>NW_026267143.1:2753800-2754513 GCF_000697945.3 Frankliniella occidentalis | reverse complement strand
TTATTAAAGATTGTTATGCTACCTCAAATATTTTTTGTGCCTACTCCCTAGAGTGTACCCAATGAACCGCCACTCTCAAAATTAGCTAACTGATTTGTAAGGGAAGCTCAACAAAACAGGAACAGGTTACAGTGCCACCATGAAATAAGCCCACTCTTCTGCTTAGAAGAAAATTTTGAACCGACGGCATACTACTAAGACAAAGGTGTACTACAACATATTTCTGATTTGGCCATTTTGGTAAGAAAAAACTCCCTTTTGTGAGTAAATAACAGTGAAAGCCAGACTGATGAGATTTTAGCCCAGAGGGTTCTTCTTTCACGATTCACCCCCTTTGGAGACCACGAAATATTATCTAAAAATGATATATTTATTTTTGGGCCACTTTTGTAAGAGAAACTCCCTAGCATCTCAACGACGAAATTTTAGCCCAGATGACTCTACTTTCACAAGTTACCCCTTAGGAGACCATCCAATATTTTCTTAAAGTAATATACTTATTTTTGGGCCACTTTTGTGAGAGAAACTCCCTCTAGCGCCTAAACGGTGAGAGATAGAGCCAAACGGACGAAATTTTAGGCCCGAAGACTGAATGTCCCTTCAGAGACCATGGAAATTTTTTTTCCCACTTCTTGGACCAACCCCCATTTCTTTGTTACCCCCTCATACCCACTCATGGGTGGTTGCCAGGATTTGCACCAACCGTTTCGTTG
>NW_026267143.1:2745496-2753750 GCF_000697945.3 Frankliniella occidentalis | reverse complement strand
AAATCTATGGTTAGAGTTCTATTTTCCCATAAAGGGCCATGTAAAACAATTGACTATCGGGGCAAAACGATCGTAGAAGACAACTCCGCTGTTTAAAAATGTCCGTCAGTGACGGCTTTTGTGAGCGACTGAGAGTTGCTACGGGTTGTTGAAGCAGATCACTAGACGCGTCCTTGCAAGACGCCGCTAGGGACGTATTGCAACCATACGTAGCACGTCTCAGTCGAACAAAAATACCGTCACTGACGGACATCCCTGTCAGGAATTGCCCTGCAATCAAACCTTACATCAAAATGTGTTGTAAATTTACAACAATTTTTGTAACAGTGTAGTGGCAGAGCGTTAGTCGTTAGAGTACTAAAATTATTTTCCTAAATTTATTTATTTGGAAGTGATACACGCGAAACTCTTCTGCATTTACTGTGCATAAACATGCAGAATTTTATACAGCCATAAGTATGCACAAATGCTATTGTGTGTTATTATGTACAAAATTGGCCCGAATTCTGCACAAACTGTACATAGTCATGCATAAAATTGTGCATAATATTGTGGTTGTCAAAACTGGCATGCCGGCTGGTAGCGAGACAGTCCAGCTCCAAAAGCAAATTCAAAATATACAGGCGCTAAGGCTTGTATCTTTAAATTCAATAAGGCATCAAAATAAGACTGAAAATCTGCTTATCAAAACTTGAACGTTTATCAGCAGTATCGACAACGGCAAACCTATTAATGAAACTGGATACTTTCACCGCACCCGCCCAATAGCGCTTTTTTGTGTTTCGGAAAGCTCTGATTAAAATCAAAAACAACGAAAATCAGCAAATAATGCTAGAATCGCCATTCAAATTTTGCTGGATTCGTCATTTCTGCGTGCGCGAAAACAAGAGCATTTCATATTTCAGAGCGCTGTGGTTGTGTGATGTCATGTTTGTACACCTGTACCAACTGTATCCGGTGCAGTGATAGAGGTGATGTGATGATTGTGTATCGTACCTGTGTTCAATAAATAGTGTGATTACAGAATCTAGACTTTCATATTAGAAATACATGTCATTAAACAGTGGTTCAAATTTAAAATTTGAGACTAGGGATCACTTATCAAGTAGACGGGCCATGTGGCACGCGTGCCGATTGAGCTTTACGTGGGCAGGGGTTGGGTCGCGGGGCGCGCGAGGAGGAGCGCTGTGAGAAGCTCAAGTGAGCTGGCCCACCCTGGCTCGGCGCGAAGCAAGGGATAAGGGCGCTATGTGTATAACACAGCCAGAGCGATGACAGCGGACTGCTACTGGGGACGAACGAAACGGAGACCACGCTTGCCCCACAGAGAATGTATATTATCAACGTCAATCGGCTTATCAAAACTGTAACGTTCGTCGGCTGATCAAAACGGGAAGCTTTTACCTTCGGGTACACTGTTAAATTCCTGCAAAGTATTTTGCTCCTTTGTAACTACGAAACATTCAACTTCGCAATTACAAAGTGATGCTTTGCAATTACGAAGTTACACTTTGCAATTGCAAAGCGACGCTTTGCGGCGTTTTCATTGCTTCGCAATTGCAAAGCATCACTTTGTAATTGCAACGTAAATGCTTCGTAGTTACAAAGGAGCAAAATACTTCGCAGCTCTGCAAAGCGAATGCTTTGTAGGAATTTAACAGTGAGAGACAGACCACAAGTGGCTGTCTAAAAATCTGCATGCTTATGCACAACACAATGGATGAGGATTTACGCTTTGTGGATATAGTGCAATTAAAAAAAAAATGGAAAATAGATTTTAATAAACGTTTTCCCATAACCTGGTATTTCAAGAGGTCTGCCTACCTGAGGCAAATCCCAAAATAAAGCCCATAGATTTGTGTGCGAAAGGGCGAATGCACGGCAGGGCGCGAGAGACGCCGCCTACAGGTCGCTTTTGCACTCACTGAAAGGCACAAAGTCTTCGGAATCAACAATCGGGTACGCGATGTCCTCGCCACGCACTTCCCACACGTCGAGCTGGAAGTGAGGATCCTCCAGTGTCTGATCGATGTCAAACCTCACGGTGTTGCCGTCCGTAGTCTTGAGGCACTTCAGCATAGGATAGTTAAAGCCTGGCGAACAAGGGATAGATAGAGTAGGTCGACGCGAGTAGAACACGGTTTTGTCTACTCTACTTTTTGCCTTGCCCTTCACGGAAAAAAAAGGTTGATTGTGGCAGCTAAAAGTCGATCGATACAACCATTTCTCTCGATAGATACCAGGAGTATCGACTTTCTGATTGTGACAACGAAGCGGAATAGCTGCACCAGGTTAGTTGCGACAACCGGCGGGTTGATCGTGGCGATCAGAACCGCTAATAGCAGGAATCGAACTTAACTGCGTTGTGGGGACTAGGAGTCGTTTGACGACAAACTTACTTGTATGAGCAGAACCAAGCCAGAAAGTAGGGCGAAGTTTGATTGTAGCGATCGAGCAGACCTCACGAAGCGAGTTGTAACACGACGAGGAACCCAGCCGGCTGCCACAACCAAGCGGTTCGATACTTACAACCAATTCACTCTCAACCAGGATAATCTGGTCACCACGACCAACACTTTTTTTCCGTGTTCACTAGACATGTCCTCTTACTGGTTGTATCCTCATACGAAGTGTCATATCTCATCTCGTTTTCGCCGCAGAAACTCCTCCAGGGGTCACCATTGTCTCCTCTGTATACGGAACAAAACACTTTTGGTTGGCACACCGTTAAATGCCTACAACGTTTCGCAATTGCAAAGCATCACTTTGTAATAGTAAAGGAAATGCTTCAGTTACAAAGGATCAGATTACTTCGCAGTTCTGCAAATCATCGCTTTGCAGGAATTTAACAGTGCATAGTTGTATACACTGCACGGAAAAAAAAGATTCGCTGTGCCAGCTAATACATTGACTGGTATTTGGACAGATAACCTGATAAGTTTCTGAAAATACTATATGAGCTATTATAATCGATTATTGACTGTAGCAGTCGATTATTGACTCTGGAAAATAATATGGAGATTGTAGGAACATTGGTTCCCAGAGTCAATCATCGATTGCTACAGTCAATAATCGATTATAATAGCTCATATAATATTATCAGGTTATCTGTCCAAATACCAGTCGATAGTATCACTGTGAAAAATATCGTCGTAAATTTACAAAAATATTGTAAACTCGAATTATAATTTAAGTTGTAAATTTACGAGAGCATATTTTTTACTCGCCAATGGATTTTAAGTCGATACGTACTGCATGTATTTTTACGATTTCAAATTGTAATTTTACAACTTGAGTCAAGGAAAATTTTCCTGTAAACCTACCTACTTTTTTCCACAGTGATTAGCTGGCACAGCGAATCTTTTTTTTTCCTTGTGCTAACCCAACAATGCATTAGTTCACGCAAGGGAGATTGTACTTTCAATCTCACACATACAAGTATGTACGCACCATAGTAAGTACACTCTTTCTTGTGTGTACCGGGTGTATCTGTGAATACGCAGCAGTGTTGCGGGATTGCATACTCAATATCGCCACAGGGGCCATGGCCGCTTACGGGTGTAGAGAGATGGCAAACTGCTGCGTATTTACAGTTACATCCGGTATACGTTATACCGGGTGTCCAAGCTAAGACATGCTCATGCTAGTACATTGGGTTGCCGATGCACTGGCTGCAGGGGCTGCAGGCGCGGGGCGCTGGCGGGGGAGTGGTAAAGAAGCTGCCACTCCCCCGCGACTCACCCTGCGCCTGCAGCTACTGCAGCCAGTGCCTAGGCGACCTAACGTACTACTGGCATGTCTTAGCTTGGACACCCGGTAGATACTGGCAAAAACACTCTTCTCTCTGCGAACTCTGACAAGTACAGTTCACGAATATGCGTGCCTGAACGGGATGCGCGTTGGACGTCTCGGTTCTGAAACGAAACGTGAAATAAAGTTGAGAGAAACCACCGATACTATCCCGCTGTCGCCGCTTTGGTTGATACCCCATCTGGTTCACCATTTGTCTACCCACCTGCCTCGCAGCTTGCGCATTGAAAAATCACGGGCTGCGACTGCGCTCTGTCCCTCACTTGGGCTGTGGGGCTAGCAGCGGTGGCTGCGGTCGAGCGGGCTGCAGCTCCTTTGCGCCGGTGACGGCGGGGGCGAGGCGGAGCGTGCGCGGGGGTGCGGGCCGCGGTGAGAGGCGCGGGCCGCGGCAGGGGGGGCCGCGCCACGCTGGGCGGCGGAGGCGCGGGGCGGCCTCTGCCGATGCTTGATTTCTGCTCCTCAGCTGCGAACGAGTCAGAGTCGGTCCAATTTTCGGAGCAGGACCTCCAGAAGTCGTTCAATGACGGCCTGCACCGTGGTTTTGCGCTTGTCGCGGTCGACGTTGAAGTCGCTGGTGCATCGGTCTGAATCTCTCGCGTGGTCCGGCGTGCATGGCGCACACTGGCGGCCACGTTGGCCAGCGAACTGCCAGAGAACGAGTCCTCAGTCGTCGTGTCCTCGCAGTCTTCGCCGCCACCGCTGCCCTCCAGTGAGAGACTAACCACATATCCCGAAACGGAAGAGTTCAGCTCTGGGCCCACTGCCCAGCGAACTAGAAGCACATTATCGTGCACATCATCGTCCCAGTAATTGGAGCCGTCTAAGGACCGTAGGTAGTAGGTGGCTTTCAGCCATGTCACCTGCGTCGCTGCTGCGAAAAAGGAAAGGGGGGAGCAGGAAGGTCAGTTCATCTGTCATGTGCGGGCCGTGCCCGGTGGTTCAGCACGCAAAACAACAAAAATTGCTAATGTAGTTAAACCTTAGCTCGCCCAGCTAATTTCTTAGCTGGATTCGTGACTGCTAATAGTTTTAGCTCCTACAGTGTATACTCTTCCTCTACCTCCGAGGAATAACACACTAAATCCTTATGCACTTTGTTGTGCATAAAACTTGCAGGATCTCATGCAGCCATAAAATTATGCACAATTTTATGCATAACTATGTAGTGTGTGTATAATTATGCACATGTTGTACACAATAATGCATAAAAATTTGTGCATACTTATTTATGGCTGCATGAAATCCTGCAAGTCTTATGCACAAAGTGCATAAGGATTTAGTGTGTAGGTCCGCTCTTCTGCCAAACCAAGTTGCCAGCTCCGCTTCGCTCCACCGGCAACTCGGTTCGGCAGAGAGCGAGCGGGCCTGGCTTGGCCTGCCGGTGGCGTCTCTGATTTTTCATGGTGTCATATAGCTTATATCGGAAAACAGGCCTTCGGCCCGTTTGAGTGACGGCTCGCATTGAACCATGTTTTTGCCAGGTACCGTTGCTGTCTACTTCGTAATCAAAACACAACAAACGAAGCATTCTTTTCATACGCTGAACATATGTGACTGTGTGTGTCGCAGTTTGTAGAATACATGCAAGTTATGCCAAATCCGAGGGGTCTACAACTCGCCTCAGCCGTGTACTTTTGAGTATAGATTATAAGATTATAGAATGATTATAAGATTATGGAATGGTTATAGACAGATTATGAAGATTATAATGAATGTAGAATGCACGAGGCAAAGTAATAATCTGAATGTTGTCTGGAACCTTGTCGATGGTGACGGTTAATTCGTAGATAAAAGGCAGTTAAACGGTAGCTCATCGGCAGACAATCGGCAGTCTATCGGTAGCCAAACCGTAGTCAAACGGCAGACAATTCTCTCTGTCAAACGGCTGACAAACGGCAGACAAAACACAGCCAAACCGCAGTCTATCCTCAGCCCATCCTGAGCTCAGTTAATGAGGATTGACTGCCATTGTCTGAGGATCGACTTACGCTCTCAGACAATCTTCAGTCCTCTGTACGAGATGAAAATGAAAACAATCGACTCGGCCGGGCAGCCGCCGGCCCGGTCCGGCACCGAACCCCTGCCCCCCGACTGGCTGTCGGAGTGCTTGCCCACTTGGCCACAGAGAGCTCGCTGGGAGAGGAGCTCAGCGGAGGCAGCTTCGCTCCACCAGCAACTTGGTTCGGCAGAGAGCGGGCCTAGCTTGGCCTGCCGGTGGCGTTTGGGACGGGCCTTCGGCTTGTCCCTTCTGATTGTGTGGTGTAATATAGCTCCTCTAGGAAAACGGGCCTTCGGCCCGTTTAAGTGACGGTTCGATCTGAACCATCTTTTTGCCAGGTACCTTTTTCTTTCTACTTCGTAATTAAACCTCAAAAAACCAAGCATTATTTTCATACGCTGAACATCTTTGGCTGTGTGTGCCGCAGTTTGTAGAATACATGCAAGTTATGCCGAATCCCTTTTACGTTATTGATGTCAGCTTATGAATCCAATAACACACCTACATGAAAAGATACATAAGACTTAGAACCAGAAGAAATAGACATGATGGACAGAGCAGACAGAATACGGCCTAATTTCAGACGTGCTAGACACACTTCGGACACGGAGTGGACAGTGATTCTGTCCATTATTCTGTCAACTATCCCGCCAGGGATATACTTCCAGGCATACTCTGAATGACTACGAACGTGTCCGCAATGATTTCGCTATGAATACTAATAGAAAGGAAGCAGCTTGTAAAGTACAACAAAACAACGAAAGAAATATTTGTTTTGCATGGAAGTGTGTAAAAATTTATTAATGCCAAAAGGGCGGTCGCCGGACGGATCAAGAGACTGACAGGCGGCTTGTCAATACACACTGAGAAAAATTTTTGGTGCCAGGCACTAAAACTTTAGTGCCCAGGTCGAAAGTTTTTCGACGCACTAAAGTGTTCAGTTCCAGGGGCAAAAGGCGTTTAGTGCGCCGGCTTTGGTGCCAGGCGCTAAATAGATCAGGCAGTGGCACTAAAGAATAGGCAAGCTCAGGCATTATTTAAGTCTTTTCCCCGAACATAAACTGGATACGACGACACGGACAATATTTTTACTAGATTTGGTTCAGAATCTGCAGCAAGGGGATGAAACAGTGTGCTTGTGATTCATAGGGGTGGAAGAGCCTTGCACTTTTCGTACAAGAAGTTTCCCTTTTAAAATCAGCGCCATGGTATCACATGGCGGAAAGTGGAGGCACCGCTATGATAGTAGCTGCGCCTGTAATTGGGGGGAACTGCCCCAGCACCAGATGCTGTGTGCACCCGGGGCACCCAGCGAGATACAAGGCAGGCATTTCGATAGCGGTGCCATCTAGCGGTGACATCCGAACTACTCAATCATGCATACTTCGTCCATCAAACAAAGTGCACCTTAGCCTACAGCACAAAACGTGTTTGGCGCCTGGCGCTAAACCCCATTATTGCTACACCTCAGAACTTCTATTGGCCAGCACTAAATGTTTTGCCACGGGGACAAAGTGGGACGCATTAAACAAGTGTTTAGTGCCAGGAACTAAAAATTTTTCTCAGTGCACGTCGTGTCGCGTCCACGTTTCGCAAGTTTTGTACATTAAGTACTTCGTAATCCGCTCCAACATGTTCTGCGCAACTCACCAACGGCCCGCAAGGTGTGTGTTTGTCTGTCAAGGTCAAGGGAACGCTCATGGTCCACCCAACGTTTGTTCATAACCCATGATAATTTTCACAGGGCCGTTTTTACGCCGCCTCTGACCTTGGTCATGGGCTAGGCTAACTTGTCGCATTGCCGCCCGGATGAGCTCCTTGCCTACTCCGTGAAAATGAAGATGATGCCCCGGGTCGCGAGTGCAAGCCATGCCTTCGGCCGTGACGTCACAACCTTCTTCCCCTTCTTCACTGCCTCTTGCTCTCCAAGAGATGTGTGTGCAGTGCTATTTGTGTGCTTGTTGCAATGAGACTCAGTGAGCCATTGAATAATTAAATTTGCCATGTCGTGACGACATGTTTGTTGTGATGTGAGCGTGTGATAAGTTACGGTCGGGGAGGCACCACTCGCGCCGCTGTGTTTAATTTGTATCAACCTCTAGTATGTTGAGTTTTGTACTCGACATAGATACATCCCTTCTTTTCTTCACCGGTGAGTCACATTATTTATATTTATCTTGGGCCCAAGTGTTTGTGTTGCACTGTGTATAGTGTTATGTATGTGTAAAATTGTCACACTTTTGTGATTGAGTCAACCATGATTGCACTTAATACTTAATTAAAGTAATTGAGTGTGTACTAAAAATTCTACTTGTCTTATGCACTGAGAGTTTTTGTTTTCTGTGAGTGAGTGTTTATCACTGTGTGCTGATCTTAGTTAAAAATTTAACTTGATTATTTAAGCCCTAGGTGTGCCTTCAATGCCATCTATAATTGCCACTCTCT
>NW_026267143.1:2739245-2742611 GCF_000697945.3 Frankliniella occidentalis | reverse complement strand
TGTTACCCCCTCATACCCACTCATGGGTGGTTGCCAGGATTTGCACCAACCGTTTCGTTGTCCAGAAGTTACAACAATAATACCCTGAAAACTTTAGACCTCTAGCTCACGTCCTTCTTGGGAAACGGACAGACGGACGGACGAACAGAGGGGCGATTGCAGAAGCCAGCTTCTATAGCTTTAAAGCAAAAGAGCGGGCCAAATAGTCTCGGCCGCCGTCCTCCCTGATCGAGATCCGGAGCCTCTCCTACTCCCCACCTTGGCCACTGCTCACCCCTCCCGACCCCAAATTATGCGTTTAAGCCAAGCACTCTATTCGCACAACGTTGTGCGAATATCCATTAAGGTGGATACAGAGTTCACAAGATGCGAGCGTGATTTTCACGCCGCCAGCGTGAAAAGAGTTGTTTTGGTTTGCAGTTGACTTTACGCAACATCCCAGGCCGACGTGGGGCTATGCCGAGGGGGCAATAACTCCGGGAATCATGTGTACATCTGCCTGGGAATCATCACACTGAAAACGCAAGTGTGCGAATGTCGCTCACCTGCAGGTGAATCACAAGAATAAAGTATTTCGGGAACCAAGTGTACACACCAAAAGGGAGTTATTGCCCCCTCGGGCTATGCCATTCTTTTTAGCTGAATCAGCTTTGAAGCTAGCGTGATTTTCACGCTTCCGGCGTGATTTTCACGCAGGCGTCTGCTAGCAGCGTGATTTTGACGCAAGTTCGTAGGTGCACTTGGGAGATATTCGAGAATGTGCACCTACGAACGTGCGCGATTTTCACGCTGCTAGCAGACACCTGCGTGAAAATCACGGCGGAAGCGTGAAAATCACGCTAGCTTCAAAGCTGATTCAGCTGAAAAGAATGGCATAGCCCCACGTCGGCCTGCACTGTTGCGTAAAGTCAACTGCCAACCAAAACAACTCTTTTCACGCTAGCGGCGTGAAAATCACTCCGGAAGCATCAAAAATCACGCTAGAGGTCGTGACAACTTATCTTGACCGCGCTCCGCGCTCGCACCCGGAGAACAAAAGAAATACAGGCTGCTCAGGAATTGCACCGACACTACCCGGGCCAACAATAGGGTATTTCAGAGCTGGAGGTGAAGAAGTAAAATGGAAGAACAAAACGCGCACTGCGCATGAGCAGACGCAGGGTGGGGGAAGCAGGAGATGGAGTGGGGGGCGTCTGCTCATGCGCAGTGCGCGTTTTGTTCTTCCATTTTACTTCTTCACCTCCAGCTCTGAAATACCCTATAGGCCACCCCCGCCGCACAACAAATATGTGTGAGAAGGAAAATTAAGCTCTCATTTTTAGAAAAGGATATTACAGGTGACAAAAAAGCGGCAAACTAAGTGTTGATTCGAAGCCCAGGGAGCTACGCAGTTATTACTGCCATTAACTGTCGATATATCGATTCATCGATAGCGCAACGAAACGATACTATGACTAGTACTCCGAAAGCGAGCGTGATTTTCTGACGAATCACTCGGACCGTCATTGGCAGCGGAAATTTCACACAGTGACGGACTGACTTCGTCAGAAAATACCGCCTGGCGTGAAAATCACGCTCGTAGTTTGTGTACTTTGGATCCTCACAGATATATTGATAAATTAACCAAACAAACAATGGGTACCGGCGACATAACCTGGGTAAAGCATGGACAGCGCAAAACTATTCAATAATTATATATGAAGCAAAAGCATATTGGTTCGGAAAAAAATCTTCCAATACTTACTGGCCCGTGAGCCATTATTTCCAACCGATTCAGGCAATTGTGGTAATTATAAGTGTTTCGACGCGTCCTAACAACAATGTTCTATCTGCAGCATGCGGAATAAACAATGTTCTCTCTGCAGAGTGCTGAATACACAATGTTCTATCTGCAAAACGCGGGTTTCGGGACACCTCCAAAGAAATGCTTATTACTCCATAACCGCTCGTTGTACTTCACTTTTTGCAGTCACTAATTAAACTTGGACCTTTACGATTCTTTCCGTGTGCGCAGATTGGCCTTAATGTCTTCCAGTTACTTGCAAACCACACAAAAGTGAAGGGCTGCGAACAACCCCGTTTTGCAGTTAGAACATTGTGTATTCAGCACTCCGCAGGTAGAACATTGTGTATTCAGCACTCTGCATATAGAACATTGTGTATTCAGCATTCTCCAGATAGAACATTGTTGTTAGGACGCGTCGAAATTGTAATTATCTCCACTACTGCATTCTTGCTCGATGAGACTAGGAGTAATAAATAACTAATTCGATGCGACTGTGATACACATTCACATTCGGACCATGTTGAAGCCAAAACGAAACGATATCGAATCGATAACTGCGTTGCTCACTGGGGGGGGGGGGGCACCTATGGTGGAACTCCGAATACGATCTGCTCGCATTCCTTCAATGTTCAGTTAACACAAGAAGGACCCGGGGTGTTCGTATACGTAGAAGGACCGAAGGGGTCATTTTGACCACACCATAGGTGGGTAGGTTCTTCCCGTGGCACCGGGACAACATTTCTCGGCATTTTTAAGTCCCTTCTTTGCACACCGGCTTTTCCGGTTATTTCTACATAGCTGGCGTCTACACACTGGTTTCTATGTACTAGGGAATGCCACCGGAAAAAAACAAGGAAAAAAACATCATTAAACCCGGAGTTTTTCTTTCTTCTTCCGAGGCCCTCGGAAAATAACGAAAAAACGGGGAAAACGTTCTCTGAAGTTTAGGCCTAATATGTCTCACTGAAAAGCATGTTTTACGTGATTTGACGCTACTGCCCACTAATACCGTCCGGCCCTACACCCGCTACCATGACTAACGTGCCTTTGAAGGGTATTGAAGTTTTGGAAAATTGCAAAATGACAGGTAGGCAGCGCCAGTCGATCCGAATCGAAAGCGAAAGTTGTCTACTCGTCTGCTCTGCCCTCAAGAAATATGTATTAAAATGCAGCTTGATGTCTCAATTCCTCTATAAGTGGGTAATCATAAAATATAGGGGGAGGGGGGGTGTAAATTTTTTCTTTTTCGCAGGAGTCCTTATTTATCTTTTGCTATTATGCAATATAGTATCCCTAACTTACATGGGCAATCCCCGGCAATCCCTCAGGAGCTGAGTTAGGTTATTGGACTATCTAAATCAGTTGTTCACCGCTGATTGTGTTATGAAATCTTTTTATAACTCTAGTAATACAAGGTGCTTTTTGATTTCATTTTTTGGTAAACATGAAAGAACTTTTAAAGATGATGCTCGTATTTCATGCAGACCGCTAGCAGGCAGCACACCTCATGCAAGCAAACACTTATCGAGGCTTTGCAAACGGATAATTTACCATTAAGACACCTACATTTTGGATAAAAA
>NW_026267143.1:2737371-2738545 GCF_000697945.3 Frankliniella occidentalis | reverse complement strand
AGATGTACGCCAGACCACGTCTCGCGTAACAGGCTTCGCGATATCTCACGAAACACTGTTACGCTGCGACGCGCCTGGCATACATCTACCTAGGCCTGCGGCGCTGACACCCGAGTCGAATATCGCGAAAATGATCACAAAGATACGGGATTCCGGCCCGTCAACTTCCCGTCGCTTCGACTAAACATGCAGGGTTGTACACTTGGCATACATCTACCTAGGCCTGCGGCGCTGACACCCGAGTCGGGCAAAAGGCACAGTCGTAAATGGGCCTTCGGCCCGAAAAGTCACAAATTTCCCCTGCGGGGTTTTATTTTGACGAGTAACCCTACTAGAGACTCTCAAATATCTGAGACAAAACATGTAAATGATTTTGGGTCATTTTCGTGTGGAAAACTCCCTCTGGCGCCTAAACAGTTAGAGATAGAGCCAAACGCACTGCAAAAAATTATGACAGGAAAACTACAGATCGTCCTGCTAATTATTTTCCAGGAACTTCTGTTATTCGAATAACAGCATCGATGTAGTTTTAATGGTTAAAATTTGGTACAGGGAGCAATGTACAGGACCACTGTAAGGCAAAAGCGCGGGGACAAAACTGTCTACAGTGGAGCCGTGTTCGTACACTGTACCGTGTAAATCCTGGGCTTTCCGGTGCTACAGCAACACTGTACTACGCGCTCTGTACCCTAGGTGCAGTGACTAAGAGCGGCATCTACAGTAACGCTGTAGATCGTTCTGTATCAGACTCTAATTTTTTGCAGTGCGGACGAAATTTTGGCCCGGAGGGTTCTACTTTGCCGAGTTGCCTATAAAAAATATGTAAAAAGAAGAATTTTTCAAAGTAAGTTTTTTCGCTTTTGGTTTTTGATTTTTTTAAACTAGTCAATTTTTGAGCTAGAGGGCTCAAAATCAATACAGTTCTTTCTCTTTATGATACAAAGTTACAGTAAAAATTTGAGCCTCCTAGCTCAAACTGTTCTCGAGTTATCGTGCGTACAGACAGACAGACAGACAAACACACAGACACGAAACTTTTTGATCATCACTGGAGTAATAGGCTTCGCTATCGCTCAGCCAATTAAATTTGCCATGTCGTGACGACATGTTTGTTGTGATGTGAGCGTGTGATAAGTTACGGTCGGGGAGGCACCACTCGCGCCGCTGTGTTTAA
>NW_026267143.1:2728315-2732226 GCF_000697945.3 Frankliniella occidentalis | reverse complement strand
CTATTCAACGTTCAGTCACACGAAATCATTGAGACCCGTGCAAAAATATTCGTGTCTTCTCTCAAATCATCTCGAGAAGAAACCTCGGCAATTGACAGTATGTGCCCAGGGGTGGGTCACTAGCTGTCACCATGTCTGTATCGGTACATAACTCATGGGAGAAGTGGTTTCTCGAAATGGTCTTAATGGTATCTCGGAAAGGATGTGCCAATGGAAGCATTTGACCCCCAAAAATCAAAATTACACTCAAACCTTTTCTGCTACAGCGGATCATAAAAAGAGTGACAGTACCTGCCCCAATTTGGGGAAATTACTGTCAATAAATCTGTGGATGTACGCTGCTGCTACACCACTGAAAGTTTTGCCACTCCCATTTTGCAATCAAATAAAGATGTAAAGAGGTTGCGATTTCACAAATTAGATGACTGAAAAACTGAAGGGGCTGCTATTGCCAGCTCATTGACAGTATGTGCCCCTGACAGCTGGTGTCCCACTCTCCCTTACCGTAATGAGCATTTCTTAATGCGCAATGCGAAAGCGAAAGCACGTTAACTCAGAAGAAAGTACACTGTTCATAAGTTTGTTGGCCGTACCTGAACCTTGGGCCACCACGGCGGCCAGGCAATAAGTTCCAAATACAAGCACTAGTGCCATGATGATGGTGACGCTGTGCGACATGGTCTGCGCTGGGGCCCCAGGCTGAGGTGTGACAGACGCGCCCGATATCACCCCGATAACTCGGACTATCGCGTCCTCCCGCCACCTGGACACCATACTGTTCCTGAGTTTGGCACCCCTGTCGGGAAACCTTGCACTTGATGCTATCCCTGGGACTATGGACTAGCTATATGTACGCCAGGCCACGTCTCGCGTAACAGGCTCGCAATATCCCACAAACACTATCCCGCTGCGACGCGACGCGCCTGGCGCACACAACAAAGCTAGGCCTGCGGCGCTGAAACCGATGCAAGTTAGTGGAGAACTTCAGGAATGGGGCCGTACGGCATCAAAACGACCCTGAGATTCCGAGATCGCTATCTCAATGGAGGACCCAAGCGTAAAGAAAAACAGAAGGAAGATGGCCGCCGCGGCGGATGGTGGGTGGTGGGGGCAGGAACATAACAAGACCTCATTTGTTTACCCAGCGAGCAATGATCAATTAATTTTCGTCAATTTGACGTCATTTTGACGTCACTTTACGTCATTTTGAGGTCATTTTGATTGATGATTGCTCGCTGGGTTAGCAGACGACTTTCGAAAAACCGCCTAGGAGACGTATTTCACGCGCCTGATTGCTCTTTGACACATCGGAACGTCGTTTAACACATTTTATTATTACAAGTCGTGTCTAACTACCGTGCCGACGGGTAAATTATATCACTTTTACGTGATTTAACAGTTAAACAAGCAGGCCCGCCCTTCCGCCAAACGAACTTGCCAGCTCCGCTTCGCTCCGCCGGCAACTCCGTTCGGCAGGGGCCGGGCCTGCTTAGCCTGCCGGCGGCGATGGTCGGGCCGGCCTGCGGCCCGACCATTTCCTTCACGCGATTTGCTGAAGAACATGATCGAATGATGTAGCGGGCCTACGGCCCGCTTAAACCCGTCGTCTTTGAGTTTGCCCCAAAGACTCGAGAAAGGGATGTGACGGTGAAGCACCGCGACTACAACCCACCCTTCTGCTTAGAAAACGTTTTTGGGGGGTGGGGGGAGAGTTTCCTTTCTATTTTGCGGTTTTTAGGCCCATTTCTACAACTTGTTGTTCACTATGGCAATTTTTAGCTTATTTTCGTCAAGAAAGACCCTCTAGCGCCTAAACGATTAGAGATAGAGCGAAACGGACGAAATTTTCGTCCAAGGGACTCTACTTTGAATAGTTACCCCTTAGGGGAAAATAATAAAAAAAAAACTTTTTGGGAGAATTTTTGAACCTTGGATACCCCCATTCACACCCTTAGGAGTGGTTGCCGGGATTTGCCGTAGGCGTTTCGTTTACTAGGAGTGGACCTTAAGATACCCTGAAAATTTCAAGTCTCTAGCACATCTCCTTCTAGTGGAACAGAGAGACAGACACACAGAGAGACAGACAGACAGACAGACACACGAGGTCGTTTGCATAAGCCCGCTGGATAGCTTTTTCAAAGCAGAAGGGCGGTCTAAAAAGTGGGTTTCAAGGTAATTAAGTGCTGTTTTGTGGCGTAAAGAACGGTTAGGATGTGTTTCTACACAAGCGGTCCAGGCTACGGCGGCCCGGCCGGCCGGCTCGATGACGTTACGCGGGCGGCTCCTGTATTGACTGTGCGATCCACTAACCAAAGTTAAATTTAATTCGTTGTGGTTTTCTTCTTAACAAGCAAAAGTTCTGGTTTAAAATTTTATTTTTCAAGTTTTAGTAAATAACTTGGTAGAGACAACAGACAGACTAAACAGCTAAACAAACTCGGATTCTGATGAAGTGCTTTCTGATTCGAATGTTTGCAAACATAGGGCCTTCGTCTTCTGTAACTCTTGACACCGGTCTGGAAGAATTCCTACATATAGCGCAACTATCGTTATTTGACGGAATTCCTGCACCTTAGTCAATTTTTGCTATTTGTCAGAAATCTATTTAGTTCATCACTGCAGTGCCAATCTTTGTTTTGTAATTGACACAGTTTGGTGACGTGACATCGTGTGACAAAATTTGTCATCTGGAAGCCGCTTGCAAAATCCACGAAGAAGAATGTGACCCTTCTTGCCACAGCGGAAGCAATGCATCGTTGGCGCTTGGGGACTCTTGACTGTTGCAGCAGGTTCAGAAGGCTCCTTCACAGGGACGTTGACTGCATTGGCATCAGCCACACACATGATCTCCACCGATTGGTGAAGGCTGTCGATACAAGGTCTACTGGATTCCACCCCATGGATGATAGCAAGAGACCCTTCCAGCGAGACATTAGGATCAGCGTATAACTTCTCCTGAATGGTCCGACTTCGAACGCCCCTCTTCAGCTGGTATGTTACCAGGAGCGTGGCCTGCTGAACATCAAACCCGAGGTTTTCTGACAAACGCACGAGTTCAGCAGCGTATGCGGCCCCGACTGCCCCTCCTTCTGGAAACTAGTGACAAATGAGTTGAACTCCACATCACGATTCACGGAGGGCTGGATCTTCTCCCTGAGAATTTCAAGCATTCGATTGTACGGACACTCGGTGAGAGATAAGGGATCAACCCATCGGCGGAGCTTCCATTTCGTTTCGTCGAAAAGGCACTGGCAAAGGATGTCCCTCATTAGCTTCTCCGAGGTGATGGCTTTGGCTTCCATAAGCAAGGTTAATTCTTCAAGAAATTTGGCCAGCCGCTCCGGTTCTGACAGCCGAAACATCAAGGCGGGCCTGTCTGCTATGGTGTCCGGATGCGTATTTACTCACAGCTGATTCCAATGGGAGCCGGTGGCCGAATGAAGGTTACGGCACGCCGGCCAGAGAAACCGAAAAGCAGCCACAGCACGATCTTCAGAGTTCTTCTAGAATACTACTTCCTGGTCGCCAGTGTTGTATTCTCAGGGTGGATTGAAGTAGTCGTGCTGGGATAACTCAGGTTTATTGGAGACTTCGAGCAGGAGTGACATGATGAAGCGCGTGGAGAGCACAGGTTAAACTTGAGCAGTAACTATTTGCAGAAAGCGAGCATTGTAGGTAGGAATACACAGAGCGCTAGTAGTGCAAACAGGGTAAAGCGTTATGCGCAGAAAAGAAGTAAGAACAGGGACATAGCATCATTATAATAATATATAACATACATACATATACACTGCCGCTCGAAATTAGCGGCGCACTTTTTTGAACCGGCGTATTTTTGGCTGAGCGTTAGCGAAGCCTTTGCTGTCATGAGGTGCAGGGAACTCTTTGGTTGTGTGTCTGTCTGTCTGTCT
>NW_026267143.1:2725541-2726725 GCF_000697945.3 Frankliniella occidentalis | reverse complement strand
TGTAGAAGTCTCATTGGTTCGTCTTGGATCCCTGTTTTTTAACAGATCCGCATAGACCCAGCTGTCCATCCCCTAAAGGGGTGCACGGTCACTCGGGGGTAGCTTCCCACTGGGAAGGGGTTGAAGATGTTGACACCGGGGTTCTCGGCATGGATGTGTTCCAAATGGCAAAAGGAATCATTCCTTAAAGTTTCATGCCAAAACTTCAACCCTTAGGTTCCAAAATGGCCGATATTCGAAAAGGGGTTGCACGTTCGTGGGGGTGGTTTGGCCGAGGTTTGTTCAATTCGAAAAAAAACAACAACACATGTTCCGTGTACAGAGGGTGTCCCCGGAGGATATCACGGTAGTTTTGACCATCCTCAAAACTCACCCCTTCATGGGGGTGAGGGTGAACAGGGCAGGGGGTGGGTTTGAACGACCGCGATTTCGTTAGCGCCGTTTGAAAGAGGACACAAATTTGAGTCGGTACACCAAAAATTTCGACTTTCCGATCATTTTAAGTGACAAATTCGGAACCTTTTAGGTCGAATTTTCTACCCCTCTTCACACTAGGGGCTGCACAGGCCGTAAGGGGTGGCGCAAGGGATGCGCACTTCGTGGGATCCAAGACGAACCAATGAGACGTCTACAGGCTGAATCTCGACATTCTACCTCAAAACACTTAGAAAATACGCCGGCTCAAAAAAAGGCGCCGCTAATTTCGAGCGGCAGTGTATATATAAGGTGTTAAGGCCCTCTGCCCACTTGGATGTGTTGTTGGTCATCTGCCACGCTGTCAGCATCTCCTGCACGTCTTGGTTTGCCCTCTCCACTCTTCCCTGAGATTGTGAGTGGCGAGGGCGAGGGCGCCCGTGCACTATCTTCAACTCTGGCCACAGCACCTTCAACTCTTCAATGACGCGGTTGCAAAACTCCCTCCCGTTGTCGCTTTGGAGGACTGTCGGGGCGCCGAATGTCAGAAAGATGGGCAGCAGGTAGGTGGCCACCTCCATCGCCGTCTTCGCCTTCAGGGGAACCTAGTGGACAAATTTTGTGAGGTGATCCTGCACATTCATAATCCACTTGAATTCCCCGTCAGGGTTTGACTGGTAGTCGATGAGGTCCACCTGACATCTGTCATTAAGTTGGTGGAAAATCAGGGGTTTCACGGTGATGCCGCGCCTCTTCGCCAGGCACGTGCC
>NW_026267143.1:2720715-2724635 GCF_000697945.3 Frankliniella occidentalis | reverse complement strand
AAAGTGCAATTCATGAACTTGTACATGAAAATTCAATTCAAAGAAAACATGAAATTGGGCATACAATTAAAAGTACAAACCAAAAACTAGTTGGCCAGTCCGCGTATCCTTAATTCCATATTTCTTTTCTGTCCCTTTCCAATTTAGGTGATGCTTTAAGCTCTTTGAAATTAATTCAATTAGGATCTGTCTAGTACAGGCTTCAAATGTTTTATCACAAACAGCGTTGCTAAAATAATTAACCTGTACAAAACAAAAACTGATCAATTATGAGCCAAAACTGATGTTGGTCTTTAAACAGACAAAAACAACAGGAATAAATTGGAGTAAAATTTTGGAGAGGCTTACAGCATAGTCATAATTGGAGTTGGAGCGCAAAAATCTTTCCCAGGCAAAAAATTGTACTTCATCCTGTAGAGGAAGTTTCTCAGGCCAGCCACTAGGCCGAGGAGTGGTTGGTCCCTCAATCCCAGAGTGGGCTACAAGTCGATTCAGCAACTGTGTATGATTCTTTTGAGTCAGCAAAATCTTGTTTACTTTGTTGAGGATTAATTGAAAAAACTTTTGCTGAGCAGTACCTTACAAAACAAAACGCATGATTATTATATTTGATTAGTCAACAGAAGCAACCTAGATCAAACTCGATGTATAAAGTATAGTTACCGGTAGAACTACTGTTAAGATTCTGCGTTGTTGACTGGGGATGAAGAGCAGCACTTGAAGAATTAGAAGGTGGAACCATTGTGGGTGTGGCATGATCATGATTATTTAAAACCCCTCTGGAGGTATCATTAACTTTTGTTGTAGTATGATCTATGAAGAAAATAGTAAAATGTAAGTCATTGAGACTGAACATAAACTTAAGAAACTCACAGGGTACCCTTGATGGAAAGCTTTTCAGAAAATAAAGACAAGAAATGTTTACCACTGGAAGGAGTTGAAGCCGAACAAGACAAACTTGGACGAAATGAACTAACAGACTGCTCCTTGGAGAGAGAGTGTCCTTTATGGAAAGGATGACTGGAGTTCATCTTGGACACAACAGTCAAGTCTTCTGGTCTCACATGGTTGCCACAAAATTTTCATTTCCATTTTCCCTGAGTTTTCCCTGATTTCCAGACCATTTCTCCCCAAATTTCCTTGAGTTTTAAGCACCGTTCCTGGTGAAGTACTGCGAAAAACAAATACCCCTAACCGTAATACAAGACCGCGAGCGAAGCGAGCGCGAAAACTTTTCGGACAAAATACCCTACTGGGACGTCAAAATGTGTATTTGACCTACACAGCGAATAGACTGCAGTTTGGGGACCAGTCAGACCAAATTTCCCTGACTTTTTACTCGTTCTTTACCAACCCACTTTCCCTTCTCGTTGGTAGGGAGAACGAGTATTGTTCTCAGTGCTGTGTAACCCTTTTCCTGTTCCTGTTTTCATCTCAGAACACACAACACCTACAGACATGACAATAGTACCACTGTAAAGCGGGAACGCTGGTCTCAATTAAAGCAATGAACCTTTTTTCAGGTTTAATAATAGTATAATTTTGAGCACTCTTAACAAATTTTGGGTGTTTTCATTCTAAGTCCCAGACCAGAGCTTATTTTGAGCGTGTTGAAAAACGTAGTTAAGCAACGAAAATGGATGATGCATGCATCTTTGAACTTACGAGATGTTAATGAAACTGTTTTATTAACATGTTTAGAGTCGCTACCGAAGCATTTTTATGAGTTTACTTAACAGATCCTCCTAAAAACTTGCAAGTCCTGTGACGGTGGAGGAGTGCGTGAGGTTATGGCGGCGCCATCCGTGCTGCCATCTGCGGGCGGACATAGTAACTACTTCACAGTGAGCGCGCGAGCGTTTTAAATGTACCTTTTATCGCCACAGAAAACCTTCCATTACCCTATACACACACTTCTCCATTACTCTGAGATAAAAGCAGGAACTGATTTTGAAGAACTACCGTGGTTTGGTTAAGAACGAGTTTCCTACTTAGCACAAAATTCATTTTGTATTCATAGTTTCCCTTGTTTTTTTTAGCATCTGATATTCAGAGTTGATATGGCTAAAATGGACTATGAAAATGAAGCCAAACTCCTTTTCTGATTTTTTTTCTGCTATTTCTGGTGAGTGGCAACATTTTTAATCATTTTATTAAAATACAGGAAGCATATGATTTTATATGTGTTGAAATTTTTGTACAAAATACCTTTACATAAAAATTGTGTGTCTACATGCTGTATTGACAATTAGTGAAAGCTGTACCAATAGGTAAATTGGTGAACAGCTGAAAGACTTCTGATTAAAACCAGCTTTTGCTCACCCTTTACTAAAGCAAAGCAGGAACTTTCCTCCTCTCCTAGGTGTGAGTGAGTAAAATTGTCATCGTTGTATTGTGTTGTGTTTGCATGAAAAAATCTAGTAAATTTTTTTTCATAATTTTTTGAATATTACCCTCTCACAAAAATTAGAGAATGTTAAGGGACCTTAATAGAGGAAGCTGTAAAATGAGAGTTACGCTAATATGCTAAATTTTGTTGATAGCTTTGATCAAAGGGTAGAAAACACAAATCCAACTTTTTGACATTGGTGTTTTAGAATCAGTTTTTCGCCTTCTTTCAAATGATGTTAGATTTGACCCCACTGGAAATATTCATAGAGTAATACCTCAACACATTTTGAAGCCGCTATTTTGGCTTCAGAACTTCAATAATTTCTTGTCATTGATTTGTTTTGTTGCAGGAGACTGTGTGCATGTTGTGGAGGAACTTCATCCAGGCAGGCTATGAAAAGCAAGTGAATGGCTATTTACATTAATTTAGTGTGTGTAGAATTGCATACCTACGTCTTGCTTTTCTGTTCTGAATAATAAGTGTTTCAGGGCATCACAACTTATGTTGTATCCCAATAAGTGTCAGAATAATTTATTCAAAATTTTTTGGAGCTATATATTAGAAATTTTCTTTGTTTCTGCGTTGAATTTTTTTTTTCTTCTATTTTAATTGTCAATGAAATTTCAATAGATGTTCACTCAATCAGAAATAATGCTCATTGTGTTTCTCTGTTTTTGGAATGTAAGTAAATTGTCAAGAGGCACTTCAAATTCTTGTTGAATCAGAAGTTTTGCCCATTTGTTTTTTCTGTTGATCATCTTTAATTTTTTTCTTTTTGGCTTGACAAACCCTCTTAGGTGTGAGGCTATTTTATGTAATTTTTTTTATGCTGACCATTGTGCTTCTTACGTTAAAAAAACTTGTCTTTTACTTTTATGGTGAAGTGACAGTAGTTCACTGCTGAGTTCACAATCTGTAAACAATACTTTCATTAAAACTTAAGTGTTCTAGAAACTTTTGGTTTTGGTCCTATCTTTTGTTTGCCGTAGTTAACTCTGTATGTATTTGTTTACCTATGAACATGTGCCCCAAAAAGGTTATAATTCTCATTTTTCAATTTTCTAGCACAAGGGGAACATTGCCATACCAGTGACCATCCTGTTCGTGCCAGTATACGCGGTGGGCAGAGGGATGAGCTCAAGAAAAAATTAAAGCACAGAAAAGCAGTCGAATTGAAGCGGGACTTAATGCAGAGTAAGCTTCAAAATCATAGGAAGGATGTAGAGAATGGAAACTCTGATGACATGCCAACCACAGGGACCATAGAAAAAATTGGCAGTGAAGATTTTGTGACGACAGAGCGAAATCACCAGGATGTCTTCGAAGATCTGCGGCTTGAGCGAAACAAGATAAATGCAAAATATGGGAAAAAGACTGTGTTCATTCTCAGCGAGGATCCGTTTTTATTTGCCTGGTGCAGCAGAGAGATGATAGATCATCTATATCAGATGGCACAGCACACTTGGACGAAAGAGGAGAAGGACTGATCACTGCGCCGCGCCGCCGGGCGAAAAACCTGTACCCCCCC
>NW_026267143.1:2716983-2720665 GCF_000697945.3 Frankliniella occidentalis | reverse complement strand
CAACTACCTGTGCAGTGCTACCACACCAGGCGTAAGTTTCCTTATAACAGTTGTTTACTTTCTGCTTTGGTTGTTTTGCATATGTCTAACTTTGTATTTCTGTTTGCAGGTGGTTAAGTTGCAAGAACCGTACGAAGTGTATATTAAAGAATCTGATTTGAACGATGCACTCAGTAACTCAGGATCTGTTACTCAGTTTATCAGACAACTTACCCCTAAAGTGTACACTCAGGATGCACTTGTCAATGCTACACCATTAGGTTATCCAGATAGATCCAAGGGACGCAAGCACTGTGGTGCAGCACTTCCAAGACTTCACCCCGATGGCCGCTCAGCAATATTGGGTAAGTCTTCTAATTTAATCTGAAGATTTCAAATCTAATGCCAGGTGTTTTGATTTTGTCTCAGTGAATGACAATCTGATTGTCAATGTATCTTGTGAACTAAAACTGTATTTTGTGTTAACTATTTTACCCTTCTTTTGTAATTCCAGAACGAGCCAGGAACCTGGAGAATGAGAAGAAAAGCTGGCGTCCCCGTGTTGGAGAGGCCAAGATAAAGAATTCTTTTTCCAACATTGTCCACAAGTTCAAGGATGATGGTTCGTAACCTGCTGTTCTCATCATAGTTGCTACTTGGGTCCCCTCTCCCCTAATTGTTTGTTTTATTTTGAAGTGTGGAGAATTCTATACATTTGCTTACGATTGCGATGGCTCGGACACCTAAGTAGTAACTCTTCACTTCCCACTTCACTTCTTCAGTTCCCTTAGTTTGGGTGCGTCAATGATTATTTTTATTTTGTTTACTTCTCTAATTTGATCTCAATATTCAAGGTGTATTTATTTCCTTCAAATACCTTACCTTGGAAGAATGTTTAATTTGTTTAATTTTTTATTGAGACTGATCTCCTTCGATCTTAGTACTGTTACCTACCTAGCTTTTAAAAACTACAGTACACAGCTCAGTTGAGAGTTTATATTTTCTTTTATCGATATCTTTTCTGAGATATCTTATCTGGTCTCATTATTCAAGGTGTATTTATTTCCTTTAAATACCTTACCTTGGGAGAATGTTTAATTTTTTATTGAGACTGTTTGATCTCCTTGGATCTTAATACTGGTACCTGACTAGCTTTTAAAAACTTCAGGTCACAGCTTAGTTGAATTTATATCTTGTTTTATCAATATCTTTCCTGAGATCTTATCCGGTCTCAGTATTCAAGGTGTATTTGGAAGAAGGTTTAATTTGTTTAATTTTTATTGAGACTGTTTGATCTCATTTGATCTTAATACTCTGTTACCTGACTAGCTTTTAAAAAACTACAGTACACAGGTGGGAGTTTAAATGTTCTTTTATTGCTATCTTTCCTGAGATATCTCTTTTGTAATAAACATTGTTTCTTAGCAAATTTAATTTTTTAGTGCTTCTCAATCCCTGCCATTCCCTTCCACATTTATCTATGTTTATCTGCTGTTTATCTACACCACTCATTTTAGATCAATACTAGTTCCACTGATGGCCTTTATCTAATAAGACAACATATATATCTACTTTTATCTATTTTTATTTGGTATTACACTACTTTTGATATACTTCAATCAAATTTTTCTTTGATAAAGCTTTATTTAAGGGACAGAATTGTATCTATTTTAATCAAAATTGAACTAAATTTATCTGTTGGTTATTTCTGACGCATAGGGCAAGAGAGTTGGATTGACACACATCTAAATGCACTTTAGTTCCAACTCCAAACAACTAGATCTAATGCTAAATAAACCTATATCACTTCAAATATAAATCCAATACACCAAGATTGATATAAATTATATTTAGAAATTATCAAATATTTATTTGTTTTTATCAAAGCCAATTCTCAAGGGTGGGGTCATGGAAGAGTCGAATTTAATTGTCATTGTGCCAACTAAATGGCTTACCGAGCCACTCAAAGAGTTTACTAGCACCCGTTATCCACCTGACAAGGGATGGCCACCAAAGGGAAACAGAAGTGCTCAGTTAAGGGCAAGGGTGTCAAAACTCACTGACGCCGATCCTCATTGGGACACTAAGCCTATTCGGATCCATGGAAAGAAAAGCAAGATATTTTATGTGTTTTACTTTTATGTATGAAATGTGATAACGTCTTGAAGCTAAACCTATTCTGCCCCTTCCCTCTTTCAGAAACACATGATGACGCCACGAGTGCTAGTAAAGTAGCTGAGCATGAGTCAAATCTTGAAACAGAGCCAGAACTAAAGAAGCGCCCGAGCGTGATCCCGAAACGCTTCTGCCCGGACAGTGACAGTGACGAAGACTGCCTTCAGTGAGAACGAAACGCCGAAAATCAAAGAAAGAGAGGAAGGTAGTTGTGATCCGTGCCCCGGCTGTTAAGCCTGTTGTTCTGGATACACTGGAAGGCCTGAAGTCTGCAGCGCCCAACATAGTCAAGAACACAGGTTCCTCTGCAGTAGGAGGAAACTCCCATACTGGTCTCAAGTCAGTAACTATTGCAAAGCTTTTGCCGGCAGGGCTCAACATTTCCAAGAAAATAGATTCCTCTGCATTGGGGAAATCCCCTAGTGAGCTGCTAAAGTCGGTCACTGGAACTCCTTTGCCTGCAAAACCCAACATTTCCAAGGAAGTAAATTCCTCTGCATTGGGGAAATCCCCTAGTGAGCTCAAGTCGGTCACTGGAACCCCTTTGCCTGCAAAAACCAAGAAAATGAACTGATCTGCATTAGAGAAATCTGTTACTGGGATCAAGTCGGTCACTGGAGCCCTTTTGCCTGCAAAACCCAAGAAAATAAACCCATCTGCATTTGAGGAAGTCTGTTACTGGGATCAAGTCGGTCATTGGAGCCCCTTTGCCTGCAGAGACCATCAGTGCCAAGATAATAAATTCTCCTGTGGTGGAGAATTCCTATAGTGGACTCCAATCAGTCGCTGTAATGTCTTCGCTTCTAGATGTAAACAGTGCACGGATATAAATCCACCTGAAGAGGGGACTCGGCTCCACTCACCTGGATCTGAAAGGGACGTTGGAGACCTTGACATTGCTTCGGAACCTGGTAGTGATGATGGTCTGTCTTATAGCAAGAACAATGAAATGAGGTCTGTGGAAAATGCATTCGGATTCGGATCTCCTAAAGGCGATGCATTGGGACCTCCTGTGGAGGTTTTTTTTTTTATCTCAATCAGACAATAGTTTGCAACCTAACAGTGATGATGGATTTGACGATTTGGAAGGAGTTGCTCATCAAGATGGTGATGATCAATCTGTTGAGGGGGACTTGGATAGTTCTGGTCCTGATGATGCAAGTTCCATTTCAGATGAGGCACTCAAGGTGCGGAAGTAGTGTATGTATTTTGCCATTGTTGATAGCCTCTTGTGTAGATTATTATTTTCATCTCCCAACGTCTGCCTTATTGTTTATTAATCTCCATCTGTTTTTCTTAGCAAAACGAGATAAAAAGAAGAAGACAAACTGGTCAGCATTGTTCTGATGAAGTTGACCCAAAAGCTGGATGCAGTCTTGCTGAACCAGACAGTCAGTTTTAGAGAAGTGGACCCTAACATGGCAAAAGTAATGAGGCCTGAGGAATTCCTACACACGCCGCTTGCAAAAGTTAAACACTTTGCTAAACTAGAAAAGTTTTTGAAAAATGCAACAAATTTTGCTGCAAT
>NW_026267143.1:2705497-2712890 GCF_000697945.3 Frankliniella occidentalis | reverse complement strand
TTGGTATGGCTAATCTTTGGCCGGTCGGCATTCGGGCTGTGTGCGTCGTATCGCAAAAATATTAACAGCGTTGGAAAGCTTGAACCTTGTACTACAATCGGCTCGCTTACACCCACCATCTATTTTGAACGGATTCGGAGCTAGGGCCGCGAGAAGCGGCGCGCGCCGCATCGCGCCCATAAGGCCCCTGGGTGAAGCGGCCGCGCCGAGCATCCTCCCTCCTGGGAGGTAGGCAGCGGTGCGCTGCCCAGCGGCGGGCAGGGGGGGTACAGGTTTTTCGCCCGGCGGCGCGGCGCAGTGATCAGTCCTTCTCCTCTTTCGTCCAAGCAGCACATAAAGAATTTGTTTGTGCATTGTGATGCATCAGGTATGTTCCCCAGGAGGGATTTGGAGCTGTGATAATCACCTTGACATCAAAACGGTCCCTATTTTGATGTTTCCCTTGCCCCATCCCGATATAATTTTGACTCTTTACAGCTGACCAACAGTTCACTTTCTGACACATTTTCTGTTTTCTGCAGGTGGAATGGTTCAGAAACCACCATGGGGCCAGGATAGTGATGTTTTCAACTACGTCATTGCTGTGAAAGCGGAGAATACTCCCCCCATTCCTGTGACCGAAATGGTAACCAACAACCACACTGGTTTCAGCATTAGTTACTGGCTTGCATCTTGTGTAAACAAAATCAAGTCAGATTGCAATACTTCTGTCATCCCTTTTAAAGGCATTGTTATTGATATGAGCTGGGCTCTAACAAATGCTATTCTGCAAGAGCTTGTTTGCATGCCTCTTATAGAATATCTTCATTGCTGTGTTAATGCCAAGGCACGAGGACGTTTCAACTTTTGCTCAATTGTTTGGTGCTACGCGCACTACATTAATGCCATCAAGAGAAAGGTGTGCAAATGGGTTCCAGTTGATACCTGCAAATATTCTCCTGCAAGGAAGTGTGCTAAGTTTTTTGCCGCAGAGTTGTTATCTAGGACAACAAATCTTGATGATGCATGCAAACTTTTAAGAATTGGCAAGGTATTGTTTGGATCTACCAAATTTAGTAAAGCAACACATGAAGCTCTGCTAAACTTGGCCAAAGAGTAAGGAAATTAACGAGTGCCTTAGTTGATCTCTTTCTGCTTTTATATGTGAACTGATTATTGAAATATTTTTCAGATTTGGAGTCTCTGAATCACACTTTCAGGAACAAGTTGATGATCCTGATGACGTTGTTTTGGAAATGAACGTCTGCTTTCGAAAATACGACAGAGCATGCAGCGCTCGTCATAGTACCTACCAGCAGTCTCCATTCTATATAGGGTTCAAGGAAGCTTTGGATGAAGTAGTCATTGATGGCGGAGAGCCAAAAGACAAACCAAACCCTTTTTTCATAAGGCGTTTCATGGGTTACTTATTGAGGTATTATCTGCCATTCTACCCATTTTGGTCTAGATATATGCAAAGCATGCTACTTCCTGAGTTGGAAAACCCCTTGACGAATTCCACTGCCGAGCTCAGAATTAAGCAACAAAAAGAAGATGTGTTGGATAAGAAAAAGAATATCCGCCCAGCCATATGTCTCAGGAAAATGGTGGAGGATGCAAGCAGAAGAATTGACGAGTACAAATTTAACACTGACTTCAAAAAATACAGGAAAAGGAATTCACAGGAGGAGGCATCTGGTCCACCTATAAAGAAAACTCGTTCAGAAAAATGGAAGGCAAAGCGTGGAACGTCTACCTAAGTTTGTGGTGGCCTGTACTCCTCCACTGGGGCTACAGAATACAGTGACAAATTAGTTAAGTGGGCTGAGAAGTTCCAGCCTTCGGTGTCAGAAGCAGAAGCTGCTTCAGCAGATGGACCTGCTGCAGAAGATTCCTCAAATTTGGAGTAAGTCATGATGTCATATCTGTTCTGGTTTTGATGGCATGCTATGGAGATTTGCACATTATTAATTTCTGTTAATTGTTTCATAATGTTTTCTTCTTTTTTCTAGTACACCTAATTTGGAATTGCCCAGTTCAAGCCCTGCAGAACCCATTATTAATGAAAGTCAGGTGACTATCGTACAACCTGAGAGTCAGCATTTTGAGTGAGTCCTACTGTCATATCTGTTCTGGTTGGAAAGTCATGGCCATGGAGATTTGCACATTATTAATTTCTATTTGTTTTACATATATTCTGTCTTCTTTTTTTCTAGTGCACCCAAATCTGAGCTGCTCATTGTGCCCCCCATTGCACTCAGTACTTCTGATCTTCCAAAAACCAAATCGGTTGTTCTCTCTACAGAACCCACTAATATTGATGAAAGTCAGGTGACACAATTCATTTTGTGGAATAGAGTTGACGGAAACATCTTCTTTCATCAGCTAGATGAGAATAGGTTTGTTTATAAGACAAAGGAGCAACTCCTCCAAGAAGGGGCGTCTATGATGTAAGTATGAGGTTGCTAAATATGTTTGTAGCAGTCCGACAATTAGTTTAAGAATGTATCATCCTTCTTTCTTTTAATCACAGCAATCTAACACAGAGTGAAGACAGCCCCATAGTTGACTCTTTTCAACGTAAGTTGGCTGCAATAGAAGAGGAGGGTGTTGCCACAGAACATTCTGCATATGTTGAGTGAGTCATGCTGTCATATCTGTTCCGGTTTGAAAGTCATGGCCATGAAGATTTGCACATTATTAATTTCTATTTGTTTTTCATTTTTTTTTTTCTAGTGCACCCAAATCTGAAATGCCCAGTACTAACACTTCTGATATTCCAACTCCTCTCTCTGCAGAACCCGTTATGAATGAAATTCAGTTGAACTCGATAACTGTTGTACAGTCTGAGAGTCAGCATTTTGAGTGAGTCCTATCGTCATATATGTCAATTAATTTGGTGTCTACTTGACTTCTTGTTTTCCTTAAAATTATCTTGTTTATGCCACAGAAGGACAGTACCAGTACCTCACATTAATGACTTCTGTGTTGCTTCAAGTCCTCCAAATAATGTACCATTCCTGGACTCCATCTCTGCACCAGAACCTGGAGGGGATAGGATTATAATTGAAGAAATTGGCACAGTTCCCTCCAATGGGGAAGAAGTAATGTAAGTGAATGCTATATGTTAAGTATATTTCTGTTATCACTGATTTTTACTCGTTCTTTACCAACCCACTTTCCCTTCTTGTTGGTAGGGAGAACGAGTATTGTTCTCAGTGCTGTGTAACCCTTTTCCTGTTCCTGTTTTCATCTCAGAACACACAACACCTACAGACATGACAATAGTACCACTGTAAAGCGGGAACGCTGGTCTCAATTAAAGCAATGAACCTTTTTTCAGGTTTAATAGTATAATTTTGAGCACTCTTAACAAATTTTGCGTGTTTTCATTCTAAGTCCCAGACCAGAGCTTATTTTGAGCGTGTTGAAAAACGTAGTTAAGCAACAAAAATGGATGATGCATGCATCTTTGAACTTATGAGATGTTAATGAAACTGTTTTATTAACATGTTTAGAGTCGCTACCGAAGCATTTAAATGAGTTTACTAAACAGATCCTCCTAAAAACTTGCAAGTCCTGTGACGGTGGAGGAGTGCGTGAGGTCATGGCGGCGCCATCCGTGCTGCCATCTGTGGGCGGACATAGTAACTACTTCATAGTGAGCGCGCGGGCGTTTTAAATGTACCTTTTTTCGCCACGGAAAACCCTCCATCACCCTATACACACACTTTTCCATTACTCTGAGATAAAAGCAGGAACTGATTTTGAAGAACTACCGTGGTTTGGTTAAGAACGAGTTTCCTACTTAGCACAAAATTCATTTTGTGTTCATAGTTTCCCTTGTTTTCATTTTCCCTGAGTTTTCCCTGATTTCCCTGACAGTTTTTTGTTTCCCTGAGTTTTCCAGGTTTTCAAGGTTTTCCAGAGTTGTGGCAACCATGGTCTCACATCATTTGCATAACAAGGCCCACAAAAGGGGAATGAGAATAACTTTACATGCAAAACAAAATAAAAGCCAGCTACCATTGAATGTCTAAGATATTAAACAATCATTCAATAAACACATGTTTGGGAATAAAGTGCAAAGCTCACCCATGACCATTACACCACCTTCTGGTTCTTCTGATTCAGAGTTGTGTCCTGCCTGAGCATGATGATGAGGCTCACTTACATCTTCATGTGTCTGCACATGCACAACAGCAGGAGAAATTGGCCTCGAATGAAGTGCAGGGGCCTTCTGGATTGCATCTCTGAGACTTTCATTTGCAGGAGAAGAGGCTGATGAAGTGGTTTTAGCTTGAACAAGCTCCTGGATCACATCTGTTGAGTTCTTTTTCAAAGTAACAGCGTACAATTGTTTCATAGGTACAGTAGGCTTGTGGCTTAAATTTCCAGAAATAACTGTGGCAGTGGCAGTCTTTGCCTTTGTTAGGGTAGGCTATGGTAATACATTAACAGCTTTAGAACACTTATTGCGAATAACAGGTGGAGCAGCAAGCTTTGTACTTTTGGCTGGTGTCTTCTTGGCTCCCAAAGTTGAACCTAAAAAACAAAAATGATTAAAGGGATTCAGTTTCTACATTTTTGTTTCTATAGCAAAAACCTACTTCTGCACGTCTAAAAATTAACAAACCTTTACGTTTCTTCGAACTCTCTGGCTCTGAATCTGTTGTTTGGTACCGAGTCGGCCTTTTAACGGGTCGCTTGGCTAGCTCGTCAACGTCATCATCTTCGAAGTTGCTTTGTGCCTCAGCTTTGGGTAAGAGAGACCTAGCTTCGTCAAAGGAATCTACACAGAGAGGTAAAGGTGTAGAAATAAAAATGTTTGAAGGACGTAAAACATACAAGTTATAACTTCTAGCTTACCGTAGGATCCTCTGAGGAGGATAGGAAAGGTGCACCAGTCCTCTTGAGGTAGCTTTTTTAAGCATGATTCCTTGTAGGTTGGTGGCCAGTAACTAGAAGTGCCACAATCAGTAAGCCACGATTGAGGCACAATAGCTGTTTGGGGCAGCACACCTTCATCCTCAAGGTCCAGGAAGTCAACTATGGAAAATCTTCCCTAAAATAGGACATAAAATTAATAAATCGAGTAATTCATCAATCAACAACAATTTTGAACACATCATTAAATACTAGTGTTGCAATAAGATATTAGTTTTGGCACATGCAGTTTAAATACCACAAAGTATAAGTTGTTAACCCTTAAAGGCCCGCGACCAGAAGCTGCGATCAAAAAAATTATTTTTCTTACAATTCTTGTTATTTACCTCCTAAATAGACGAGGACAACAAAGAAATCCGAAATTCGGCCGTAAATAACGTAATTACAGGTATGTCCCTTATAAAGGACAAGGGCCTTAAGGGTATAGAAAATTTGACGATCCCTAAAATGCGGACTTTTTGATCGAAATTGGTGTCATTTTGTAGGTCTCGACTCAAATGTAAGGAATATGAAAAAAAATAATCGCATTGTTGCCCTTGAGACCAGGGAAATGAGATAAACCGTCAAAAGGTTCGTCTCCTCCAATCGGCTCCGGGCCCGTTTTCGGCGGCCTCTGTGAGAAAAGTTTAGGTCGGATTTTTTTTTTTTTTTTTTTTTTCGAGGAGTGGGTTTACCGACTAGGAGGTTGCCTGCTCTCAACTGGAAAAAGTCGTGCTCATCAAATTGCGTCGGCAATAGGGGGCCAAAAGTCTAGGGAAAGCGTAAAAGAGTATGTCCCTTATAAAGGACACTGGGCCTTGAGGAAGATGTGGATGCTAATCGCTCTCCGAGGCGCCGAATTCGATCATAAATTGATCTGTTCCCACCAATACATGTCAAATAATCAAATAGTACATGTCACTTGAGAAAAATGCGTATTGGGTCCCTGAAAATAAGAGAAACAGTGTAAAGAAGCCCTCCCCCAATCGGCTTATTTCTAACTTTTGGCCCCCTATTGCCGACGCAATTTAATAGTAACGACTTTTTACAGTTGAAAGCATGCAACCACCTTGTCGTGAAACCTACTTCTCGAGATAAAAATGAATTTCCGACCTAAACTCATCTTACAGAGGCTGCCGAAAACGGGCCCGGAGCCGATTGGAGGAGGGCTTCTTTACACTGTTTCTCTTATTTTTACAAGTTACCCCTTCGGGGACCATAAAAAAAATATTGTTTTCCTACTACTTAGACCACTACCTTTTTTCTTCGTTACCCCCTCAGACCCACTCAAGGGTGGTTGCCAGGATTTGCACCAACCGTTTCGTTGTCCCAAAGTGACAACAATAATACCCTGAAAATTTCAGACCTCTAGCTCACGTCCTTCTTGGGGAACGGACAGACGGACAGACAGACACAAGGGCGATGGCATAAGCCCGCTTCTATAGCTTTTAAGCAAAAGAGCGGGCTAAAAATCAAAAACCACAGGTTCCACAATTAATGTTTTTAAAAATATTTTTGTTACAGTTTTCTACGGGGTAACTCATCAAAATAGAGCTCTCTAGGCGAAAATTTCGTCCGTTTGGCTCTATCTTGAACCATTTAGGCGCCACAGGAAGTTTTTGACGAAAATAAGCGTAAAAATGTACAACCCTGCATGCTTAGTTGAAGCAGTTGAAGTGACTGGAAGTTGACGGGCCGGAGGAGGCCCGTATCTTTGCGTACATTTTTGCGCTACCTGACTCGGGTGTCAGGCCTAAGATGTATGCCAGGCGCGTCGCAGCGCAACAGTGTTTCGTGAGATATCGCGAAGCCTGTTACGCGAGACGTGGTCTGGCGTACATCTACCGTGTTTTATAAAAAAAAAGAAACTATTGATCCGCGGTAAAATCTCAATACCTCCTTTATTGCGTTCTACGTTTAACAAGAAAGCACCCAGAGGGTGTTGCCAATACTCCCCGAGGTCTGCAGATACAGCAGGCCAAAGATGGCGCTACGCGCCTGCAGTGGCGCGGCGTGACGGTGTCTTTGGCAACTTCTTAATTTTAATCTGTGATAGGTGAATATATTCACAAACACAGGTTTAAATGGAATCTGACATTATGCATCACGGATTTTAATGTCGTATATTATATCTTTATTATAAATATCCTTTTCTGGACAAACTATCGTACATGAACCAATACACAAACAATGCACCTGGGAATACACCTCTCACTTTCAGCTGTTGACTGATCGTCTGCTGTGGTGCAAATAAGCACCCCCCACCATCCTCATACTTCCACCTGCGTCTTTGCTTCCAATAAAGTTTATCATTCGACCAGCCACTCTCGTGTTGTCACTACCTCCTTCTCCTGAGCCACCGAAGTGTCAGTGTCAAGTCGTGTCAGACCACGTTTTTACGATATTTAACTGGTCAAGGAACATAACATCACTAGTCAAATACATTAACACAACAAAATTTACTTCATTAGTAAAAGGTATCTTTATT
>NW_026267143.1:2693318-2700252 GCF_000697945.3 Frankliniella occidentalis | reverse complement strand
TCAGACTAAAAAGCACGCAACTCATCGGCGCGTTTCGAAGGGCACGTAGTTCAGCCGCCCGTTTCGAAAGACACGCAGTTCAGCCGCGCGTTTCGAAAGACACGCAGTTCCTATCTCTATAGCGGTAAACTGCGTGCCTTTCGAAACGCGCGGCTGAACTGCGTGTCTTTCGAAACGGGCGGCTGAACTGCGTGCTCTTCGAAACGCGCGGATGAGCTGCGTGCCTTTTAGTCTAAGGTATCGACCTGTTTGAGCATAATCAGAGTCACTGTAAGCGTAGATGACATTTATTTCTGGAGAGTTGTCTGAGGAATAGAAAATGCCCAAATCTGTGGTGCCCTTCAAATATCTGAGAATCCTCTTTACTTTTGTGATGTCTTCTTCAGTTGGGTTTTGGATATGTCTGCTGGCAAAATTTACCGAGTATGATAGGTCTGGTCTTGTCTTGTTGGATAGATAAAGGAGGCTGCCAACTACCTGTCTGTATTGGAAATTTGTTGGTTCATGTTTTCTTGGATGATTCTGCACCTGCTTTGAAGAGTCCATAGGAGTTGCGACCATCCTGCAATCATCCATGTTGTATTTCTTGAGGACTTGTTCTGCGCAGCTTGTTTGATGTAGACATATACCACGCTCTGATTTAGATATTTGAATACCAAGATAACTGATGGGCATCATATCTACAGTGATTTCGAAATGTGATTTTAATTTAGTCAGCAGCTTTGTGGTAGCTTTTTCGTCTGAACTTATAGTGATCCCATCATCTACATGGATAGCAAGCAGAACAGTACCTTCTTCATTTTTCCAAATACATTTGTCAACTTTGATATGATGGTAATTTTCTTCCTTTAAAAAGGCAGACAATCTTTTATACCATCTTTGAGAAGATTGCTTCAATCCATACAATGCCTTTTTTAACAAACAGACTTTTCCTGGCTCATTGTATCCATCCGGTAGTTCCATAAAAATCTCCTCCTCCAAAGTGCCATGTAAAAAAGCAGTCTTGACATCAAATGTTATAAGTTTCGAGTTCTGTTGAGCTGCCAGTGCTAAAAGGGCACGAAGGTTTGAAAAGTCTACCACAGGACTGAATATATCTTCAAATTCTAAATCTTGTGTGCGCTGCTGGAATCCTCTGGCTACCAGGCGGGCTTTGTAGATGCCGTTATCTTTTATTTTGAAAATCCATCTGCTTGTAACTAATTGTTTTCCTTTTGCCCTTTTGCGATCTACTAGCTTCCAAACATCATTCTTTTCCAGTGAGTTTTTTTCTTCCTGAATTGCCTCCAGCCATTTTTGATCATGCACACATTCGTTGAATGTCAAGTTTGCTTCTTCAATTATAGAAAAATCTAGTACATATGTCATGTTGGCTTCTTCATCAGATGAATAATGTAAGATATAATCATCGAGCTTGGATGGAATTTTACAGGAACTTCTGTCTCTGAGCGAGTATCTTGAATGAGGGGTTTCTTGTGCTGTGGTTTCGACATGAACAGATTTTTCTTCTTCTTTCTCTTCTTCATTTAAACTCATTTCTGCTTCTTCTTCATCTACACTCATTTCTTCTTCATCTGACATGTATTCATAAGAAACGGTTAACTCTTGTGTTTGATCTTGCTCCAGCAAAGTGTCTTCATTCTGATTTTTTGAATTGTTTGTAGGTTTTTCGGAGTTATTATCTTGCGGTGTTTCTTTGGTGGACTCTGTGAACATTTGACAATCGTTCATGATTATTTTTATCTCATTTCCAGTTGTGTAGGCTGTTTGGGGTTTCAATTTGTCTGTGAACACCACATCTCTTGCCATAAAAATTCTTCTGGTTTCTTCATTCCACAGTCTATACCCATTTGTTCCATACCCCACAAAGAGAGATTGTTGGGCTCTACTTTCAAGTTTCTTCACATAGAATAAGGATTTGGCATAGACTACTGTTGATATTTCTATGTTGGCCATTGTTCACTGCCTTGTCTGGTGCTCGTCAACTTGTCGACTGTCAATTGTCCCACCTTATATATTTGAGCTCCAATAAACCAGACGTCACTTCGCTGTGTGAACAGAATTGCTGTAGCTTCTATCAGACACTGATCAGACACCCAGTTCCTGTCTCACCATTCATCTGCTAACAACTACTGATCCAAAAAGTTCTAGTCGTGACAGGTCTTGAGTCTCATTGTACCACATCTCAGCAGGCAAAGTTTTTACTGTTGATGATGGGCTCCTGTTTATGAGATGAACTGCAGTCATGGCAGCTTCTCCCCGCATAACTGGATTGAGTCTTGAGTCGAAAAGAAGTCCTCTCATTCGCTCAGCAATTGTTCTGTTCATCCTCTCCGCCTTGCCATTTTGTTGGGGACAGTATGGGCTTGAGAATTCCATACTGATACCTTTATTTGTAAGCCATTCCACTGCAGTATTGTTTTTGTATTCGGTGCCATTGTCACATTTTATTCGGTACACCCTCTTCTCCCAGTGGTTTTCAGCTTCAGATACATATTGCTGCAGACAGTTGAAAGTCTCTGATTTCCTTTCCATTAAATGTATAACACAAAAATGTGTATAATCATCCAGAAATATGACATAATAATTTTTGCCATCATGTGTTGGTGGGGTAATGGGACCACACACATCAGTATGTACAAGTCTCAGAGGTGCTGAGGCTCTTCGTCTTGCTTGATTATGTGGTAGTTTTTGCAAACGTGCCATTATGCATACATTACATTTTTCTTGAAAGTCTTGATTTTTTATTTTTAAATTTAATCCTTTGCTGAGATTTGGGAGTTGTTGTAGATTTCGTATTCCTAAATGTCCCATTTTTCTATGTAGTGTCATGGCTTGATTTTCATATTGTTTTTCACTCAGAAAAGCTGATTCTTGGCCTTTTCTTGCTGATTTTACGATTTCCAGATTTACCATGAAGAGGCCTTGGGGTGTTCTTTCTCCTTTCAAAATAATTAAGTCTTCTGGCACTTCTATGTCAGTTTTAAGGAGTTTAACTCCCGTCTTGGAGAATAGCACAGCCTGATCCTTATCAGTCACTGCTGCTACTGACATCAAATTTCGCGTTATGTCTGGAACAAATCGTACATTGTGTAAGTCATACTGTTTTGAATGGACCTTTCCTATTGCAAGTGATTTCATACACTGCTGTCTTTTTGCCACTCTTATATTTTCATGTACTGCTGTTGTGTCTCCCAGTAAACCAATGTCTCCAATCATGTCCGCTGTCGCACCACTATCCACACAAAATGGTGTAGTGTCTGGGCTGGACATGTAAATATTACTGGCCTGATTTATGCAACATGACTTTTGGCAATTTCTCTTGGGGCATTTTGACGCAACTAGACTTTGGCTTAAAGTGCTAGATTTTGTCCCAAATTGGTTTGACTTGACCATTGGTTTGGTTTTACTGGAAGCACACAGCTCTCCTATATTATATGCAGTGATTAAATCGCTTGCATCTTTGGTAGCACACAGCTCACTTTTATTTTCTGTGGTAGCACACAGTTCACCTTTGTTTCTTGTGGCAGCACACAGCTCACCAATTTTATTATCATCAGAGAATTTAATCTTGTTAGGATCGAATTTTGTACTCACTTTATTTTTGGGAGATGGTTTGTCCTTTTCCCCGTTGTTGTGGCGCTTTGATTTTTTTTTTGGATCAGGTTTACTTTCTTGCTTGTAATTGCGGTCATTCCATTTGCGCTTTTGGGTTGGGGAGTGGGTTTGTAGTACTTTCCTCCAGGGGCAAAAAAACAGTCCTTTTCTAGATGGTTTGTTTTTCTGCAGAGACTGCAGGGATTGAGATTTTGAACCTTCTTGTTTGATTGTTGGTGGTCTCTAGATTGGTGGTCTCTTGACTGGTGGTTATTTTGCTTATTGTGATGGACATTTTGGTTTTTTCTTTATGTTTGTTTACTTGGGCAAAAACGTTGGAAATGTCCTGATTGTCCACAGGTATAGCAAGTTCTTGGCTGCCTATTTGTCTCTGTGTTTAGACACACATTTGAGACATTGCTGGTTTCGGGTTTGCCCTTTTTGCCCTCTTCATGTTGAAGGCTTGATTTTAAAAACAGCATGGCCCTATCCTTAAGGGGGGTTAAATCCCAGATAGTAGAGAAATATTCGTACTTGGGTGGAAGTGCCTCAAATACCCTGCTTATCTGCATGTCCTCACTCAGGATTTCTTTCAGAGCTTTCAGTCGATATACAATAAGTTCTATTTCAGTGAAGTTCGTCATCACATCCTTGTTTTCATCAAACTTGAAGTTGTGGAATGCCTGAAGAAGGTTGCACTTTTGTTGATTATTATCCTTTTCATAAATTGTCTTTAGTTGAGAAAACATGTCATGTGCTGTATCACACATGAGGATGTGACGTTTGATGAAAGGGTCAATGGTGGCATAAATAATGAGTGTTGCCTCTGCATCACGGGCCCTCCATTCTTCTTGAGCTTCTTTGAGGGTCACGGTATCATCATTGTCCTTCACTTTGATTCCATCCAGCTTTGAGGTGCCATCAATGATGTCGAGAAGACCAGCCTTTCGGAAAAGTAATTGGATTTCTTTGGCCCATAGCATGTAGTCAGCTCCATTCGTCAATTTGGTGATATGATTTATGTTCTAGTTGGTACTACTGCAGAACGATACATCGAGTTTAAATGTTACGTGTTGGTAACACTGCAGAGTTCCGCCCTTGACCCTGGTCTGTTAGGCCCCGGGTGAATACCGGTTCCGCTAATTAATGACCCCTGGCCTTTGACTGTATCCTGTGTTGTGTACTCACTTAATAAACTATAGTGAAATAGTGCCAGAGTCTTTATCCTCACGCATCCGCCTTTATCACACGATAACCAGAATAGAACAACATCTGTTTAAAGCTCCCAGTCAGCCTTCATTTTCTTTTGCAAAATATCTTTTTAATTATTTAGAAATCTTTGATGTCACAAAGCAGAAAGAAAAATACGCATGCACACCATAATTACCTCAGTTGAAGAGGACAACCCATTTGTCTGTGTTGCTGCATCTCTGCTAGTACCAGCAACTGGTGCAGGTGCACGAACTCTCCACTTCAAGACACTTTGATAATGTGTTTTACGATTCGTTCCGCCTCTTGGATATCTTAGCAAAACCCGTATTGTTTGGCTTTCATCTCCTGGGAAAACGAAGGTGGGTCCATCCTCCTGATACACCCTGATCTGTTTGTTTAAGGCAAGAGAGATGGCAGCAAGACACTCCGCACCACCCCAGGTATGGGGATTGCTTAGTGTTTGAATGACAGCATCAAGTAACATGTCCCCTTCCAATGGCACAGGGATCTCATTTGTTTCCATCATGTCCCAACCCAAAGATATAAGCTCTTTTTCAAAATCTCTTGTATGCTGAGTGAGGAATTCGACTGCCAGCTGCCTTAATTGAAGTCCTGACAACTGCCCCCCCAGTTGTTGGCTAATTGCCAAAAACAGACAATCGCCCCGTCCATCGTTGTGCTCCGTCAAGACTTGGCCGCCTTCGACGTTAACCCATGACTCAGCACCCGCCATATCTCACTGCAAACAATTAAAACATAGGTTATTCCACGACATGTCCCCCTATGATAGGGTCTGCGGCGAGGGTAGAAGGAGCCGGGCCGGCCCCGAACTAAATTACTCGTTTGAACGTCGTCGTCTCTGTCAAGAAGATGTCGCTTTTCACATCGAAAATATCATCCGCCTGCTGTGCTTCTTCACATCATACACACATCGACTTGAAACGACACCGCCGTGTGTGGCCCTAGCCCAAGCAGAAATTCAAGGCCCGATGAGCCGATTTTTGGAATTTTTGAAGAGTGGGAGTGGACAAGTCACGCTTGGGTTTTGGTTCGCATTCGTAAGCTCCAAGCCTGAACTACAAAACAATCAAACATTCAATGAGCTCTTAGTGCTTCAAGAAAGCAGGGTCCTGCGCATGAGACATGGTAACAAGATTTAGGGGGACATTTCCAAGACCAGCAATTATTTGGCTAAATTTCGGTCAAAAAAATTATAAGTTGAGATTCTTTCGAATTTTTTGACATGCATATAGCTTGTAATTCAGAGAGTCGTTATGGAACGATAAACACGAGGAGGATGCACCGATGCAAGGGCCCCGCCAATATGAAGTTTCCTCTTGTTTCTAATGTCAGAGAATCCGTCCCAAGTAGAAATAATAAAAAGATAGATTCTGCATGTTAGAGTCAGGCACCATACTTACAATCAAACGTAGAAATTATGATGGATAACGATGGATAAAAACTCGATCTCGAGGGGCTGGTGGACTGAGGACGCTGGAGACTGACGGGAAAGAACAGCGAAAAACCGAATAGTTGACATTTATGGCAACCTGACAAAAACCCAGACGGATATGTCACAACCACATTTTACGATAAAAACCAAGAGAAAACAATATCTCTTGCATTTTTAATCTGCTTTTACCTCAAAAATTCATAAAGACACAGACGACTTTGGAATATACTTATAGCCACTCAAGCACTCCCAACCCTGTAAATTGGTTACAATGCTATCAACAACATGAAACAAAACAGCAGGAGGATGGTGGATTTGCTTGCGTTTAGTTAGAGGGTGCTAGGGGGTCCTGAGCTGTCGAGAACGTTTTTCCCCATACACTTTGCATGGGTTTCTAAGGCGGTGAGTCTCTCATACCGTTTCATTTGTTGTTGTTTTTTTATTTATTCAATGCACAAATTGTAGCAGAAGACCTCTTCCTCTTGCACCTCGAGCGTTGTTAAGTAAAAGTTGGTAAAAGGGCGTGCGACAGCACATTTTTGTACCTATCTCTAATTCTTACTTCTTTGGTGGAAACGATGTGAACGATTGACGTCAATGCTTATGCGAAGAGAAGGGAACTATGTTTAACCCAAGCCCTTGCCCTTTATAACCCTATCTGGTCGCTGGATC
>NW_026267143.1:2691016-2693268 GCF_000697945.3 Frankliniella occidentalis | reverse complement strand
AGAGATTAAAATTAAGATGGAGATCAAATTTAAGATCCCAGTTTTAAGATCGAGCCCCAGCTATCTGGCTCTCTCACGTTGGATCCCTAACCCGGTGAATACCGACACTACAGATCCGCTCTTTTAATGCCGCAGTGTTGTGTGGCCACAAAGATTAAAATTAAGATTATGAGATCAAATTTAAGATCCCAGTTTTAAGATCGAGCCATAGCTATCTGGCTTTCTCACGTTGGATCCCTAACACGGTGAATACCGACACTACAGATCCGCTCTTTTAATGCCGCGGTGTTGTGTGGCCACAGAGATTGAAATTAAGATTGGGATCAAATTAAAAATCCCAGTTTTAAGATCGAGCCCCAGCTATCTGGCTCTCTCACGTTGGATCCCTATCACTGGGAATGAGGCCTGAGCGGCAGCGCTGCTTCCAGCTCCGGCCGCTAGGGCGCAGCACGCTCTGAGTCCACTATGGGAAATCGTGCGCTCAAAATAGGGGTTTGCGTTAGATTTAGCAATAACATCAAGTCGTATTATCACTTGAAAAGGGATCATGTTTAAGTTATTGTCAGTTTCAAACGTGTTTGGGCCATCAGATGGGCGCACCTGACCGGTTTATTTCTCACAGTGGACTCAGACCGTGCTCCACCCTAGCGGCCGGAGCTGGAAGCAGCGCCGCCGCTCAGGCCTCATACCGACACAACAGATCCGCTTTTTTAATGACGCAGTGTTGTGTGGCCACAGATATTAAAATTAATATTTAGATCAAAGTTAAGATTGCACATATGGAAGATCCAAAGATTAAAATTTCACACTCTGGTAAAATTGAACTTTAAGATGCAGTTTACTTTTTATATCAAGATTATATGGCATTCATTTAATTAAAGAGATGGATGAAATGTAAAATTGAACTTTTCTATTGCAGTAAATTATGTTTTAAAACAAAATATTAACACAAAATGCCTCAGTAGGGAGACAGTAGAAAAGGGAGGTTTTGACAGGATCCCATTATTATTTTTTCCTTGAGTTTTAAGTCAAGGAGATTGAAGATACAGAGTCAGAGCAAATTTCACATTAGCATACTCCAAAGATACAGTCTACTTTTACTGTCCTCTTGTCTATGTTGAGTTTCGCCTACATTAAAGGTCAACTTAAGTTTCACGCCATCATGCGATATGAGGTTATGGGATTTACGTTTACCACTTTCCTTCCTCCTTTTTCTCCCTCCGTTCTCCTCTATTCCAGCAGCTTTTTAAACGCGTTTCTACCACACGCGCCGCGCGCGGGGGGCCAGAGCGTCATGTCGCCGCGACCACCTGTTGGAGTGCAATACCTACCTCAGTACCGCCAACAATCGACACTTTGCTCAAGGCCCACCGCCCCTTTGTTGAGTGTATCCAAAACAGAGAGCGAAATGAAGCAAATTTCTAGAATGTTACAGCCACCAAGCCTTCTGGTGGTCAACCGAGCTTTCTGCGGTGCCTTTTTATTAATGTATAGAATAAGCCAATTTAAACACTGTTACATCCCGACAACTGAAAATGTTTACTTCTTTATTAACAGAAGATATATAATTTAGTTTTCATCATCAAGGGTTCGTTTCGCAGTTTACACGAAGTATTAACGTTTTTTTTTCCAATTTTCGATATCCACCCCGCTCGCATCGCTGTTTTTTTACGAATCCCACCTGACATTTATCTTCGGCTACGGTTATATCCAACATACTTTGAATGGCTAAAACTTTTTCTTCAATTTCAGTTCTCGCTCAAAAACTGTTGTGCAACAGACTCATGTCATTGTAAAGTTTATAAAAAAATAAGTATTTCATGCCCAATGGGTGTTTTGTGCAGATTACAAACCATGTGAAAGCATTGGATTCAAACTTTGCGTTGTCTACCCTGCCGTTTGACTACTTTTTTGTCCCCCTCAAGTGAGTTACTAAGGCTTCGCAATATAAGCTTAAGCTATAGCTATAGCTAACAGGCTTCGCGATATCTCACGAAACACTGCTACGCTGCGACGCGCCTGGCGCACACATAGCTAGGCCTGCGGCGCTGATACCCGAGACGAGCAAATGGGAGCGTATAGGGGAACAGGGCCTTCCGGGCCCAAAATTTGACATACTCGAGCCTTTTGTCGGGGTCTTATTACTCCAAAAATAGGTACATGACACTTGTGCTGTTCGATAACGGTTTTCATTAAAAGTTCGAATTTTGACAGATTATGTAAAAATCAACATTTTGGTGATACCAGATAAT
>NW_026267143.1:2689248-2690926 GCF_000697945.3 Frankliniella occidentalis | reverse complement strand
GAATCTATGTTTATACTAGCTATATGTACGCCAGACCACGTCTCGCGTAACAGGCTTCGCGATATCTCACGAAACACTGTTACGCTGCGACGCGCCTGGCGCACATTAGGTAGGCCTGCGGCCCTGACACCCCAGACGAGCAAATTGGACGGTATAGGGGAACAGGGCCTTCCGGGCCCAAAATTTGACATACTGAAACCATTTGTAGGGGCCTTTTTACTCTAAAATTAGGGATATAAATCTTCTGCTGTTCGGTAACGGTTTTCATTATAAGTTCGAATTTTTGACAAATTGTTATGTAAAAATCGACGTTTTAGTGATACTAGATAATCTAGGGACCCTAGGGGCCCAAAAGAGGGTGTGGTTCGACCCTTAATGTGTGGTTTAAGTATTAATCTCTTTACAATTTTGTGACATGAAGCCTTTTTTACGATTTAATAGACCATTTTGTCTTTTTCACGTTGTTTTTGCCCAGAAATGACCCCTAGCGCCAAAACGGTTCAAGATAGAGCAAAACGGACGAAATTTTCGCCCCGAGGGTTATACTTTCACGAGTTACCTCATAGGAGCCCATAAAAACAGTTGAAAAAAACAAATATTTTGCAACCTTTGGTTTTCGATTTATTAAAAAGTCAATTTTTGAGCTAGAATGCTCATCTTCGAACTCGATCTGTCTTTTTATGATACAAAACGACCCTGAAATTCCCAGATCGCTCTCTCAATTCATTCTCGACTTATCGTGCGGACAGACAAACAAACAGACAGACAGACAAACAAACAGAATGAAACTTTCCCGGTCAGTGGAGTAATGGGCTTCGCTAATCGCTCAGCCAACTATTTAATAGACCATTTTGTCTTTTTTACGTTGTTTTCGCCAAGAAATGACCCATAGCGCCAAAACGGTGCGAGATAGAGCAAAACGGACGAAATTTTGGTCAAAGGATTCTACTTTCATGAGTTACCTCTAAAGAGCCCATAAAAATATTTGATAAAAATAAATATTTTGCAACCTTTGGTCTTTGATTTTTTTTAAAGTCAATTTTTGAGCTAGAATGCTCATCTTCGAACTCGATCCGTCTTTTTGGCTGAGCGATTAGCGAAGCCCATAACTCCACTGACCGGAAAAGTTTCATTCTGTTTGTTTGTCTGTCTGTTTGTCTGTTTGTCTGTCTGTCTGTCCGTCTGTCCGCACGATAACTCGAGAAAGAATTGAGATAGCGACCTGGGATTTTCAGGGTCGTTTTGTATCATAAAAAGACAGATCGAGTTCGAAGATGAGGATTCTAGCTCAAAAATTGGCTTTTAAAAAAATCAAAAACTACAGGTCGCAATATGTATTTTTATCAAAAAAAAATAATTTATGGGTTCCTTAGGGGTAACTAGTCAAAGTAAAGCCCCAAGGGCGAAAATTTCGTCTGTTTGCCTCTATCTTGTACCGTTTAGGTGCTAGGGGGCATTTCTTTGCAAAAATGAGGTGAAAATGATCAAATGGTCGATTAAATCGTTAAAAAGACGTCATTTCGAAAAATTGTTTTCACCCCGTCTTGGATGTCAGCGCCGCAGGCCTAGCTATATGTGCGCCAGGCGCGTCGCAGCGTAACAGTGTTTCGTGAGATATCGCGAAGCCTGTTACGCGAGACGTGGTCTGGCGTACACATAGCTAGTTATGATACAAAAC
>NW_026267143.1:2687198-2689198 GCF_000697945.3 Frankliniella occidentalis | reverse complement strand
TGAAAAATTCCTGCTTTTGCAACAATACTGGAATATATACAGTTACTTACAACTCTGATTTTCATTCACTGATAGCAGAGGCAAAAAGCTTTTCCAGCGCCGCAGGCCTAGCTATATGTGCGCCAGGCGCGTCGCAGCGTAACAGTGTTTCGTGAGATATCGCGAAGCCTGTTACGCGAGACGTGGTCTGGCGTACATATAGCTAGTTTAAAGTCAATTTTTGAGCTAGAGTGCTCATCTTCGAACTCGATCTGTCTTTTTGTGATACGAAACGACCCTGGAATTCCCAGATCGCTATCTCAATTCTTTCTCGAGTTATCGTGCGGACAGACAGACAGACAAGCAAACAAACAGAATGAAACTTTTCCGGTCAGTGGAGTTATGGGCTTCGCTAATCGCTCAGCCAACCTAGCTATATGTACGCCAGACCACGTCTCGCGTAACAGGCTTCGCGATATCTCACGAAACACTGTTACGCTGCGACTCGCCTGGCGCACATATAGCTAGGCCTGCGGCGCTGACACCCGAGACGAGTTAAGGAGAGTGTATTGAGGGAAAAGGGCTTCCAGGCCCAAAATTTGACATACTGAACCCATTTGTCGGGGTCTTTTTACTCTAAAAATTATGGACATAAAACTTTCGCTGTTCGGTAACGGTTTTCATTAAAAGTTTGAATTTTGACAGATTGTTATGAAAAAATCAACGTTTTAGAGATACTAGGTAATCTAGGGACCCTTAAGCCCAAAAGAGGGTGTAGTGCGACCTGTGGTTTAAGTATTACTCCCTTTACAATTCTGTGACATGCAGCCTTTTTACGATTTAATGGACCATTTTGTCTTTTTACGTTGTTTTCGCCAAGAAATGCCCCATAGCGCCGAAACGGTACAAGATAGAGCAAAACAGTTACCCCTTAGAAACCCATAAAAAAATATTTGAAAAAAAATACATTTTGCAACCTGCGGTTTTCGATTGTTTAAAAAGTCAATTTTTGAGCTAGAATGCATCTTTGAACTCGATCTGTCTTTTTGTGATACAAAACGACCCTAAAATTCCCAGATCGCTATCTCAATTCATTCTCGAGTTATCGTGCGGACAGACAGACAAACAAACAAACAAACACACAAACAGAATGAAACTTTTCGGGTCAGTGGAGTAACGGGCTTCGCTAATCGCCCAGCCAATTATTGAAAGTTCTGTAATATATCTTATCATAGAATGTAATTTAAATCCTCTCACCATTTTATTTCAGTATCATTAGAAATAGCTTAGTTATATTAGCCCAAATTTGTGCGATTTAGACACCGGTGCTATCGGCACAACTTGTGCCTATAGCATGCAGAAACAAATGGACACAATTTGGGCAGATTACTTTGGAATAAGTATGCGCCCAAAAGACAAGAGTCTTTCCAAATTTGGGCGAATTAAACACCTTGTCTTGTGTGCCCAAATTTGGGCAAGACACAACAGCTTCGTTATTCGCCCAACACGACCGCCCCTCTTTGTGCAAATAGAAAATGGACAAAAAGGCCCAAATTTGGGCGAATACAAAACCTGGTCTTGTGAGCCCAAATTTGGGCAAGACACAACAGCATCGTTATCCGCCCAACACGACCGCCCCTCCTTGTGCAAATACAAAATGGACAAGAAAATGCCCAAATTTGGGCGAATACAAAACCTTGTCTTGTGTGCCCAAATTTGGGCAAGACGCAACAGCATCGTTATCCACCCAAAACGACCTATTTGGTAGAAATCAGGGGACATCCATAAGTTTGGGGGAAAAAAACACTGAAGCACCCATGTAATCAGGGTCAGGACAATTTTTTGACTAGATATAACACTAAGAGTTGTTTACTTCAAGTTCACTTTTTTTGTGAAGTAGCGCAACATGGCTACTGATATTTATTGATGTTGACATATGTCTGTAAAACAACAAACTTTCCTTAAGGCCTTGAAATAATTTACTTTATTGTAAAATACATTTCTAGCTTCTTTTTGTATTT
>NW_026267143.1:2683835-2687148 GCF_000697945.3 Frankliniella occidentalis | reverse complement strand
TATTTCCACAACTTGACTGATTTCACAAAACCGTTTCTTTTGGGCTCATAGTGATGAATAGATCAAGGTGTCTTATTCCCAGTTTAAAAGTAAACTAAGTTGTATAGGAACTGTTTTCTTTTATTTCATCAAAATAATTTTTTGGACTTTTGTCACTTCTATGGGATGCCCCAGAATTGTCATTACGGTAGTCTTTGATGTTTCAAGAGAAGAGCAGGATTGAGTCCTGGCTTACGTTAGTTGGCTGAGCGATAGCGAAGCCTATTACTCCAGTGATGATGAAAAAGTTTCGTGTCTGTCTGTCTGTCTGTCTGTGTGTCTGTCCGTCTGTCTGTCTGTTTGTCTGTAAACACGATAACTCGAGAACGGGTTGAGCTAGGTACCTGAAAATTTTAGCGTAGCTTTGTAGCATAAAAAGCAAGAACGGTATTGATTTTGAGCCCTCTAGCTTGAAAATTGACCTTCCAAAAAAATCAAAAACGAAAACCCCAAAATATTACTTCTATTTTTTATTTTTTTTACATCTTTCTAAGACGTAACTCGTCAAAGTGGAGCCCGTAGGGCCTAAATTTTGTCCGTTTGGCTCTCTATCTCTAACCGTTTAGTCGCCAGAGGGCGATATCCACACGAAAATGACCCTAAACCATTTTAATGTTGTTTCTCAGATATTTGACAGTCTCTGGTGGGGCAACTCGTCAAAATAAAGTCCTAGGGGTAAAATTTGTGTCTTTTGGAGCCAAAGGCCTATCTACGACTCTGCCTTTTGTCCGACTAGGGTGTCAGCGCCGCAGGCCTAGGTAGATGTATGCCAGGCGCGTCGCAGCGTAACAGTGTTTCGTGAGATATCGCGAAGCCTGTTACGCGAGACGTCGTCTGGCGTACATCTACCTAGTCATAATTTTACAAATGTCTTTGTTGTGGTACGGCAGTTGTCTCCATCATTGCATGATGATTAGGTGTTCATTTTCAACAACAAAACAAATCTCCATCGTCGCAGAACAGGACAGCTACATTCTAAGTTTTAAATTCCACTTGCTTCAGTAAATTCACTTCAGTAACTTATTCACTGCATAAGTAGCCTTTTTTGGCACATATGAATTGATTTCACAATTAAGCTTGCTTCACTTTGGGTAAAATACTTTTCTGAAGAGTATTTTCAATTAATATATTCTCAGTACAAGTTTAAAAAAATATCAGATATCACTATTTCATTTAATTTTTCATCTCTAAAAGTAGCTGAAGAAGTCCTTTGGTGCCAACGAATGCCCTTTCATCTATGGTGAGTTTGATGTTTACTAAAGTAGACCTTTTAATAATCTGCTTTGATCGCGTAATTTAACATTTGCAGTATTCCAAATAAATTTGTTATCAGTGTTAACTTTTTGGCTGTAAAAGAGAGATTATCAGTAATTATTAACTATTGCATCATTATTCTATCCTAACTGAATCAATTTTGGCACAGAACATAGATTAATACCGTGTAATTTTTTGGTAATATACCATTCATTTTCTTAGCCTTACATAGTGACACCAAGTGAAGATATTATGAAGACTCCATGCTATCACAGCGAAGATTGGCTGTTCTCCACGAAGATTCCACCAGTTGTTTTGCTCATGCTCCTGAAATTATTTTTGAAAGAGCTCCTTTTCATATGAATACATGTTGCATTAGTGTGTTAATTCTTATTCCTTATTTTCTACATTTTTCAATTTTCAATCATTTGTTTTGTATTTACTGATACTGATAATTTATTACCATATTTGAAGCATTGGCTGATTTTATTTACTATTCTTTTGCATTTCCTCAGGATTCAACACGTTTCGGTACAAGGTGGGTGTACAATCATATCCTGGACAAGGCCTACTCAGGGAAGACGCCTGGTAAGGGCAGCAGTAAGAAGAAGCCAGCAGCCCCCAGCGTTACCAGGCTAACAAATGCCCTGATAATGAATTGCTTCCCCACCGTGTACGAGCGGTCAAGGTCAACTTTGTTTGGCAACGTCCCAGCAAAGAAGAAATCCCGGTTAGAAAAGCAAGGAGAAGAGCATACTGCTGACGGGTCAGACTCGGAGCAAGAGGGCAACGAGATGGCCAAGAAGCAATTGCCGAAGGACACAGTCGAAGCCATCATTAGTGAGTACAACATGTTTTTCCAACGTTGGTTTGTCATATATTGCTTTACATCCCTAGAATTTCATTACAATAACTATCGTCTCTCCATTTGCTGTAGATTACGTCAAGACCAAATTTAAAGAAGTAGAGGAAAAGGACATCAGACATGTAATGTCAACTAAATTGCAGAATGATTGGCGGACAAGGTGGAAAGCGTTCAAAACGTCAGAGCCAAAGAAGAGTTGGAAGGATCTGTACAAAGAACACATGCAGTTAATCAAAGAGAACAGCATGTGTTCTTTAAAGGTCCGTGACGACTTTATTTTCTAGAAGTTTAGTCCTGTAATTATTTTTTTGTTTTTTTTTCTTGCATTCTTGTAAAAAGTTATTTGTATATAGTTTTTGTATATGTTTGTGTATTTATTTTTTTGCTATTGCTCTAGTATTGTAAAATTATTGTGTACATATGAAATTTTACGTGATATATATATTTAATTTTCATTTATATTTAACTATTGTTTAATTTGTAATTAACTGTTGTAACCCTGATTTATATATGTATTTTACATTTGTGTGTTGTCTTTGTATGTTTTGTACATTTGTATGCATTATTACACTCTGATGTTCAAATTTCATATTTTGTGTGGTATTTTGGTGCATGCCCCCAATAACTTTCCATATACCGGTCAACCATATACCCTCCCTCGCACCCATATACCGCCGGACCATATTACGACCGCGAAAATACCGACCGACCGTATATTGCTCAGTATCTTACACCCATATACCGGTGACACTTACTGTAAGGGTCTTATCAATTTGGCTTGTTGACTTGCAGCATTAATGTTTGGCAGTGCATCTATTTCTCCATTTTTATTATCTTGTAACACTGTAAAAACATATCATAAATTCTAGCAGTATGCAGGAAGCTGCATACATCTAGGGTGCCTGCGCCTTCCGGTAGCCAGCCATCGTTAATGATAATATTAAGTTTTATCACCAACTAAAATCAGTGTACTCTCACAAACGTAAACTTGTAGTTGGACCAGAAACTATGTTTCTCAGCCAACATCCTTGAGTTGGACACTCTCTTATCAGGGCAAAATGGGCGAAAGTTCCGCCCAGAGGGTTCTACTTTCACGAGTTACCTCTTAGAAGCCCATAAAAAAATATTTGAAAAAAAACATTTTTGCAACCTTTG
>NW_026267143.1:2674391-2681405 GCF_000697945.3 Frankliniella occidentalis | reverse complement strand
TAGCTTCTTTTTGTATTTTTAAATATTTTTCTAAATGCAAGACGTGAGGGCTTTTTGTTCTGTCTACAAATATTTTTTGGTGGGAGATACCTATGATGTAGGTATTTGTGTCGGAGGGTATTTCTGATAGATAACAAATTAGAAGTGAAATAAATTTTCAACATATTTCCAAAGAATTTCTAGATAGGATGTCTTGCTTTGGCTTTTTGAGCGTGTTTGAATCTGTCGGTCATACGTCAAAGGAGTTCAAAAATATAACGAAACCAAACAGTTGTCAGAAAAGGTGAGTAACATAAGCTAGTGTGTAATTAATTGTTGACAAGACATACAAAGGATTTAATCTGTCAGAGAAGAATGCACAAAATCTTACAATAACAAACTTTAATTTTTTTTTCCAGTTGTAAACAATAAAATTATCCAAAACTGATCCAAAAGTTAAAATACACATACAAAAATAATTCCATTTGCTAAAAGATGTGTGCTAAAAACATATTAAAATGGAATGACAAAGTCATCACAAATGTCAATATCTAAAAATTGTATATTTTATGGTGTGTATCCTTTTTGTTTCCTAAGAACTCTCCCATGACGTGATTTTTTTGGTGTGACAAAATTCTGATCACCATCATCATCGGCTCGCCTCTTGGAGGATTCACCTGAAATATTGCAAAGAAAAATATAAATTATTTTTTTTAAATGAGCACATTTAAACTGGTTAGATAGTTTTTGAATCAAGTTGCACTCTGTTGCATCTATTGAAGTCTGTAGTTAATTCTCTTAGACAAATGGAAGATGATTAGATCAGGAATTGCGAGGACTCCACAAAAAAGGTAAAGGAAAGATGATGTCCAAAGCAAGCTGCACATAAAGATTGAGTGGTATATCACAGATATTTTATGCTTTAGAGGGCTGTCAGTGATGAATGAGTGGTTGGAGAATATTTTTGGTCCCAAAACAAAGTTGAATGACAGCTGGAAAAAATATCTCATCCCACCTACAGAATGTGGGGATCCATTCTTTGTGGCTCAAAAAACTCTACAATCACCACAGAGAAAATCCTGCTTGCGAAAGGAAGTAGAAGCTATATTACCTTTACAGGTAATACAATAATTCTGAAGAGTTGCAAGAATGGAATGATATTGGCAGGCAAAAGAAGTTGCCACTATGGCTTTCTACAGGTGATTCAACAACCATAACAACAAAATGAAGATGACTCTGAACAGACAGCAGAATGAAACTAAAAAGCGAAAAGAAATAATTTTGGATGCAACAGGTGACAACAATGTAAGAGAAGACTCAACACCAGTTTTAGACTTGGAACATCAACATCCACAACAGCGAAAGTTATACCAACATACTTGCGTAGAACACACCGGAAGAAAGGATGTTCTTTTAGACTCATGTTAAGAGCCAATGGTAAGTCCTCGGTCCACAGGGTACAATAGATTAACACACATCAAGTTGCTAAGAAGAACAGACTTTGGTTGTGGAAAGTGCAATGGAAACAAAAATTGAAACCAAAATAATTTGTGATCTGTGGTTAGTAATGCTTGACTAACTTGATGTAAGAAACAACAGAGCTGTCTAAAGATAGCTAGTGGGATAAATCAATCTTTGACTTATGGCTTTTCCCTTGAGTGTTTTGTGTTTGTAGAATTAGAATTACTATTATTATGTCTGTAACTTCTGTTCTAAGGATTTAGAATTAGATGAACCAACAAACAGCAAAAATTCTTTGCATTATTTAAAAGAAAGAAATTTGTGTGCTTGGACACTAACAAATTATTTTCAAAACTACCTTTAAAATGCATCTAAAAACAATTTGCAAACTTGAACTGTGTGACATTGAGACTTTTGGAGCTGCGAACAGCAAATAAATTGAATCATTAAAAGTAAATCGTCAATTAACATACAAACAAATGTTCACAAAAAAAGTTGTCTTAGAGGAAAAATAGATACAGTGACCTTACCACTAATTTCATCTCCTGACAGACAGACCACATCATCTTGTGTTTGTTCATCAGACAAAACATCTGCAATATTCAGAAGTACACATGAGCAAAAGGAGAAATGAACAGGAAATGTAATTTTGAGGTAATCTAGGGCAAATACACTCTGCATAGCTGCCATTAGTATGAGCAATTTTAACTCACCTGCTTTATTAATTAGTTGACTAACTTTGTAGATGTGCTTGCAAACTTCTATCGGGTCTGGGCAAGTACACGAATTTTGTGTCACGACATAGGAAGTGGCTTTATTGGTTTGGGAAACAACCCTGTAAGAACCATCTCTATTGTCCGTGATATCCATGTCACAAATTTTCTCTCCCCTAACTTTTCGTGATTGGAAGGGAGTAGTGTAGGCACCAGCTAAAAGGGAAAGAAAATAACTGTTAAATGTTTCTGAGTGTATTATAATACTTAATGTCATAGTAAAAAGATTCTAACCAGGTTTAGCCATGGAAAGTTTATCAGTGGATCCTGCTAGGGAAAGAATAATCAATTAACTTATTCAGTAGTTCAAGAAACCCTCTAATGTTACCACACAATTATGCAAGACATTACCTTTGAGGAATCTAATTTGGGTGGTTTTCCCCATACCCTTTGGTCTGCCTTTAGTTTTAACTGTTGGGATTTTCATATTTTTTAAGGATTCTAGATTTGGGTCTAGAAATGAAATAAGAGTATCACATTACACAGATTTAATCAATATAAACAAAAATATTTCACTCCGTAAGAAACTTTCAAAAATGTTTACCTGTATTGATGGCTTTGGTGAATCGACGGAAAGAACATTTCTTGAAATCTTTAGCAAAAAAGTTGGGGCATCCAAAAAATTGCATGTTTGGCTGGTTCCTTACAGTGCGCCTTAAAAGAAAACGAAGATGTTGTTAGATATATCTTTTAACATTTCAACATGACACAAAGGGTTCCTTTTTTACCTCACTGCAGGAACTCCACAGAAGCAATTAGGTGGTGTTTCACTTTGAGCAAGAGTTGGTGTGCATTGTGCCTGTGTCTCTGCAGTAGTTTGTTTACTTTGTTGAGAATCAACATCAGGTATGTCCAAGCAAGACACCAGCATTTTGAGACTTTCATTCTCATCGTCACAATTAAGTAAATGATCTGGAAAATGGATTATGAGAGATTACAAAATGGCAAGGAAAATTTAGCACCACTCTAACCTTATATTTTGTTTTGTTTTTCTTTATAAAAGTTAAGTTCTTACATAGGTCTTCATTTTGTGATGAACCATGGCCATTGACGCTGTGAATATCCAGCGGTTGATCTGCAAGAAATTTGAAACACTGAAGCAGGTGAAAACCACTTAAGCAGAATCCCAGTAAGCTTTAGCAAATAATTTTACTTCAAGTAAATATTTCACACATGTAAAAACATTATTTACCACTGCAGGCTCAGCTTCGACCCTTACATGTACTTGGCCAGATATCTGTTCATCAGAAAATAGTTCCGATTGAGAAGACTGAACATCAACTGCTATTACATGCTCCGGGCCAGAAATTTGTCCATCAGAAAATAGTTTCGATTGAGATGACTCAACTTCAACTCCTATTAGATGCTCCTGGCCAGAAATTTGTGCATCTGAAAATAGTTGCAATTGAGAAGGCTCAACTACAACCCTTGTTCCATGTCCTTGGCTAGAAATTTTCTCAGCTGAAAATAGTTTCAAAAATTAATTTCTCACTGAAAAATTCCTGCTTTTGCAACAATACTGGAATATATACAGTTACTTACAACTCTGATTTTCATTCACTGATAGCAGAGGCAAAAAGCTTTTCCCTGGCAATGTTTTGACAACAAATGAAGTTGACATCGTTTGACCTGAAAATAGTTACATGTAAAATTAAGTGAAGCACAAGAAAGTTTAGTCCTGCTTCAAACCTCGATAAATACTCACAGTTATTTTTGGTAAAATCCCAGTTGAATAGATTTTTTTCATTAAGTGCAGATGCAACAGTACTTTTTTCAGAAATTGTGCTGATGACCCCAACATTATCAGTTCCGATGTCTGCAAATAATAGTGTACAGTTTAATTTTGTATATGTGTATAAACTTTACAGCTTTTCAGCTGCAACTGCAAAACAAAACTTACTGCATATTTCCAAGGCACCAGCAGGGGATCCCACTACAACTGGAGCTGAAGAACTTGTATTTCCACAAACATTTTCAGCATCACTCAATGTATCTTTGCCTCGTTTTACTTGCCCAGAATTCTTATCTTTGAGCAAATGAAGGGCATTGTGATCTTCGTCCGAGCCCAGCAAGTGAGTCTCTACAAATTGTGTTTCCATTAATGCAAACAATAGCATAGAATTTTTTTAAATGCAAAAAAAAATCTGTGCTTTCCTACAACGGTTTCAAAAACACTTACCGCCTGTTTTTGAGCCAAAAGTAATGAAGGTCTCTTGAACTGGAGCTGAATCCAAACTTATTGTGTTTTCATCATCACTCAATGTGTCATCAAATGAGGGTTCTGCATCTAGGTTTTCACCATCACTCAATACGTCATCAACGGCTTCTGCATCTAGGTTCTCACCATCATTCATTGCGCCATCAAAGGTTTCTTTATTTAGGTTTTCACCGTCATTCAGTGTGGCATTATGAAAGGTTACTTTATCTGTAATTTCATAAAATTAAAATTATTACTCAAAATAGAAAAGTTTTGTCTGGTTTAAATTGCCCAAAGTTCAGACCTTTGGTCAATACAAGCGATGCAGCGTCATCTTCTCCATCTGAGTATAGTTTGTGAGTTTCTGAAAATTGTGTTTTGATTAATTCAAGTGATTCCAAGGTTTTTACAGAAACATTTTGCTCTGCTGCAATAAAATGCTTACCAATCATTTCAGAGCCATGACAGACTTCATTGTCCAAGAATATAACTTCAGCAGCTGTAGTGGTTTTGATCATTTCCTCTCCAACAACTCCTGAGGCCAACTCAATTTGAGCAGTAGGAGCACCTTCATAAACCAATATGAGGAAGGGTGAGCTCGGATAGCAAGGAAATAATCAAAAGATTCTGAATTATTTAACAAAATTCTTACCTTTAACGCTTGTGAGTGGAACAATTTTGACTTCTGTTCCAGCAGCCCAGTACTTTAGTAGTTCCCTCAAAATCTCAAGGCGAGCAGGAAACACAGCAGTACCGCAGAACTCCATAATAGCGCAGAGTTCTTTGGTTACTTGTTGTGCCAGATGAAATTTCTGGGCAGCTGTCTTAGCCTTTACAGCTGGCAGTGAGCTTACACTGAAATTTTTCACTGGTTGTGGAACACTAATGGGCTGAAGGCTTTTGCTCTTTCGCCACATTTCAGCATAGTCTTCAATTTTATGCAAAGTGGAACCTGTCACGCAGAAGGGAAAGGTTTTGTATTCACACATTCAGCAAACTGAGGAGGTAAATTTATCGTATACTTTACTAATGTTTTACAAACCTGCTTGTCGCCTCTTCTGGTACATATGCCTGCATGGCAACTCAAAGCTCCAGAAGTGGAGGCAGCAGCATTCAGACTCTGTGCTCTCATAGTACGCCATTTCTTCTTCATCTGGTGCAGAATCATGCTCCCAGATTTGCAGTTTTGCAGCAAATCTGGTGAGATCCTGAAGAATTTGTTTCAGAACTGGATTGGTATTATTCGTGAGGTACGTGTCCTTGAGGTTTTCAATCACTTCTCTGTAAAGGACATCCTCATCCTTGTTCTTAACAATCTCTAGAAGTTTTTCTAATGCCTCAGAGAGAGTGGAGTGGCAATTAAGGACCTGTATAACATCAAAACTCAAATTAATGCAACTAACATATTTACTGCTGCAAGTGATTGAAAATTGTTAAATTATATGAAACATACCATTTTAATTTTGGAGTTATGGTTCTCTACTCTGTTGGTGGTGGTGTTACCAAAATTAATGCTCTTCATTTTGTCTCGGTTGCACCACGCTTGAGGACAGTTCAACCAATTTTCCTCAAAATATTGGAAAAAAGTTGGGCTGGATTTTTCTTCCAACTGTTTCACAAGATTCTGGAACTCAGTGTTCTTTATGGTGCCTCTCAACTGATCAATGATTGGCTTTGCCTCTGGCTCCTTTTTTGTCTTATCATTGAGAACTCTAGAGATATGGAATGAGCAGAGCTGAATGGCTGCATCAGGAAATACAGCACTAATCGCACCAATTTCAGATTGATCCTTGTCGATAATAATTGTTTTCACTTTCAGTGCAAGTTCTTCAGTAATGGCTTCACGGAATGCAGCCATCACAGCAGAGACAGTTGTGAGCAGCTCGTTGGCGACAAAGGCATAGCCAGCAACACGCCCACTGCCACCATCGTCCATCACCATGAAGACAGCAACTGGCATTTTGTTTTTGTTAATTTTATAGGTGTGGTCTAACATAATAACCAAGCCAAACTTGGCCACGTTTTCCCTCATGCTTGAAGTTTGAACAAACAAGAAGAGAAGTTCATCGGCATCAGATTTTGTAAGGGATATGGTTGCTCCAGGGTCTTCCTCCAAAAGATTCTTCAATGCATTAATGAGCAATTCTGTCTCAGAGGCTCCACCATTCTTTTCCTTTTTAAATTTAATCCTGTTCCGGAAAAAAATATGTGAACTCAAATAGTGAGCAGCTTTCACCAAACTCCAAGAGTCTGCCTTCACGAAACATAAGATGATGCATAAAATAACAACTTACTTGAGATTCGACAGGTCTCTTGCTGTTATAAACCCTGAATTTGAGTCACGGAGTAGACTCCTAATGACAGAAGGCTTGACGCCACCCTTAAAGAGGAGTTTGACCTTATCCATAGCATCCTCCGCCATCATCTTCTTTCTATTACTGGATATAGCAAGCCAGTTTTCCAAGGTCAATTCATGATATAAATGTTCCTCATGGAATTTATCAACAACTACACTCGTCAAAACATTTAGCGGTCCACTTTTTTACGCGTGGATTAAATTATCTCCCCTAGCACCTAGGAAGTCGAGATTTGACATAGACATGC
>NW_026267143.1:2671433-2672571 GCF_000697945.3 Frankliniella occidentalis | reverse complement strand
AGCAACTTCGCGACGGTCCGAGGGCGCTTCTGGAGGCTTGCTCCACCCTTCCGTGCGTTGTGAGGGGTTGGTTGAGGGGGGAGCCTGGAGTGCAGCGCACTTAGCCTCAGGTCCTTTCCTCTCTCTTCCCCTCACAGATCTTACTTTACATACTTCTTAAATCCGTGGACCGCTAAATGTTTTGACGAGTGTAGTTCAGTTTTGGTTGCTATGAGTTGAATGAATGCTTTGCAGTCCAGCTTGTTGGAGCTAAAAAACAAGTAGGCTGCATAATCACACTGTAGATGAACGAGGCAGCAAAAGGAATGGATACTTACGATTGTACTGGGCGGTCCCCTTTTCCTGTGCCAGTTCGTTTTCTGCCTCCATGCTTGCAGGTGAAAACCACATTTTGATACTTGAGTTCTTCATTGTACAACTTCGTCTCGTTTCTCTGTCAGAGGGTCTTGTTGGCATTCTGAATAGTACTGCTACTGCCAATGACAAATGTAACGTAATTCTTACGCTCGTACTGATCTCTTGCCTTCTCAAATTCTTCAAACGACTTAAACTTTTGATTTAGGTACAAAAGTGCCATTTTAACTGTTGAACCTGTTGAGATTACCTCTCCCACTGAGGTCTTGGTGAAGTACTGTTCGAGCGTTCGAGCGCGGCAGTTAACGCGCGAAACACTTGTCACGTAGCCAACATAGACGTCGCGAATACAAACACCAACTTGCAAAAGTAATATTAAATAACGGTCACGTATTAAAAATACACTGAATCATTTAATTTTTTCATAGTTTTGCGTTAGAAATACGCGTGTAGTTGTATCGTGTTGATATTAACTTAGTTTTTTTTTCTGTATGTTGGTTATGGCAAGTCATCGTTGGGCGAATAACGACATCCCGTATCTGCACAAATTTGGGCATTTCGCAACACAGCTGTTCTATGCCCAAGTCTCGCTTCGACTCGAGTGCACCCGTTGGTTGGGCGAGCAACACAGCTGTAACTGTGCGCCCAAATTGGGCGAGCGATAACACGAATACTCGTCGCCCAAACGACTCGCCACGGTTGTGCATTGGGCAACTAACGACGACGGCTTTGCTGCACACGTTTGGGCAGCTTGCAGCAGCTGAACTGCTTGCACAAACCCGTT
>NW_026267143.1:2665326-2670225 GCF_000697945.3 Frankliniella occidentalis | reverse complement strand
TAACATAACATAAAAATGTAATAAAAACATATCTGAGAAAGTATATTTACAAATTGTTCATTCAGAAGTTCATTGCATGTTCTTAAATAAATGTTTCTTCTTTTTTTTTTCTGATGTTCCGGCTCCCATAGGCGCTTTTGGCAGCCACCACCAGTGGTCCCCTGCCGCGCCGCAGCGCCGGGGGCTTGGTAGCGCCGCGCGACCGCCTGCCGCCCTTTCTCACGTCTCACGTCTCTTTTTTAGCCCGCCCTTCTGCTTTTAAAAAAGCATTAAAGCGGGCTTATGCAACCGCTCTCGTGTCTGTCCGTCTGTCCGTCTGTCCGTCTGTCCGTCGTCCGTGTAAGAGGAAGGAGATGAGCTAGAGGTCTGAAAATTTCAGGGTATCTTAGGGGTCACTCCTGGACAACGAAACGCCTGGTGCAAATCCTGGCAACCACCCCTAAGGGGGTGAAAGGGGGTAACAAAGAAATAGGGGTTGGTCCAAAAAGTAGAAAATCAAAATTTTTTTTATGGTCTCCTAAGGGGTAACTCGTGAAAGTAGAGCCCTTTGGGCGAAAATTTCGTCCGTTTGACCGTATCTTGCACCGTTTGGGCGCTAGAGTGCTTTTATCGACGAAATACGGCGAAAATGACCGCGTTGCTCATAAAGACGTACAAGGAGGCGTCCAATCGTAAAATGTCAGAGGAAGTACCCCCCCAAAACAACACATTCTGCATCTGAAATTACCCTCGGATTTGCCGTATCTTTTACTGTTTCGGCCCTAGAGGTAGATATATTGAAAACAATAGCAGAAAGTCAAGTTTTAAGACTGTTTGACAAACAATGTACAATCTAAAAACTGCGCGGGTTCATTTTTTTAATTCTTTAGCAAAGCAGAAGGGTGGGGTGTAGTCACGGTGTTGCCCCGTTACAGTCTTTTGTCATTTCCAAGGAGCAAATCTCTAGGGCCGCAGGCCCCCCGCCGAACGCTTTTGTTTACTCAAATATGCAAAGTAATTTACCGGTCACATTATTTATTTGATTATGCACTTCAGTAAATCGCGAGACTGGATCGGGCCGAAGGCCCGACCATCGCCGCCGGCAGGCCAAGCAGGCCCGGCCCCTGCCGAACGGAGTTGCCGGCGCAGCGAAGTGGAGCTGGCAACTCCGTTTGGCGGAAGGGCGGGCCTGCTTGTTTTTTGTCTTCACTGGGTCGGCGAGGGTGTCGCGGGGTTGCGCTGCCATCGGCGCCCTGGTGCCGGGTCGCCGAGGTGGTGCCTCGGCAACTTCGCGACGGTCCGAGGGCGCTTCTGGAGGCTTGCTCCACCCTTCCGTGCGTTGTAAGGGGTTGGTTGACGGGGAAGCCTGGAGTGCAGTGCACTTAGCCTCAGGTCCTTTCGTCTCTCTTCCCCTCACAGATCTTACTTCACATACTTCTTTAGTCCTTCTAACAGGTGCGGCGGTCCGAGCTGACCGCTTCTCAGGGCGCGGCTCTTCTCCCTCATCACGGCGGCGGCGAAGGAGGCGGCCGTCATCTTGCCGTCGGTCATGGCGTGGTGGACGAGCAGGCCCGTCGCCCACACCGACGCAGCGTGCTTCTCGTCATCCACAGCCCGAAATGACGGGCGCAGCAAGATCTTGGGTGGCGGGGGTGTGCCGAGCGTCCTGCCCAGCAGCCGCTTCAGCCAGGCCCACGCGTCCTTGGCGCCGCCGCAGACCATGAGCCGGTGCAGCAGCACGTCCGCCTTCCCGCACGCCGGGCAGATCCTCGTGTCGGAGCGGTTGATCGCGTGCAGGCGGTGACGAGTCGCGACCAGGTCCTGGACGGCGACCCACCAGGACTCGCGCACCTCGCGCCGCAGCAGCTTGGAGTTCACGTTGGCCCATATCTGCTTCCAGTTCTCGCCGGGGTTCTTGCGCGCGACGCGCGGCGCCGCGGGGGCCCGCGATGCAGTGAGGACTCGCTTCATCTCCAGCAGCGAGCCGCGGAGGTCTCCGCGCGGCTCCGGTGTGGCGGCGTAGGCGCGGATGGTGAGGAGTGCGCCGTAGTGACGAGCAGCCGCCCACACCGCTCTGGTGTTCGGTGGGTTGCCTACAGGGAAGGCGCCAAGGAGAGTCTGCAGCCACTCCGCAGCGAAGGAGTCCTCGTCGGCGGAGAGGATGCCCTGCCATCGTCCTGTGAACATTGATTTTGCTTTAGTTCCGACGTCGAAAGCACCGACTCCCCCTTCTGCCCTTGACAAGAACGTCGCCTCCATGGTGAGCTTAAAAGTGAAACCTCTCCACAGAAATCGGTAAGCTGCCTGGTTAGCTTCCTTAATTGCTCCCTTAGGGATGGGCAGGACTTGCGCCGCATGCCATAGCTTCGAAAAAGCATAGCTATTAACAAACTTTACTCGCTGTTCCAGACTGAGACATCTCCCGATGTTTACAGACAGGACTCCCTTGGCAGCGTGCAGGACCTCCGGCCAGTTCAGGGACGTCGTGGTGGTGATGTCCTTGGTGAAGAGAATGCCGAGGACCTTCATCCGATCGACGTAGGGGTAGCCCAGCTCCACACCTCGGTCCCACCTGCCGACCGCCAGGGCTCCAGATTTCTGAGGGTTGACTGCAAGTCCTGATCCTGTACCAAAAATTCGAAAGGCCTGATTAGCTGTCTGTACTTCCTCTGCGCACCGCAGGACGAAGAAGGCGTCGTCCGCGTATGCCGACACTTTGAGGCAGGCGTTGGCGAGAGCGAGTCCTTGCAGCCGGCGTTCCAGGTAAAACATCAGCGGGCTCAGCACCACCGCGAACAGGAGCATGCTGAGCGGGCAGCCCTGGCGCACGCTCCTCAGGATGGCGATGAGCTCCGTCAGCTTGCCGTTCACGCGAAGGCGGGAGGCGGCGCAGCTGTACATGCTCCTCAACATGTTGACGAGGCGGGGGGCGACTCCCCTCCGGGTGAGTACCTTGAAAAGGAAATCATGGTTAACATTATCGAATGCACCGGAGAAATCAACTGACAGGAAGCATCCTTCTTGTTGCAGACACTCCACCGCGCTGATCGCGTCGCGCAGGTCGCTGAGCGCGCCGGTCATCGTCCTGACGCCCCCCGGCCTCACTTGGTTGGGGTGCAGCAGCTTGTCCGTGACGCGCGCCAGGCGCGTGGCCAGGACACGCGCCAGGATCTTCATGTCGACATCAAGTAAGGTTACGGGCCTAAAGTCCTTGACGACTTTGGGGTCTCTCTTTTTGGGAATCATGACAATCACCCCTTCCATGATTTCTTTCGGCACTTTCCCTTCGAGCCACATGCTATTAAGGATCAGGGTGAGGTCCTTGCCAATGACCGGCCACGCCCGCTGATAGAATTCCGACGTAATGCCGTCCTCCCCGGGGCTTTTCCTCTTTGGGCACTTGCGCACCGCCGCCGCGACCTCTTCGAATGTTATTTCCTGTGAAAGGACCTCATTGTCCTCGTCACTCACTGACCGCTCGATCCCTTCCAGGACGTCATCGCCGCCGTCCCCCCGCCCCGCGCTAAACTTTTCTTCGAACACCCGCATGAACGCGTCGGAGATGTCCTGCTCTCCGGTGAGTACGTCCCCATTATCTAGTTCAAGCTTCTCTATCTTTCCCTGCCGAGCCCTCTTGCTCAGTCTCACGACGTGGAACGTACTCACCGGTTCATCCTGTACGGCGCTCTCGACCTTGGCCCTGTCCTTCGCTCCGGTGATTTGCTCGGCGTGAAGGTGCAGGATCTCGTCCTTGATCTCTCTCATCAGGCGGGTGTCCTCTGCCGACCGAGGAGTCCTTGTCGCAAGGTCCTGCAGCGCTTCGTTCAGGAAGGCCAGCTTCCCCTTCCGCTCCTTTCGGGCGTCCCTGGTAAGTCTTGAGCAAAACGTTCGGATTAGTTTCTTACCACTTTGTACCCACCAGTGGGCCGGGCTCACCGCCTCGTCCCTTCTTGTCCAGGCTTCTTTCCAGGTTCTCTCCAGCTCCGGGAGGAAGGACGGCTCTTCCAGACAGAGGCGGTCCAGGACCCAACTGGTGGGCGCGCGCTCTTCCTTGGGCTGCGCTCGGAGGTCGAGCTCCGCGGAGCAGGACAGGGCCAGGTGATCACTGAAACAAATTGCCGTTATTTCTGCGCTCGTAAAACAGTCTGCGAGGGGCGCACTCACGTACACTCTGTCGAGCCTCGTCGACATGCTCGCCGTCACGAAGGTGTGCCCCGGGTCGGGCCGCACTCGCCGCCACACGTCCGTCAGGCGCAGGCCCGCGACCAGCGCCGCGAGCCGCGGGGACCCGTTGGCCGCGCCCGTCGTGTCGCCGTCGCTCAGCACGCAGTTGAAGTCGCCGCCGATAACGAGGCGCTCCCCGGCCTGCGCCAGCAAGGGCGCAAGGTCCGTGCCGAAGAACTGCTCGCGCTCCATCCTGAACCTGGAGCCGGCCGGCGCGTACACACATATCACCGTCACGTCTCCTACCTGGACTGCAGTTGCTCTCCCACTTGGCAGGGCGAGCAGGGGCCTAGGGCTGAGTTCGCTCCTGACCAGGATTGCTGTCCCTCTTCGACTGACACCCGGGTTCGTGAATTCATCGTATCCTGGCATGGAGAAGACAGGGACCGCGACTTCTTGCAAAAGTAAGATATCTGCCTTCTTCTCTTTAGCCATTGTTTCCAAAGCCTTCATTTTCGATTCTGCCGACATTGCACACAAATTAATTGATACAATATTTATTTTGCTGTCCATTCCTTACGATTTTTTGTCGGCGCTTAACCTCTCCTGCCTTCACAACTCCTTGTCAATCTTTTTTTTGGCGTCGCCGGTATTCTTTGGCACCCCTTTGCTAGCGGCCCGGGGACCTTCTTCGGCCGTTTGTTTCCCGATCCTTGCCTCGTCCTACCCCATGTCTTCCTTCATAAAATTTGGAGT
>NW_026267143.1:2662231-2664366 GCF_000697945.3 Frankliniella occidentalis | reverse complement strand
GGAGCTGGCAACTCCGTTTGGCGGAAGGGCGGGCCTGCTTGTTCTTTTTCCATTTCGTTGGTTATCTGTTGAACCGCATCTAAGCCTTCCTTTATTCCACCGATCTCTTCAGTTTCGCCCGCTTGAACCGCATCGAGCTCTTTGCCCGGCTCGGCGGCGCCGCCGTTGCAGACGCCCACCTCGGACTCGGTGATCGCTCGCGGGTTCCTCGCGCCGAGTCTCTCCCGTATCTTCAACATTTTCACCGTCTTCTTCCCTTTTTCTCTTTCTTGCATCTTCCTCCTTTCTCATTCTTTTCTCTTCTTCTAACTCTTCCTCCTCTGCTTTGTTTTCATCGAACACGTCGTCGGCGTCGTAGTTTGAAGTAGAGGTTATGCGGCCTATCAGCCGGTCCGCATACGTTCTCTTCCTTTTTTCTTGGCATGAAGCCCTTAGATGTTCCGTAGACCCACAGTTTTGGCACGTTTTGGGCTGCCCGTGGTATTCAACATAGACTTGACAATTGCCGACTTGCATGAAATTTGGCAAGTGTCTCTTTGGTGCCATCTTGACAACCCTGACTCCCGTAAACAACCCAAAAAATACACTGTTTTGGCCATAGATTTCCATATTTACACTCATGACAGCTCCATACCCCCTCAGGACACATTTCAAATCATCATTACTCACTTCCGTCGGCAGATTCTTCACACGCACAAACTTTACTCCCATTCCACTTGTTGTCAACATAACCTTAGTTTTGCTTCCATCTTGATACGTAAACGTTCTTTCACCACTGTTGAACGCTTCAGCCGCCGACTCGATCTTCAACTTCAAATAAATCTTCCTCGATCCAAATTCATGTTCCACAGACGTCAAATCACCCACATTCAGGAAAAGACTCTCCTTCAAAAACTTCACAATTTCTGCGGCTCCTGGCTTCTTTGCGTCGCGATCAAATTCAAGGGTTATAGTTCCCTTACGGATATCCGCTGCCATCGCTTCGGTGTGGAGTCACACAATAAAAAAACTGGGCCACGGAGACATCTCTGGGAATACTAAGAAAGACCTGCGTCCCTATCTAGGCACCTTTACATCCCTCGTGAATCCCCATGCATCTCTAGAGCATCCCTATCGATCTCTAGGTGTCCCTTGACTGTTCCTAGGGATCCCCCAGGTATCACATCCCTATGGACGTGCCTACGGACGTCCCTACGCAGTCCATACGGACGTCCCTACGCAGTCCCTACGGACGTCCCTACGCAGTCCATACGGACGTCCATTCGGACGTCCCTACAGAGTCCCTACGGACATCCCTACGGACGTCCCTACAGAGTCCCTACGGACATCCCTACGGACGTCCCTACGGACGTCCCTACGGACGTCCCTACGGACGTCCCTACGGACGTCCCTACGGACGTCCCTACGGACGTCCCTACGGACGTCTCTACGGACGTCTCTACGGTCATTCCTACGGATATCCCTACGGACATCCCTACGGACATCCCTGCGGACGTCCCTACGGACGTCCCTACGGATATCCTTACACATCAGTGATGTCAAGGATATCATTGGGACTCGCCTTGGACATCGAAACCCCCCCGATACCGTACGGATATTGAGGGATGCTTAAGTACTCCCTATGGATAGTATCTCTCTATCCCTCCACGTCCCCAGCTCCATCAGGGGTGTAGCAACGCATTAGTATGGTTCCTTGCCGGACCACCATTAACTTTCTATTAACAGTAGTGTATATCCATTCAGGAGATCAACCGCGGAGTTCCATGCCTTTAAATTCAAAATTAATCTTGATGTTGACTTGCTGTTGGGGAAGGTGTTGCAGTGAACCTGTAACACACAAATAATCCTGGAACAGTATTTGTCATACTTTCTGCACGTTTGCCTAGGGCTCAGATTTTAAGCCCTTAGTGTCACCTACCAACTAGTCCTATCTACGTGACACCGTTTAGTTTCTAAACCTGTTGAACTCTTATAAACCTCTTGTGTGTTAAGAATACTTAGCTTTTATTTTTGGAATATGTTGCATATCTGATCCATCGGCGACTGTTGTCTGCGTTGGTCGTTGATTCCTGAAGCCTGCTGAAGTTCCTCTGCGTCGTGGTGCATCTTGATGTGTCTTATTTTTATTTTTTTTA
>NW_026267143.1:2659741-2661898 GCF_000697945.3 Frankliniella occidentalis | reverse complement strand
TAAAACCAAAGCGCGTCATTATTTTTGTAATGTATCCTGAGTCCATTTGGTCTTTTTCCTCTGTATTGTTATGTCAAGCTAATATCTACGGTGCCTAAATGTTACTAGCCGCTGTCTGTTTATGCAAATGTCCGAAATTGTACTCTCGTGGGACTCTCTAGTCCTTTTGTACAATAGCAAATAAACAATCAATCAATCAATCAATCAATCTCTCTCTCTCTGCCTGGTGACTGGGTCTCTGTCATTTTATTTATTTATTGTATGGGCCCATTTCTTTTCACCTACAGTGCCTGACAGCCCTTCTTGATCAGTTATATTGGTTTCCAGGACCACCCTGCTCTGGGAATGGCCCCTTTCATCCAAGCCCTGATCGTGAGTCTGTCCACCGCCTGGAGGTCGTCAGTTCTACCCCAACTGACTCATCAGTCACCGAATCCTTTCTAATTTTCGTCCTAACTTCTCTAGTTTATTTTTATTTTTGAATGTTAAGTTAGACTTTTCTCCCTTGTTGCACCTACCAATCCTCACTTGTTACCTGCTCTCACGCCGTCGAACCTGTGGAGGGAATTCTTCTGTTTTGGGATTTTACAGTGATTACAGCTGCTGTGTCTGAACATTCAATTTATTTGTACTTGTTTTTACAAATCTTCATCTTTATATCCGTCTTCGTCATCTTCGTCGACCTCTACCACTCGGACACGTTTGGGAGTCGGTTCACCTGTTTCCAGGCTGAGGGCTCTGTTGAGAGTTTGTAAGGCTTCGTCCAAGGTGGACATGGCTGAAAATGCTAGGTGGCCAGCTGCGTTTTTGTCTAGCAAACCCTTTGTAAACTTCTCAACCAGTTCTTCCTGAATGTCACTCTCCTTCATGTTCCGGAGATATGATCTGCCTAGCCTCTCTACTTGCCTGGCAAACTGCCCGATTGTCTGGTCTTTTTCTTGAATGAGAGTTTCAAAGTCCTTCTTTCTCTCCCACATGGATACAGTCTTGCTGAATGTTTTGATCAGTGCGTGGTCCAGACTAGCAAAAGTTATTTGGGTTTCCTGATGTTGCAGGTTTGCAATTACATCCGTGGCATTCCCCGTCAATGCTTGCAGCAGTGCAATCTTTTAATCATTGTCATCCCAGTCATTGGCCTCCGCCAACGTGTTGAACTGGACTTGGTACACGGAATAGTCCATCTTGTACTTCTTGGCCTTCGGCGCCAGCCTTGCGATGGCTTCGAGCAGCTTTCTGAAAAGGCGGTTGTTTAGCCACTGTTCAGCTTCCTGCCCTTGGTCGCCATCGGTGTCATCGTCGTGGAGCTGCTGGTCCCCGTCAACGTTAGCAGGCTGCTCCTGGCGCCTCCTCCGTCCTGCTTGGAGCTGTTCTCTGTGTTGTCCAGGATGACGTCCAGCCGGTTGCTGCTGTGGACGTTCTTGTAGTTCCTCAACAACGAACTGCATCCTGGGCCGGCCACGGCCTCGTGCGCGACCTCGTCCCCGGCCTCTGCCACGCCCACGTCCGCGCCCTTGGCCTCGGTGCACGAAAACGTGGTCGTCCTGATTGTTGTCGTCAGTGTCCATCCTGTCGACGGCCTGGTCTGGGACACCCATGTCGTCCGCCTCCGAATCAGGCTCGCTAAACGCGCGGTCCGCATCGCCTTCGTCGTCAGCGTTGACGGCGCCGTGTACCAACTCGTTCTGCTGACCGTTCTCCATTATCTGACTCTTGGTCACTAGGTTGTTGTTTTTCAAGAGACTTACTTGTTGTGGCAAACGCCCAAGCAAGCCTCGGCTCCGAGGTTCAACGACCCGCGACGTGCTCCGGAGGACTTCCCTTTTCCTAACCTCAAAATACGTCCTTCCCTGGGTGACCCTAGACAGGTCTCAGGTCCGTACGTGTTTTGCCTAACTCTAGCTTATTGTTGTGTGACACTAAAGAGGTCTCAGCGAAGCTTTTTGCTGTATGACGCTAGAAAGGTCTCAGCAAACTCCCTAACTAAACTCCGAGTATGACACTAGAGAGGTCTCCCAGAGTTACCTTAACCTATCTAAACTCCGAGTGTGACATTAAAAAGGTCTCCCAGAGTTACCTGTCGTATGACACTAAAAAGGTCTCGCCAGGTCCCTATCTCACTTCGCGTCTGACACTAGAAAGGTCTCGCAAAGTCCTCCT
>NW_026267143.1:2647236-2659326 GCF_000697945.3 Frankliniella occidentalis | reverse complement strand
TTTATTGTGGTAATTTGGGCGAATAGCTGTTTATGCATCTCGCACAAATTGGAGGGGGGCGGCATTTGGGCGAATAGCCGTCAATTCTAGTCGCACAAATTTGGGCGAATATACACAACGTTAGAAATAATATGGCTTTAGAAAACTCTAGTCAATGTAAGAGAATTATAAATATCGTTCTGATTTTGAACGGCTTATCCTACAATAAGTTGCGACTATCGCTCTAATATTGTTCGGTCCCTTGCAAGTATATTGCTATTGAAAAAATTAGTTGTGAGTGTAATAAGCCTTTAAAGATGCTTTTTTATAAGATAAGATGACTTCTAGTCGTTTTACGACTGAACACCATTATTTTGTGTTCCAATGAAAAATTTGTAAAATTGCAATTTGCTAAAAGTTATCAAATTTTTGGTACAATCCCAGATTTGGATTCCTCTTGAAAAATTAAAAAGGAAATGTCTTATGCTCAGAGCCGATCAGAGTCGAAAAGGCAAAGTTAATAGAATCCAAAGGGGTAAAAGTGTGCTAAAATGACCAAATTGTCAATTTGGAGGGGAATAACTCCAAATTGAACGTTCGAAGGTTGCGTTTTGTTCGTCTCGGCGAGGTACGACCCTGTGACCCTATGGGTTGAACTGCCGTCAGAATTGACCTCCGACGCACCGTTTGGCCGCCAGAGGCGATTTAACACTTTCTTGAACATTTGAACACAACTCTGCCATTTCGATTCCGATCATCTTTGGGCATAAAACATTTTCGTTTTCTTTCGTCAAGGTGAACCCGCAACTATAGTTACCTTTGCACATTTCTCCCAAACCACTACCCCCGCCCCCTCCAGCTTACGTATGTAAACACGTAAACCATTCCAAATATCACTTTCGTTCCTTCTCATCGGACACTCGCGAAACTTCGCAGGCTAAGGTCCGCAATTCTAAAACTAAAACTAAAACACTCGGTTTGCCTATCTGACATTTTAATCACTGCTGAGAAGGTATTAAAGTCTTCAGGTAAGCCCAGAAGCCACTTGCGCTCCCACTCCCCTCGATTGCCGTGCTACCAACCTACTACCACCAAACTACGAATTCAAATTAAACGATCATTTATTTCAAACATCTTCTATCAAACTTCTAAACTAAACTCGATACGACCGGAATTATACTGATGCTTCGTGCGCAGTTTGAAGTCAATTGAAGTTGCCGTCTTTGAGAAACGTGTGTGATTACAGATAGACAGACAGACAGACAGACAGACAGACACACAACCAAAGAGTTCCCTGCACCTCATGACAGCAAAGGCTTCGCTAACGCTCAGCCAAAAATTGGATTTTTAAAAAATAAAAAACAACGGGTCCAAAAAATGACGTGTTTTGAAAATATGATTTTTATGGTTTTCTAGGGGGTAACTCGTCAAAGTAGAGTTCTTGGGACGAAAATGTTGTCCGTTTTGCTCTAGCTCAAACCGTTAAGGCGCTAGAGCGTATTTTTAACGAAAATAAGCGAAAAAATGTACAACCCTGCATGCTTAGTCGTGGTGATGGGCCGTTGTACCTTTGTGTACATTTTTCCACTACATGTCTCGGGTGTCAGCTCCGCAGGCCAAGGTATATGTATGCCAGGCGCGTCGCAGCGTAACAGTGTTTCGTGAGATATCGCGAGGCCTGTTAGGCGAGATGTCGTCTACCTTGTATTTTATTATATTTACATATATTACATATTTTCTAAGCGGAAGGCAAAATACATTTTTCACCTGATGGCGTACAGAACACTTGCAATTTGCCATGCTAATCACCCGTATAGAGTACATAAGAAATTCGTACACCCAGAATGACGCTTCGACTTAAATTTTCCAGGTGCCTCCCGTTCGGAATTCTTGAAAAGGCACTTCAAGAACCTACCAGCAAATCCACGTCGTTCTAGAAATTGATTTTAATCGGTTTTGGAGGGTGTAAAGTTTGCGAAAAACGAGAAAGTTAGGTGGATTGCCTACCAGCGCCTTAGGGGATTTGTGTGTACTTATAAGGGGGTTGATTTCACCCCCTTCAAGCCAGTTTAAAGATATCCTGATGGTGACAAATTCTTAGTAGAGGCATAAATAGCATCTGTGCAAATTTTGAAAGCTGGGGAAACACTGGTGTTCTCTGTACAAAATACACGTGTTCTTATGGGAAGCACGCCCTCAGAGGCGTCAACACAAGCTGCATGGTGAGCTTTGAATTGCTCTAGAAGTAAAACTAAAAGACATACAGAGCTCCACGAAAGCTCATTCTCTTCGTAAAGGTACGGCCGACAACATTTATAAGGATCGACGTTTCGAAAAACCTGCTCGGAATGGATCTACAGTCGTAAAACCAAACTTTAACTATTTTCACAAAAAGTACGAAACGTTTCATCCGACCTTTGCTCAAAATCTAGACGAGATACTTGAAATCCGACTTCAACGTCGAGTTCCGCACACCTTCCTCTGTCGAATATCTTCTTTACCGCACGAATATCAGACCGGAATATGTACAGGAAGCAATACAAAGGGGCCTAAGTGGTCATTCAACCGCCATTTTGGAAAATGGCCGCCATTTTGAATCCTAAGGGACAAATCGATTGCCTCCACTTGAAAAATCGATCCTTAGGTACCAATGTACAAGTGTGCAAAGTTTCATGCTTCTACGCAAAAGTGCAGTGCGAAATCAGAAATTGTACTTTCCTGCCTCCACTATGACGCCGATGCCCTTGGTGAGGATGCCGGCCTCATAGACGGACACCTCGATGACGATGTGGCCATCGGGAGCCGGAACGTCGTCCATAAACTTCAAGTTGCGGACGCCGATATGCTCCATGGTGAGCAAGTGGCGCAGCAGGCCGACAGACGGCCCCGTCGCGAAGAGCAGCAGAAGCAGACGCGCGTCGCCGCGGGGGGGGGCACCACCTGTTCCTCCAGAGGGTGTATTGACACTTCCGTCGTCTCGGCCCAAAACTGACCCGTGGTCGCATGGGCCATAAGACGAGACAACTCCGTCGCAGCACGCGCGGCGTGGACGGAAGGGCACACAACATACGCGTCATCCCCCGATTCGGACGCATCCCCGGCAGTCTATTATCCCAAATCTATGAAGGGATGCTGGCGCATGAGTATGGCCCATTCTAACCCTAATAGGGGGTGACAGAAAAATACGAGGACACTCATCTGCGAGGCTCATCCATGTACGGGACGTAAGTTCTCGGTCTAATGAAAGATTGAATCTTCCCACCGGTTTTATTGGGTGGTTTGCTGCAGTACATCTGAGCTGTTGCCATTCATTGTAGAAGTGCGTCCTGACCTCAGGAAGGAAGTTTTGGTATCTCTGCTGCATTTTATGAGGAAGTCCCATTGTAGCTGCTAATTTTGCAGCCACATCAGCGTGCTCATTGGGCAGGATGCCTTTATGTGCAGGGACCCAGGCTATCCAGATATCTTTATGCTTTGGTATGTTGCTGATGCTTTCTCTTAACTTGGTGAGTTCAGGAGGTTCATATGGTGAGATATCTCTTCTATGTCGGGCTGCTACTAAGCTTTTACTATCTGTAAGGATTAATATCTTTCTCTGGTTTTCTATTTCAGGTAGATAATTTACTGCAAGCTGTAGCGCCCTAATTTCTGCGTCGTACACTGAAGCTAAACTATGGAGTTTATTTATGATGGCCTTTTCCGGCTCTAATTCTTCTGCTGTTATGGTGTTTTCAGGAGGAAAATCCGCTGATAGCCTGATGGTGAGGTCCCTTGCATCATAATCTACATAATAGCATAAGGGGGGGGGGGCGTGAGACGTGGGATGTGAGGTGGACAGGCATACCAACCAAAATCACGAAAACATTTTAATTTTAGCGCGCCGCAGGCCAAGGTAGACGCACATTTAGCTCAGCTTCACACCGTTTTAACGTGCGTCTACCTTGTCTATTATGCCGTACATTTACAACATATTTCCGTAAATGGAATTTTCTACTGTGCCTCTGCGGAACACCGCAGCCGCGCCCAGGAGCCTCCTCTCTCTCCCGCCCCGCCACGGCGCCAAGCGGGCCGGGCGCCAGAGCGACCAACCAGCATCCCGGTCTGCGGAGGCGGGGGGCGGCGGGGGCCGGCGCTGGGCGGAGCCTCTTGTGGCGGGGGGCGGCGCCGGGGGCGTGGCGCTGCGGGTCTCAAGGCGCTAGGCCCAGAGCGACCCCGGCGGTCCCCCAGGAGAGACGTGCGGTACCGTGCGCACGGGTCAGGTTGAGCAGCTCGCGGCGATACGGGCGCGGCGAACCAGTCCGGTGCGTGCGGACAGTCCGAGTAGTGTTTTATTCATTGTGAACCCCCGAGCCATGGACACCGGCTAGCGGACTAACCGGACATATGTACTTCTCAAGCAGCATGGTTTCCCAGGCGAGACATTCGGCGGTATGTACAGTGCACGAGGGTGGGATAGTCATACCGAGGGTCCGCCACTTCCAAATAAGTGTACAACCAGCTGACGAATTGTCGTGATTTGGGCGCGAGTTGGGATCGACTTTGAGAGTTTTGCGCAGTTTTTCACGAATTTACCGCGAGTGTTGGCGAGTTGGCTAATGGTGGCCTCTCTCGGCCCCTCAAGTTATACTGCAAAAACCTTACGAACGGTTGTGGCTGCTTTGTTATTGCGAACCAATTGCAAACCAATTGCGAGTCAATTGCGGACCGCACCCGGCCGTGGAGAGCTCGGGCACATGTCGAGCGATAGTGCATGCAAGTGTTAATTTGCGTGCGCTGGAAATTTGCAGAATTGCAAACTCGCCAAGGTCATAGGAGCCATCGCGCCTTGCAGGCGAAATGAGTGGGTAAACCCGCAAGGCTGTCAAAAAATGTGTTTAGATTAACAACGGAAGCGTAGTTAATTCTGTTCCAACACCTTTTGACCGAAAACAGGCACTTCTTTCGTTTTGCCTCTGGGAACATGAGGATGTTATTTAACGAGTGTTTTGTTTTGGAAAGAAATGTGTGGATAACAAATTAACAACACTTTTCTTGTACATTCACAGTAAGGAATACAAAGTAATGACTGTTGGCCGATATAGACGAATATCATTAGTTTCGAGAGGGTTTAAATGAAAACAATATTCTTGTTTACAACCAAGACAGTCGTCAAGCAGTCTGTCGTCAGGTGACAATTACATTTTAACAGTGAACGCTGCACACTAGACCCTATACATAACTTTTTTTTTGGTGCAAACACGCAGAATTATAAACAGCCATAAGCTTAAGATTTGTAATCAAGACTTTACAAATCTTCCGTTATGTGACTTAATATTAGTCCGAAGAAATTGTTTGGTTTTCATCATATGACGACTCATTTGTTCCGTAGGCCGAGATGAGTGTTTTCTCACGATATTTATTGTCACCTCACAATAAATTTTTACTGTGTCTGGTTTGGTGCATACACTGAGAAAAATTTTTGGCTGCTGGCACTGGACACTTGTCTAATGCGTCACACTTTGTCCCCGTGGCAAAATATTTAGTTCTGGCCAATGAAAGTTCTGAGGTCTAGCTAAAACGGGGTTTAGCGCCAGGCCAGGCAAAAGCTAGTGCCAATTTTTTTTTACAGAAATGGTCCGCAACTGGGCAAAACCGCGGCGGAAAAATAGCACTTTTGCTATAGTTTTAGTGATATTTGAATACCTTCTCGTTGTATCAAAAATTTAAGAGTCACATCATTTTAAGGGGGCATCCTAGTGTAGCGAGCCTAAAATAGGGATGATTTGCGTAATTAATTGTAGAGAACGCATAGTTCTTAGAACAAAACCGGGTATACCGTTTTGTAGCGCATACTTTTGACTTTAAAACGCAATGTGTATGACGTCGATACGCCTACCCAAAGCTGAGATATCCCCTGTTGAAAACGGCACTGCAGCGTTGTCGTCTTTTCATGGTGTACCGGATTCCGGCCACACCGTTGGGCCGTTGAGGTTCCGATTTTTTGTGGATGATCCTAACTCTTGTAGGTATGGCATGAACTAGGATATCTGGGATCGGTCACCTCCTTCATCCCGAAAAAAAATCAAAACTATAAGAGTTTTAGCTTTTTTTTCGATATGTCAGCTTTAAGCTGCTCGAAAAAATAGTAAAAATCATCCGATCGCAAATATCCTAGTTCATGCCATAACTACGTTCATACAGAGTCTAAAAATTATTTGTTGGACTGTGTGAGACCAACGGCTCGACTTTAAATAGGTACACCATGACAAGACGACAAAGCTGCAGTGCCGTTTTCAACAGGGGATATCTCAACTTTGGGTAGGCGTATCGACGTCATACACATTGCGCTTTAAAGTCAAAATTATGCGCTACAAAACAGCATACCCGGTTTTGTTTTTAAAACTATGGGTTCTCTAAAATTAATTCCGCAAAACACCCTTAGTTTAGACCCGCTACACTAGGATGCCCCCTTAAAGGTAATTTAAAGCCAGAATTTTTGGTGTTCTTTACAACATAATAACGTACATACTTTTAGTTCTACAGTCACACAAACACGCAAAAATTCAGTTCCGTTCGGCGTCCATCCGTCACGCACATTTGAAAGGCTCTAGATTAGGAACACGGCATTGCACAGCGCAGCGCGACATACCACTAAGTTCGTCTGAGAACTACCTATAAGAGGGCTACGTTTAGTATTTTCTCAATGCTGGAAAAAGTACAAAAAAGTGCCAAAAACTAAGAAAAATGAGTGTGACGGACAGACAAGACTGTCGCGGTTTTGCCCATCTACAAACCTAAGACAGACAGGGGTAAATTTGGAGAGGGCAACATGAAGGCAGCCATAGAAGCAGTAAAGGGAGGCCTTTCATTAAGAATTGAAATGTTGAAATTTTATGTTGACTTTAATTTAAGGATGTAACAAGATGTTACATTTAAATGTGCTAAAACTATTAGCAGGTGATATTTTTACTTTTATTTTATGTTGACTTTACTGTGAGTAGCATACCTAACAAAATGTTACTTGGAATTACCAAGGCAGAACTGGGCCATTCTTTTAGTGTTATGGGGTAGGAAGGGGAGGGGGCGGAACATGCTATTTTGGCAATAAACTGCACTATTTTTAGTTGCTGGAGTAAAATTTGATGGCTGTCTCCAAGTGCCCCACGGATGTCTCCAGGTGCCCCAGGGGTGGGGCACCTGGAGACATAGTGCATCCTGCACTCAACACACCACTATATCTAAACCGTTCAAAATTTTTCAACAAACAAAACTGATCCAGTTACTTCTAAGTTAGGGCTTTCACCTCGTCTCTCAAACGCGATCCTAACTTTAAAATCCACTGAGTAGTGGGTGAAAATAGGCGAAATGTCTCCAGGTGCCCCACTCTCCCCTACGAACAATACGTTCGTAATGCAAACCAAAACGTTCGTAGCTTACGAAGGATTTTGAAGCGTTGTACATTACGAACTAATTGTTCGTAAGCTTACGAACAAATAGTTCGTAATGCAAACCGATTGTTCGTAAGACCCTGTCTAGCCTCACAAACAATCGCTTTGCAATACCTTCAATTTGCTTGCAATACAAAGAACGAAAATTGTTTGTAACGTTGCAAAGTAAGTTCGTAAGCTTTTTACAGCGTAGCGTACTACACAGCCACCAGGCACGGAGACCACTGCGCCACAGAGGCGCCTGGTAAAGGGACGGCAGAGCGCACTACTTCTGCAATCGCCTCAGGGAATCGAGTGCATCGTCGCGACTGAGTTGTCTTCCAACGGATCGCTCTGGCCAAGTGGATACCGTACCGGAGCGCGGATCGCATAGTCGGAGGTTCGACTCCCACCGGGTCGGGTAGACCGAAACATCGCCCTAGAGGTCGAAACATCACCCCAGGGAGGGGTCGATCACCGAGGCGGTTCATATTTGTTTGCCCCCCCCCCAATAGCGCACATATTTTATCCCCAAAAAATATCGAAGTGGGTTTGGATTCTGCTTGGCTCCTCAAAGTCTCCGCATTGTCTTCAGGTTGGCTCCGCGATGTCTCCACACTGTTAAAGTCTTACGAAGAAAAATGCCAAATCCTTTGTAATACAAAGGATTTGGACGCTTCGTAGGGAGCAAATTCTTCGTAGGTACGAAGCATTTGGCATTTTGCTTCGTAAGACTTTAACTGTGCATGCTGGCTCCCAGTTGTCTTTGAGATGGCTTTGTACTGGCTCCGAACGGATCTAAAGTGTCTCTGATCCAGAAACGAGGGGTTAGGGGTGGTTGCTGTTGTGGGTCTTGGGGTAAGTGGAGGGGGTGGAAATCACTGCAAGGCGTTACAGGACATCAAAACATTGAGTTGGGGTCACACGGCGACCGAGGGCACTCAGTGCCGTCTTTAAATGACCAACACACAATTCATCAATTTAGGGTGGGTAGAAGGGGTTGGAAGTCCGCGAGGGTGGTTTTGCGGCACGGCACTAGGTCGGCTGTACCTTGGTGAGTACACACGTACGTTTTCAGCCAGATGCGACTTCTCAGTAGGACGCAGGGGAGCGTCACAAAGCAACCTTTGATTCTGAACAGCACTGGAAAGTGTGGTGTCGCGGTATGTTACGCCCTACAACTCGCGAACCGTTCGAAGTGGAGTTCTGCTCTTTTCGGGGACTGTTGATCACACATAAACCTAGAGCGACTGAACCTATTTCGGATCAGCCCCTAATTCGGATCAATAAGACCTACACACGCTCCCTCGCTAAAATGTATGGGTTTTAATTTTTTCGGTGAAAAGGTTTGTCGTTTTCTACCAGAAAATACCATCGCTTCGTCCTAGTGCGGCCCGAGCGGCCCACGCGGCCGAATTGAACATGAACATTCATTGTTTAGGAGGTGGGAGAATGTTGTGGTTTAATCAAATTGACATTACTTGGTATGTACGCACAATTTCGCGTCAACCCATAGGTATCAATCTTTAGTTGAAGGCCCAGAGAACACGTTTCAAACGTGGATTCGATCTAATATCATGTCAGATTAAAACGCGGGTAGAGGTTTAAACGGGTTAAGAGTCACAACTTCTGAAGTCGAGTTTTGCGAGCAGCTTCGATTTTATGCTGGTTGAAACTGTTTTGGTGCTCACTTTTACTTTGTTTTGTCCCAAATTATTTCAAAGGGTTGCTTTAGGATCCGTACTTGGTTATCCAGGACAGTCCAGGACCATATTAGCCAGTTTCACTGCATTTTATGTCGATTTAGTCAAAAATACACTTACATAATCTCGATCTCCCGCAATAGGCATTCCAGCTGATCAAGAATATGACGTCTACTCGTCTTTTTCACTTATTCTACTTTAAGACTACTGCCGAGTGTGTTGCTGGTCGGTTTCTTAATTATTAGTTTCATTTGATCCGAACTAGGTGCACATGCTTATTTCGGATCAGGCAATAATTTACAGACCCTGTGGACTGCACTGTTAAAAATTTTGTTGTAAATCTACAACACATTCGATGTAAAGTTTGATAGCAACAAATGTTGTTAAAAAGCAACACATGTTGTAATCCAACAACGTTCACCAAATTTTATGAGACAAATTTTCATTCCAATACTGTGGTTATTTACTTTTGGCTTGCACCAAAAATTTGCAATATAACAAACTTGTACGTTCTGTAACGATACAGCTTGCTATCAAAATTTACAACGGTTTTGTTGTGGTTTTACAATATGGTGGAAAGAAGGAATTATTTTTATGGACCACTACGAGCAAAATAGAATTTTGCCACGTGCCAATGAAAACGAATGATGTTGTTTTTTAACAAACTAGTCATTACAAAGAGTGTGATTATTTGACAATTTTTTTTAACAGTGTGTGGACCAAAATCTTGATTGCTTCTATCCGACTTCTCTCAGGCTACAAGATGGCAAAATCTCCATCTTGATCCAAAGCTGATCCGAAATAGGTTCATACGCCCCTATTTCGGATCAAAATCAAATCCATACTCAAACTGCCATAACTCCGAAACGAGTGCAGCTACGGACGCCAAAAAAATTGCTAACCTTTAGGTGCCTTCCTGCGCGATTGTTCTAAAACCTGTGCGCGGGAATACAAAAATCTGATCCGAAATAGATTCAGTCGTTCTACCCTTCCAGGGGCGTAGGAACGGGGGGGGAGGGGGCAGGGGGCGCCCCTCCCTCATCGGGCGGGGATTTTGGCGCCCCAATCACCAAAAAATTTTCGCCCTCGCTTCGCTCGCGATGTTTTTCATTACCTCTCTGGAGCCAGGACTTCATGTCATATGCTATGTGCTTCCATCTTAAACATAACAGCTACACTGTTAAAAATTTTGGGGGAGATTTTACAGAAAAAGTCTAGGTATACTTAGTGCCAAGTAAAAGTCTGCTAAAATTACCATAGTCTGTAAAATTACAGACACTTGTAAAAATAACTCCATAAAATTTCTGTAAAACTAATACCAAATATTTTTACGATTGTTTCCTGTAATTTTTACCCACATTATTCTGAGGTAATATATGTAAGAAAAAAATATTTTTGGCGACTGTTTTCTTGTTCTATATATTTCATAATGAAATCGGTGAAAGTGCTGGAACATTCGAACTCTTGTTGGGATCGAACCCCCGACCTCGTGGTCGTAAGCCCGATGCCTTGACCATTGCGCTACGGCGCGCTCCGTGCAGGTAGCCTGTCTGTACTCCATATCTTGCTTCCTACTATACACGCGACTTTACCTCCGGTTAACTGCCCTCTCTCCTGATGTTGGTGAGTGATTATCCACAAAATAGGGTTTCTTTCGCTGTTCGCTGTTTGAATGCACTAGCGTTCAACATTGAACACACTCTGTGGCCAATTTTAACCCTATTTCTTATTCGTTAGAAAAATTACAGAAAGTATCTGTAAAACTATAATTCTGAGTATCTGTAACTTTACTAACACATGTAAAATTACCGGAGTATATGGGGATTTTTAAAAAGGCTTGTAATGTTACAGAGGTTTTTCGTGAAAAAGACCTAAAATCTGTAATTTTACAGGAACTACTAGTTTTATCATAGTATTTCGGTAAAACTAACATGTTCTTTAAAATTATACTACAATTTCTGTACAAGATTACACGAATTACCGGTAAAATCACTAATATTTTTTACAGACGCATCAAACTTCGTCCGCTGCCACTTTCTCGCGCATTTAAACGATAAAGAAGATCTATTGAAAAATCATAGCACATTTTTGTCCGACTCTTTTCGAGAGGAGCGGGAGATAGTTGTTTGCCCCTGTACTTCATAATACACAAGAAAAATTTGGGGGAAAGTGCCTTTAAATAAGGAAAAGTGGAAACGAAACCATGTGTTTGAGACAACCGCAAGAATATATTTTTCGTTAATTGAAAAGCACTTTTTTTGGGGGGGGAGGTGGGGGCGGGGCGCTAGTCGCCGTAAGGGGCGCCAAAAAGGTCGGATAAGCTGCCCCCCCCCTGGCCAAAAATCGTTCCTAAGCCCCTGCTCATCATACTTAGAAACTATGCCCTGTCAAAGAAGTGAGGCTTAAATTTTGCTCACGAGTATTTATTTGGAAAGCTGAACAGAGATGGATTCCATGCCCTCTGTTTGACATTAGCGTTACAAGAGTGGGATGATCGTCTGGAATGTGGTCAGAGATAAGAAACGGTCCTAGCCCGGTCCCACTTTCCGTGCCCGCACTGATGCGGGCCTGCGGGCCCCGGGCCGGTCCTGAGCTCGGGCCTTCCACCCGGGCCCGGGCCCGGCCCTGGACCGAGACCGAACTAAGACCGAGACCACTCTTGCCCGGGTTTGGTTCGCCGGCCAAAGCGGCCTAGCTCTAGTTCCGGTCCCAGTCCAGTCCCAGAACGGACCACGACGAGACGACCGACTGGAAGCGTCTGCCCGCGCCTGCTCGGGCGAACAGACTGCGCCGGACCCTGGGACCGGGTAGAGACCGTTTCTCATCTCTGAATGTGGTACACCTCAGGAACCTAGCTATTGCAAGTGTAACCCTTGTACTAATGTATAACGCTGACGTCTTGCAGGAGGTGGACTGCGGACCTGTATGCGCCGCCCTCGTCAAGCACGAGCCAGCGTATGAGGGTGAGTATCAAAGACCTGTGCGGTCGACAGGGCCGGGGG
>NW_026267143.1:2639574-2647186 GCF_000697945.3 Frankliniella occidentalis | reverse complement strand
GGAGTGACTTGTTACCGCCCGCCGCCATGGGGCGCCCGCTCCGAAATGCTCTCGCACCACTCAACCCCGTGATTATCTAGGCTATTGTCTAGGACATTGTTGAGCCTTGTGAAGTAAAGGGTACAAAGTTATTCATTCACAGAAAGGAAAACGTATCAAATACTATAGTTATAATCTATCATAAAAGTCATCGGGACTTTCAAAACCTCTACCGTTCAAAAAATACTAGACCGTCTTTGGTCCGTTTTCGATCTGAAAGGGAATCTTTCACTCAACAAACCAACTGATAAGGAAGCCAAGAAAATTTTTCACAAATTTTGATCGCCCTGATAACATGATTTAGTCATGTTGATGAGGGTATGAACTAAATACTTTGCAACGTTACGAACAATTTTCGTTCTTGGTATTGCAAAGAAATTGTTCGTATTGCAAAACGATTGTTTGTAAGGCTAGATAGTCTGAAAAACAATCGGTTTGCATTACGAACTATTTGTTCGTAAGCTTACGAACATTTAGTTCGTAATACAACGCTTCAAAATCCTTCGTTAAGCTACGAACGTTTTGGTTTGCATTACGAACCTATTGTTCGTAAGCAATTTACAGTGATATTTGCCTGATAATATTTTGATTTAACTGATTGATCAAATGTTTAGATGGCTTCAGGGAGTAAATTTTCATAGATTCAACACTCTTTTGGTTATAAGGACAAATGACTTTTCTTAGTGTGTGCACCAGTGCACTGGAAACGCAAGTGTGTGCATGTCGCACATTTGTAGGTGAGTGAATATCCATACGTACACTTAGGGTGGTAAACCTGTGAATTTTCCAGGAACAATTCACACGTTGACCACGTTTAGTTGTGCGAGAGTTTGGCTGTGCCCTGTTGGAGCAAATGCGTACTCCAGGTCGCGCACACAGATGTGCGGGCGGGTTGCCTTCACGGGGCTATACGGCGCCACGGATAGAGATGATCAGGCTGATCAGGCAAACCTGTTCGCACCCGCTGCATCCAAGCAAGTACCCAACCCTATGTCCTTCGGCCTGCGGGTACTAAGTGCGAACAAGTAGCTACCAGACTGTTTTTATTACACTTTATGGACATGCCCATAAAGTGTAATAAAAACAGTTCGGTATTATTTCACACACATTGATGTAAAACAATTACCTTTTAGACATTCCCTCTTGTGGTCTGTCTCTACCCGAAGGTAAAAGTTCCCAATTTTGATAAATATTGCCAGTCCTCGTTGTTTCGTACAACCCTGTAGCCTTTGCGAGCTTAAGGCCTCTCGAATCAAGGGCACAAGGAAGAGGAGGAGGGGGCATGAAACAAGTGGAGGTGTTAGTAATGGAGTCGCGTTCGCGTTCGCCTCGGCTGCAGCACGCTTTACTCTCAATTCCTTTTTCATTACTGGAGCGCCTTCCTTCCGAGAAATAATATCGCCACCAGCAAGGCGTCAACTCACAAAGGCGTGGCGTGGAACGGGCCTTACGAGAGGGGGGGGGGCGTTAAGGCACCGCCAGCAGCCGGGGCAGGAGCGCGAGCGCGACATCCAGCCGACTCAATTCTTACTTCACCACTTACAGTGTGCATTGCACACTTACAGTGTGCATGGCATGCACACGTTATCTACAGTGTGCATTGCATGCACACGTTTTTACTATGCCCTTATGGAGAAGACATACGGGCAGAACTTTGAAGACCTCAAGCTGCAGCTTAAGGGCCGTGTCATTCCCCTTAGCGCCCCCGCCAAGCCATGCAAGGAGAAGGAAGAACCCGAGGTCGACACGAACTTCATGTTCATGAAGATGGTCACATTGGACATGGCGCCGGGCGACCTGAAGAGATTCCTCGCATACGAGCTGGCGTCCATGCCCCCGGCGCTGTTCGACAAGGGCCTAATGAGGCACAACAAGAAGGCGTCCCTCATGAGGAGGTTCAGGCCGGGAGAGCAGGACGCCGACGACAGCCTGTTCGAGGAGCCGCACGGCGAGGCACTGTCTGGGACTTCCCTCCCCACGAAGACTGTACTGGACGGGGGCCACTTGCTGCACGCGGTGGCGTGGCCCCGTCACGGCGGGGGGAAGGAGCCCACCTACGCAGATTTGTGTCAGAGGTACGTCCAGTTCGTCTCGAAGTACACCAACCCCACTGTTGTGTTTGACGGGTACGATTCGAGCTGGAGTACCAAGTGGGAGATTCAACAACGCCGTGCGGCAAACAAAAAGCCCTGTGCCATGTTTAATGGAAACCTCGAAGACGTCATCAGCCCTGCCTACAGCCGTGAGGGCTTCCTGTCCAGCGCCCAGAACAAGACCAACCTCATCTCTTTTCTCACAACGGAACTGAGGGGCGCCGGCGTGGAGGTCAAGCAGTCCCGGGCAGACGCAGACCACTTGATTGCGGCGACTGCAATAGAATACGACAAGACAGAGCCGCATGTCACAGTTATCGCCCGTGACACTGACATCGTGGCCATATTGATTGCTAATGCCACAGATGACACGGGCATAACTGTGACAAAGCCCGGGACTCAAACCACGGCTGACGAGGTGTTCAACATTCGAGCCATCCGTCGACACCTCGCTAGGCAGGGCTTACTTAAGTGCGTGCTGTTCGGCCATGCCATGTCAGGGTGTGACACCACCTCTGCAATCCACATGAAGGGGAAGTTGACGCTCTGGGACACCCTGAAGAAGAGCCAGGCCCTCCGGCGACTGGCAGAGCTGTTCAATGACCCTCATGCGGACCGAGGAGACATTGCAGAGGCAGGAGAAAAGATTATGATGTCTCTATATTCCAGCGAGCGTGTCTCCTCCGGTCAGTGAGTGGTGCACACCATGGATGACCTGCGCGAAGTACTGTACCGCGAGCGGACAGAGAAGACTAAGCTGCCGGACCTGTCAACTCTTCCGTGTACGTCCGACGCGGCCGCACAGCACTGCTACCGAGTGTACCTGCAGGTGCAGCAGTGGTTGGGGAATGACCTGGACCCAACTGCGTGGGGCTGGAGGGCAGAGAACGGCACACTCACGCCCATCCCCACCACAAAGCCAGCGGTGCCACCCGAGCTGCAGAGCAGACTGTCCTGCAAATGCTCGCCGCAGGGGTGTGGGGTCAGGTGCCCCTGCAGGAAGCGCGGAGACGTCTGCGGCCCCTGGTGTGCAAAGTGCAAGGGTGAGACTTGCACCAACACCATCGAGGGCCCGGAGGACTGGGGAACTCTCCTAGGTAAGCACATCACCAAGCGAAAAATGTGTTATATTTTCGTCTGATGTACAACTTTCTAACTATCTCAAGATATTCCCTTATTATTACAGACTGAGAGGTCTACCCGGAAATCCAGGAGAGAAAAAAATCCCAACATTAAGAGTAAAGTTGCCCATCAGATGCCAATAGGTATGACTGTTTAACAGTACTGTAATTTTCATTACTGGATACTGGACAAAAATTAACATGTCATTTTTGTTTTCAGCCATTTCTCCCTTGTGAACGTAATTAGTTTCAAACGTACGACAACATTAGATTGTACTAGCCGGCCACAGGTAAGACATCAGACAGACGGTATTTGTTTCTCTACCACGCAACAGTACATTACAACTGACAATAATATTTTCCAGATTTTCGCCAGTTTGAACTTTGCGCGCCGCAACGGGGAGGTGTTTGTGAGAGCGCCGAGCAGTCGGTCCTCGTCGCTCTCGCGTGCTGGGGTAGGAGGCAGAGAGAGAGCGACGCACGGCCTGCGCGCCGTCCGGAGGCGACCGGCCTGGCGGAGTGGAGGGGGAAGCGGCCGAGCCGTGCCCGCACCGGCCCGCAGCAGCGGCGGAGCCGCGCGCCGCCACGACAGCTGTTCACATTTCGAACAATTTCTCCCAAACGGAACGTCCGATCAAGAATCTAAAAACAGCGTCGGCGAGTAGAAGAATGGCGCAACATCATTTACTGAAGGCAAATTTAGTGCCCTGCGGCTCGTTTGGCCGCAATGGCAGTGTGAAGAAGGCGGTCAAAATCGCATTTTTGTTTAAAGCCAATTATCATTAATAAATAATTGTTTTTTCGCACTTCTGAAACTGCTGATCTGTTCGCCTGTTCTTTCCGATCATTTTGATGCTAAGTTCGACCCGATACGATGAATAGTTATTGTACAGCAGCCCGAAAACTAGAACCGTGCAGTTACGTCCTTTTTGCCCGATATCTCAGGAAGCTCAGGGTCTAGATAGCGGACGGAAAATTTACGTTACTCAGCACAAGAAACTCTATCCGTGTACAAAAATACAGCTTTATATGAATTTTTTCAGGGTAAAAACCTTGGTTTCCTGGGCTAATCCAGCCGACTCAATTCTTACTTCACCACTTACAGTGTGCATTGCACACTTACAGTGTGCATTGCACACTTACAGTGTGCATTGCACACTTACAGTGTGCATGGCATGCACACGTTATCTACAGTGTGCATTGCATGCACACGTTTTTACTATTTCCTTTGAGACGGATAACTTTCGAAAAACGATGACATTTTCAGTTTCCTCTTGAAAAGAGCTTTCAAACGAGCTACCATGTGATAGGGTTCAAATCGACCTGTACTAAAATTGCGAAAGTCTTCCGGATATTTTGGTTACCTTAACCAAGTTATGGTACAGCGATATATACGAAGGGAGGGGATGGTACGTCGCAGCGTCCACAATAATTGTTGCCTTGTGTGTCGTGACCGCCTGGTGGGGGCCGATACACTGTAATAGGGTATTCCGCTGTAAAACAGTCGGAACCCAAAGACGAAAAGCATGACTGCCGAACCTCTTCCCTCCTGAACGCTGATTGGTCGACGATGACGTCAGTGTCAGTCAACCAATGAGCGCGCAGGAGGAAACGGATTGAGCAGTCATGCTTTTCCTCTGTACGTTCCTGTTTTCCTGCAGCGGAATACCCTACTTACAAAGGGATGTCTCAAATGTGTACGCCAAAAGGCGTATGCTACAGGATCCCAAGGGACATTAGGCGTCTTTTGACTTTTAATACATCTTTTGGCGTATATATTCTAGACGTCTTTGCCCATACAACTCCCGCGGCACAGACCCATAGCTTTGAGCATGCAGGTGCGTGAGGGTGTACGTACAGGACGTGAGCGCCTTTCACAGTACATCTGCTGTGCTGTGGGAATGGTATGGGTAAAGATGTCTAGAATCTGTTCGCCAAAAGATGTTTCAAAAGTAAACGCCAAATGTCGCTCGAGATCCTGTAGCATACGCCTTTTCGCGTAGCCATTTGAGACAACCCAAATTACAGTGTAGTTGCAGAGTCTGGGAGGGAGCTTGTTTATTTAGCACCAAAAACAACGGACGGCTGCTTTGTGAAACAGGATTCATAAAGAATCGGAGGCGGGGGCCTGGCGAACAGTGAGAGGGGGGTGATGAGGTTGGCACGGGGCAAGGGTGGGCCAACAGATTATATTGTACTCGCGGGATCACGCACAATAAATCCTTATCAACTTCTGTATGCGTGCTACTGTTGTCAATAATTTTTATACATAGTCATGTTTTTTAGGTTGTTTTTTTTAGAACGAAATGCTTGTTTGTCTGTAATTATACCGAATTATGCACAAGAACTTCAGGGTGGGTGATCTGCCGATGATCTGCGCCGTCCTCTTTCTCTGGCTACACACACGGTAAAAACGACGTCCTCGTTTTCATAGCGTTCTAGAAACAATTAAGACTTCTTCATGCATTTCTTCAAAAAGACGGCCAAACCCGTCTTGACATCATTAAGGGCGTCGTTTTTGTTGTGCAAGGCTTGTGCCGAGGGGTCCCCCACTTCCAAAATGGGTGTACAATGATTTGGCGAGTTGGCGAGTTGCCGCGAGTAGGGCGCGAGTTGGGATCAATTTTTAGAGAGTTTTGCGCGATTTTGGCGCGAGTTTTCGCGAGTCGAACGCGAGTTGGGCGCGAGTTAGGCGCAGGCTAGTGTATAACGAATTGGCGAATGGGGGACCCCTCGGCTCATGCTGGGCGGTCCGGAGCTTCAACAAAGGTTCAACAAGGGTTCAGCAAGGGTTATAACGACTTCATAAGCGAACTGGAGCCACCCGGGGTCACGCAGTTAGGTCGGTCCGACGGGACAGACATTATTGCAGCCCTGCTCAGCCTGGACCATCGCCTCAACCCCGCGGCCGCCAGCTCACAGGGTATTTTAAAAACACACTTCAGTGACGCCGCCTGGTTAATCCTCCTCGTTTCTCTACATCGCGGGGATGAGTCTCGACTTTGTATCTCTCGCGTTCGCCCCTCCCCCTCCCTCCCCTTCCCTCTGGCCCCACTTCCGCACGGCGGACAGGTCCTCTTGGCAGGGGTAGCCACGCTCATGAGGAACTCAGCCTCAGTCTCTGCGGCGCGACACAGGCCTGTGCCGGGCCGGCGCAGCCAGCGGGTCGTTGGTCCGCGGCTAGGCCCTCTACGTGCTCAACGGCTGTTCTGGGCGGCACGAGCCTCTGGCGTGCCTCTGGCGCGCCTCTGGCCCTCGTGCGACAGGAGCGGGACGGGAGCCGGCGCTGGTTCGACTCCCCGCCCAACCCGGCCAAAATTACCAGCAGTCACACCAAGTCCCTGCCACCAACGACTGCGAAGGGGCCGGGGGCGCAGCGCGGGGCCGAGCGGGGCCGCCTCGCCTCTCATGCGTCGCCTTGCGAGTTCGTAAAAATAAAGAGTCGTTTTGTCAGCTCCATACGTGAGTCAGCAAACCGTGCGCTGGTTAGCAAGGGAGGGGCAGGGCGTGGTGGAGCCGGCTGCTGTGCTACCCGCAGGCCGCAGGGCCCCGCCCGCCCCGTAGCGCCCTCACGCCTCCCCTACGCCTCCCCGCCCCGCACCGTCGGACCTTCCCTCCCGGCAGGCCTAAAGGCAGGCCGGCTTCCTGTTCGCGCATGATTTATGATCCGTGCAACAGTCCACTGCCGTCCAGCAGCGCTGAGTTCGTTGTTGTAAAGTTCCCCGCTGCGTGCCCGGGCGTGCCCCTCAAGTGCCGAGAAGTGCCCCGGTTGTGCCTCCGTTGAAGTTCCTCAACTTTAAATAATAGGGCCATGACGACTGCGCTCCGGTGTTCAGTGTTCCGAGATTAAACACCCACCAGGGTCGCATGGGTTGGTCAGATGCTAAACCTCTGCGAAAAAAATGTTCGTACATGTACGATACAGTTTGCATTTTGTCTGTTCAAAATGTGTCGTACATGTTCAACCTTCCTCCAAGCTCCCACTGTTTCTAGACATTCAATATCAAGTCGATACGGAGTGCCTGCACGGAAAAAATGGATTTGTCATCACAACCAAACTTGCCACAACCGAGAAATTGATCAAACGCGTGATAACTGATAAATAAGCTGTCGCAACAAAAATCTTGGGTCTCACAACCTACGTTCAGTTTGATAGAGTCGACGACAAACTCGTGAGCTCCACCAAATGATTTGGGCTAGATGCATGCATCTGACATGCATGTCACAACAGAATTCTTCGTTCAAACACACATTGTCGTTATTCACCACAGTTGTGCGTGTGAGTTGTCAAAAGTTGGTTCTTGCAACTAACATTGTGTGCAGCAGTAGTCAATATTCGTTCTTCGCACCAACACAGGT
>NW_026267143.1:2631417-2635766 GCF_000697945.3 Frankliniella occidentalis | reverse complement strand
CTCTCTCTCTCTCTCTCTCTCTCTCTCTCAGCCCCAGCCCCCTAACCACCTAATCACCTCGTCAAAAGTTCTTCCCGTAAAAAAGAGGGGGCTTCAGCATGTCTGTAGGATGTCTTGCGATAGCCTCAGCGGGGTCTGGGTGATGTCTCTGAAAGAGACATCCTAAAGGCACATTTTTTGCATGGGTTGTCACCAGCGCACTGTGCTGGTGTAAGTACACAATCACAAAGTCGTCGTCAAATTCACAAACAGACTTATTTGCTGCTTTGCTTTCGTATGTATCGTGTCGACATATCCACCTTCTATCATCTCCATTCTCTTTCATTCATTCTAGATAGAGGCCTATTCCACTGAACGTCCACAACGAGGTCGCGACGCGGCTGGGGCAGAGCGAAGTAGGTTGTGCGAAGGCCGCTCGGGGCGAGGGCGGCGGGGGCGGCCGGCCTGGGTGCGCCCCGAGCCCGAGAGGCGCCTGAGCCGCGCTGCTCACCTGGCGCTCGGGCGCTCGCGGCGGTGGAGAAGTCCCAATGCGGACCATGTCATGTCCCGGTCATCGCGGAACTGAAGGTGAAGCTCGCCGCGCCGATTGAGCCGAGACACTAAAATAGAGGCGCACTCTCCCGCGCATCGCGAGGACCCTGCGAGTCTGCCACCAGCTCGGCTGTCGCTTTGGAGTGCGACCCTGTCGGGACGGGCGCCGAGGCGGCCGAGTCGCACTGCGCCAACGGAGGCGTCGTCCAGGCCGGAGGCGTCGTCCAGGCCGGAGGCGGTCACAGCCCGGCTAGCCGGGCGGGATGCGCACAGGCAATGCCACGCGAGCCCCGCGCCACGCGCCGCCCCGCCGGGGCCTAGCCCGGGGCCCCGCCGCCGCGTCACAGCGGCACGGAGTATAGTGCGGCCGTCAGGTGGCCGGTGGCCGGCCGAGACGCGGGGGAGGGCCGCCGCGCGGGCGGGGTGTGGTGGGGAGAGGCGGGGCGGAGCGCCCGAGCCAGCGTGCTCCCGCTCGGTGTTGTGACATCTCCCGGCCGCCTGTTTGGACTTGCGAACTGCATGTTTGATTCAACAACAATAATTATGTAGGTTACTGTGCTGTATGCGCGGTACGAATCTGCCAGGCCGTGGTCCGCTGTTGCCCCAAACCCCCCAAACGTTTGGCGTTTGTCGCGTCAACAGGGCGGGGCGGGGCGGGGCACTTCCTTGGCGTGTGAGTGCAGCAGCCACAACCACCACATCCTCAGGGCAGAGGGGCGGTGCTTGGCGATGCTGGGCCGCGGCTGCCCGCCCCGACCGATGACTGTTTTCAGGGCCGTAAATGAGAGTGATAAATCACTCGGCTCGCCCTGAACGAGCGTCACAAATGCGCCACTCAGTGCGACAACAGCCAAACACAACGAAACCCTTCATACAGAAAGCACCCCCCTACCACCACCACCACACACACACACACTCACACACTCACACACTCACACACCTACACCACCACCACGACTACCCCCCTCCACCCCCAACAACCCCCATCCCGGCAGGTGCCGAGCTCACGTGGTCAGTCGGCCCGCCGTGCTGCCTAAAGGCCTAAAGGGCTGAGGCTGAGGCTCGGGGTCGAGTTTCCCCCAGCGTTCCAGACCAGACAGGCGCAGGCGCGCCCCTCCCCGCTGCCGCCGGCCTACCTCAGACTGGCGGGGGACTGATGACTCCGCGGAATTCGCGAAGAACTTCGGCGGCGTGATCTGCCGTGTTCGAACCGCGGGGGGGAGGGGGGGGGAGGGGGCAGAAGTTCATGCAGGTCGCGGGTGGGGTTGGGACCGCCGCTGCAGACGCAAATTTTGTGGCCGCCGGCAAGAATGCGGCGGTGACTGTTGGAGTGGTGGTCGTCGAGGTCGGGCGGGGTCTTTGAGGCGGGGCCGTGGCCGTCGCGCTGCTCCCGTGGCCGCGTGTGGTGCGGCGGGGCGGGGAGGCGCGAGCGCGGCCGCCTTCAGGTAGCTGGCCTGCCGCTGGCCTGCCGCCGCTCTGCCGCCGCGCCGTCGGCCTCAGTCCAGCGCCGCCGACGTGACGAAGGGGTCGCAGTCGTGCGACATCATGCGGACTCGTGTCTAGGTCGCCCCCGCCTAGGCACCCCGCGCCCCCAGAGCCCCCGAGGCGACGCGGTCACGGCGGTGAGACCCGCAGCCCCAGCGGCCACTGAAGCGCTCACCGTCATGATGGAGGTGGATTGGCTCTCGGCGGTGTCCGTCACAGGTAGGAGTTGTATTTTGTCAGGCTCTGCTTCGAGCGAGTGACCCAACTGATTTCTTTCAGTACTAGGGTCACAAAGAAAATGTGCAACTAGCGTGGCAAGTGCCAACACTACGTTACGCACTTTTAGGCGTTCGGCTGGATATTTGAATACTGGGAAGTGTTCAACAGCTTAGTATAACACAGTTGAAAGTGTCCAACTGAAGGGTTGGTCGTGCTGCTTATGGCCCTTAAAAGTGTTCAAATTTTATGTTGAACACTTTACAGTGATCAGATTTCCAGTTTGCGCCATGGCATGGCGTCGTTGAACGCCGTCATGTGCATGCCAGTTGCACACTTTTGTTATCAGTGTAGTAGTGAGAAGTTGCTAGCAGCAATGCAACTTGAAAGTGCTGATGTCTATTAACTATACGGTGCGGCCCTGCGGGCGGGGCGCGGGGCAGCCGCCGAGGCGCGTGTGGCAGTGGCACGGCGTGCAGCACCCCCGCTCCGACGGACCCGCGGCAGCCGCGGCAGCCCCGCGCGGCGGGTTGGATTACGTCCAGCCATTAGGCTCTGGTGAGAGCCGAGATGTTACTCATATGATGGGACACGAGAGAAAGATTTTGCCGGGGGCAGAGGGGTGATTTTGTGTAAAACGGGAGAGGAAGGGGGGTTCAGACTAATCGGGTCCTTACTAGACCTTGTGGTCTCTGCGATGAGGACTAGCGCGCCTCGGTCGTCTCGTCTTACCCACGGTCTCACTTGACCCTCGGCGGACTTGTCTGTTGCAGGTGGCTTCTCGCACCACACCGTGGATTCTCTGTCGCACCACGGCCACCCACTCGCCGCCTCGTCGCCCTCGCCGATCTCGCTGGCGTCGGTCACGTACTCGCTGGCCAGCATCAAGACGGAGCACGTCGAGGACCTCCCTTCCGTCCCGCTGCCCGGGGCCGAGGCTCGCGACGAGGCCGACTGCTGCCCCGAGGGCGTCGTGTCGGCGGGCGACTCCGGCAGCGCCAGCCCGCACCAGCACTCGTACATCTCCAGCTTGCTGCGAGCGGCGCCCTCGCCTACGCTCTACGCGGACAGCCTGAGCCTGAGCCCCGCGAAGGACGTGCCGTCCAGGTAAGTCTGCATCCCCTCCGTCCCTGTGCAGCTGTTGCAGCGCAAGACTTTACGAGCCTCTTCGTGCTACCCGTCCCCCCCCCTCCCCCATACATTTCAGAGCACTTCTGAAGACGAGATAAAAGCGTTTCTTTGTCACTTTTCTTTGTTTGTTTTTTTTTAGCCGAGCAGGCTGCTCTTTGCTACTTTCTCTGACACTAAACTTGACTGAAACAGTCGACAGGTGGCGCCTGCGTCCCCCTCCCCGTCGGCCGGCCAGCACCCCCAGCAGCAGCGGCCGCAGCCGAGCAGCGAGCCCGCGTCGCCGGCCGCCGCCGTGGCAGCCGCCCCCGCGGGGGCGGGCCCCGGGCCGAGCCCCGGGCCGGGCGGCCGCGCGTCGCCCAGCTCCTCCTCGTCGAGCTCGGACCCCAACAGCAAGCCGCCGTACTCGTACGTGGCGCTCATCGCCATGGCTATACAGAAGTCGAGCCAGAAGCGCGCCACGCTGTCCGAGATCTACAACTACATCACGCACAACTTTCCCTACTACGAGAAGAACAAGAAGGCCTGGCAGAACTCCATCCGCCACAACCTGTCCCTCAACGAGTGCTTCGTGAAGGTGCCCCGGGAGGGCGGCGGCGAGCGCAAGGGAAACTATTGGACACTGGGTGAGTGAACCTCGGGCACTGGCGGGGGCGGGGAGGTGGGCCGTTCCTTTCCGCCTCTCACTCTTTTCTTCGTCCCTCCCTCTGCCGCTCTGTCCCTGCCCTCTGTCTTTCTCTCTCCGTTGCAGGCGCAGGGTCAGTCTAGTTGGTCGGATGTTGTGCTATGTGGTGCGCAGATTGGCCACACAATCGCAAATGCAGTTGGTGGTAGTCAACAGCGGCACACTTCGGTGCGCACTCACCGGTCCGCTTGACTACAATACAGATCTCACTCCGATTACCACGCCTCTCCCCCACTATTCCATTCAGCTGCAGAATGCACACTTCGGGAAAAAAACCGCGTTTGTCGTTTGCTAACATCGGTTC
>NW_026267143.1:2626985-2630438 GCF_000697945.3 Frankliniella occidentalis | reverse complement strand
CCCCCCCCCTTTCCCTGCCGGTCACCGGCGCGCACCTAGCGTCGCGGACGTCACGCCTTGACGTCCGGAGCGGAGCGGTGCGGTGCGGAGCGGGGTCCCACGAGCGTGACCAGTCTGCCGAGCGCGAGACGCTTATGCCTCCGGCCCTGCAGCGCCAGCCCGGGGTGCTCTGGCCGCTCCAAGCGACAACAGTCTTCAGTTATGCCTGGTTCATTGCGGGAAACAGTTCCTCTGTTCCGTCACGGCCCTCCCGTGTGTTGCAGACCCACAGTACGAGAACATGTTCGAGAACGGCAACTACCGTCGCAGGCGACGCATGAAGCGGCCCTACCGCCCCAGCAACGTGTACTCCAAGGGGCTGTTCCGCGACGGCGCGTACCACCACACCCTGCAGGGCGGGCTCCAGGGCGGGCTGCAGGGTGGCCTGCAGGGCCTGCACCCGGGCGTGGCGGGCGTGCACCACCAGCTCAGCATGGCGGGCGGGCTGACCTCGGGATTGTCCGCCATGACCGGCACCCGCAACCTCTTCTCGCCGCCAGCCTACCCGCCGCCCTACTCGCGCTACGACCCGGCGGCCCCGGGCTGGGGCCTGGGCGGCCTCCAGGGCGGCCTCCAGGGCGGCCTCCAGGGTGGCCTCCAGGGCAGCCTCCAGGGGGGCCTCCAGGGCGGCCTGCAGCCCTCGCAGATGTCGTACTCGTCCTGCCAGGGCGTGTCCTCCGCGGCCAAGGTGCTGTCCCCGCACTCGTACCCACAGGTGTCCTCGCAGCTCCAGAGCCAGCTGCAGCCCATGCAGCCCATGCAGATCCCCTCCATGAACTGCTACAACCAGCTGGGCTCCAGCTTGGGTGAGTACCTCCCCGAGTGCCCTGTGTGGCTCGCACACTCGACGCTAACGCGACCGCCCCTCACAGCCTCGCTGCCCTGCGCAGGTGCGAGCGGAGCCTGCGGAGCACCCAACATGACAAGTTTTGCTGCTTCCTTTCCGACGTGCGGCCGCAAATTTGAGCCGACGGGCGCGGACCCCATGTCGCGGTACCCGTACTGGCCCCCCTCGGATGGTGAGTAGAGCTGGCGCTGGCGCACACTACCTCACTCGCTCTCTGGTTCTCCTCACTGAAGCAAGCACCCTCCGCTCTGTTTCAGTTGGCAAGGATGACCCCACTCCGCCGTCAGCTTTCTCGGGGGTGGACTTCCGGCCCAAGTGCTTCATGTGACGGAGCGGGCGACAACGAGTCGACCATTCCAACCTCAAGACTGAGCTGGCCGGCATCGCGCCCGCCGCGCCCCGCGCCGTGTGTCTGTGTGTGTGATATGTACAGTACCTAGACCTAACGTAAATTTTAATCTAGGGGCCCCTCCATGATATGTATCTGGTCCGAATGAGAGTGAATTAGTGTGCGATCGTGTGTGCGTCTGTGTGTGTTTTTACAAAGTGTTCGAATGATCATGTTTGTGTGATATGTGTTTAACATTAATGTAGGGGCCTGCAAGTCTAATTTGAGTGCGAATGAGAACTATGGGAGAGTAATTGAACTAACCAAAGCCAAAGTCTGAATCGGTTGATTTTAATACTGTAATTAACGACGTTGTTGTATTTTTTATTTTTCCCAGAATTATACAAAAAATTGGGCATGGAACAAATTGACAAAGAAAATTTTTGCTGTACTCATGAAAAAACTAAGGTGCTATTTTGAACGTTTTAAGAAGATATGCTTTAATTTGTTTACAAAGGCACTAAATTGCCTGAAGAGTGCTAAATTTAGTACCTTTGGGGTGAGTTTTTCAGAGGCACTAAAACAATATCACCAGAAGAAGATATGCTGTATCCTCCGCTGTATCGCTTTTTCGTTTTTCCAGTGGTGTTAAATATGTATGTGTTGGTTGTATTTTATAGTTGTAACACAGGCAGATTGAAAGACTTAAGTTTTGCCTCATTTTTAATATAGTTTCAATCCAGTCGTGGATTAGCAGCTGGCACGGAAAGTGAAGAAGGAGGCCTGAGCTAGTTAGTGTTTTATCCAATGTCATCTCTTGGGAAAAGCACCATCGAAAAAGCACTTTTGTTTCCATTAGGCAAATGGCTAATCTATTTATGGGTGTTTTTGAATTTTAATTTCTTTGGATCGTTTTCGGTAAATGATTTTAACAAAAGGTTCTGTTGCCTCTCGTTCCGATTCTTCTTTTTATTTTTCAGTGCTACCCCCACGAGGTGTGGGTGGAGGTCAGGGTCAATAAAAATTACCCCCTTAACAAACGTTTATTTTCTCTTGTTATCTCTTTGTAAAAAATAAAAATGTTTATATAAAACTGACCCTCTGATATAAATACAAAAATAATAATTCTATAAGATGTTTCAATCCAGTTTTGTCAATTAAGTTTTCAGATTGCAACCCTTTTGAAGTCCCCGCGCAATCGAAAAGCACACGCAAGCAGCAAATCGCTACAGTAGGGGAAACACGCTCGGGGACACGCCCGCCCCCCCCCCCCCCCCCCCAAAACACACACACAAACCTCGCTCAGCCCCGCCCTGCCTCGCCACACCACACCGGACGCGAGGAGCTCAGCTGGCTCGCAACAGTTTAAAAGCAAACCCGAGTAGGTTCTCACCCCAACGTGTCTCCCCCAACCCACTCTCCCCTCCCCCTTCTACATCTCTACCATCTCCGCTGACACGGCATTTTAAATACACCAGAACGTCAACAAATTACAGAGTGATTTAAAAAGCCCTCTGTCTGTCCCTGTCTGCAACCCCCCGCCCCCGACTCCTCGGAGTCCACACCTGCCAGGCAATAAGTTAGCCGTAAAGTGGCGTGGATATGCCTATTTTTAAGTCGACTGTAGCCGGGCACGCGTTCGCCCCCCCCCCCCCTCCCAACTCCCACCCTTCTGTGCCCCGCCACCTCGCAGTAATGTGTGACCCTACTTAAGAACAAATAAATAAACAAATAAACGCCCAAGTAAATAAACTTTCGTTTTGTTATGAAACAAGGTGGAGTGGTTGTTAGGTTTGTGGAGCGATACACCAAACAGAACAAACTGGCTTCCATGAATGACAGGAGAGATGCGCACTACTTCCCACAGACCCCAGGACTACAATTGAGTTTACTGTACCACATGTAAGCGTTTATTTTAGAACAAGAAAGGGATGTTCAGTCGCAGCAACGCTAATGCTATATCCAGTTAAGAATTTTGTCGTTTCCACGCTCAGCGTGCGCTCACGCTGGCGCAAGCGCGGCGGGCGAGAGGGGAAGCGGAGGGCGAAGCGGGGTTAGCAGTTCCTCCGCCGCTGCCTCCCCGCACCCTGCCCCCTGCCCCTCGCCCGCCTCACGCCGGCGTGAGCGCGCGCTGCGCTAAGCGTGAATACGACCATTTCTTAACTGGATATAGCATAAGAATTTCTTTTAAAAGTCGTAGTACAGGAGTGCCACTTAAAACACGCTAAAAAATCGATTT
>NW_026267143.1:2624105-2626803 GCF_000697945.3 Frankliniella occidentalis | reverse complement strand
CACACACACACACACACACACACACACACACACACACACACACACCAGGTCGTTTAATCTGCTTGGATGCTTTTTCAGAGCAGAAGAAGGCCGGACAAAAAATGTGCAGTTTACTTCCAAATCACGTCAAGACTAATGCGATGCTGCTAGACCCACCGTACCGGTGTTTAAAGACGTCAAGCTAGAAGTGGCGTAACCGCGAGAAAAAAGTTGAGGGGTCGTTGTCTTCCTATCCGTTCTTTCAAACGGTAAAAGGTGTTCGTGAAAGGAGAAAGGGGTCAAAACAACAATAGGCAACAATAGCAGAGCCAGCGTTGCAGTAGTCAAGTGAAAAATTGAACTTGGGCAAATCCGAATACAAATATACTTGAACCAAGATAGGGTTCTATGTGTACGCGAAGACCACAGCCCTGATCTCTTGACCACAGGTCTATGGAAACCTATGGCAGCTGCACGCCAGCTGGCACTTGCACTCTATGCGCCCTATGCACTTAGAGCAGCGGCGGTAAACGCGGCGCTTTTCGTATCGTTTGACCGCGGTCTGGGCGGTGGGTCCCCTGCTTGCCGGCAGCCGGCCCCGCCTTCCCGCCGCCCGACGCCGCGCATTTCGGCCGGACTTTCCGCGGGGCGCTGGGCGCATTTAAGGATCGGCCCCCAACCCCGCGGGAGGCGGGCGGGCACGCGCGGCGATTTTCGATACTCCCCTCTCGCTGCCCTTCCGCTGATCCTTACGTCCACGTGCGAGTAGGCAAACCGCCCGCAGGTGTGCTTGCGGTACAGTATACCTACAAAAGTGCGCGGCGTGAGTCAGCCCCCAGGTATAATGTTTACTACTTGTTTCTCAGAACAAAGCACGACCCTCACGATCAGCCCTCAATTAACGAGAGTCGTCGTGCACCTTCCTCGTGCATGGTTACTCGAGTATCGGCCTTATAAGGCCGAGGTGGACGGGCAGAAGGTATCACTCCATCGCCATGGCCCGCCTCAGCATCGCAGTCCTCGCCCTCTTCGCCGTCGCCGCGGTGAGTTCAACCCCGGCCCGGCGGTACTCGTCACGGCATCCCTCCCACGAGCTAATGTGTTAATGTAACACACATTGCAGGTTGCCTCCGCTGGGGCTCCCCCACCACCCCCGAAGGGGCCGGCCGGACCCCAGGGCCCCGCTCCTGCAGGAGGTGTGAAGGCTTGGCTGCACCAGAAGGAGGCCCAGCTGAAGCAGTGGGCTGGTCAGGAGAAGGCCAAGCTCCAGGTCAGAACAAAACCAGTGTCCTATCCTTTTGGTGATAGCTTAGTAAGCCAACTCTGTCACCGTTGCTTTCGAGGTTCCCTGACATTCGCTCTCGCTTTCTTCAGGGCCAATGGAAGGAGAAGGTCGTTCCCCACATCCATGATCTGACCCAGAAGTTCGGCCAGCAGTGGCAGCAGAAGGCTCCCAAGATTGCCGCCCTCCTCAAGCAGAAGGCAGGAGCTGCATTCGAAAAGGCCGTCAACTTCGTCAACCAGAAGCTTGCCCCCCAAGGTCAGCCCCCCAAGAAGGCATAGGTAGACAAATGAACTTCGTACCGAAATAAAGATCTTGTCTGAAAACCGACCACTTACTCGATCTTCTTACCTATTCAAACATAGAGATTGAAGAGATGGGGTGGACTTTGCCCTCTGGTGGAGGCAGTCTTGGGGACAGTCTAAAAAGATGCTACTATGATTAGCAGCTGTGATAGCTTTTACGGATGTTGGCTTTTTCCCAGGCACTAATTAACTTCCAGGTTCTCACCGAGAGGGGGGAGGGGGCAGCTCTGTGTGGTTTTCGTTTATACAGATATGCATACCAGGTGGCTGACTCATGCCGCGCACTGTCCTAGTTACCCTGCACCGCATGCACGGGAGTAGGCGGTTTGCCTACTCGCACGGAGCCGCAGGGAGCTGTGGGCAGCGAGGATAGGCAAGCGCGCACGCACCCGTGCATGCGGTACAGTATAACTAAGTGCACTTCTTGAAGCCACCTAGCATGTATGCGCTTCGAGGGGGAAATCACTTGCGTACTAACGCGTACACCCAGGCCTGTACTAAAGACGTACTAACTCGTACTAACACCGTAACAACGCGTATACTAATGGTAGAATTCAAGCGTATTAGTGTCGTAATAACATTATTTTGCATAAGTGATGAAAGACTACGCAAAAAATATGGTGTACTAACGTGTACTAACGTACTAACTCGTACCGAGCTCGTACACTTTGATCTGGAGTGATTTCCCCCTTTATGCGCTTATTGCGTGGGTAATTGCAGCCCTCTTGTACCGTCGTAGACTTGCTGGATTCTTGAACAGTTTGTTGCCCCTGGGAGACTGGGGTTGCACAAAATACTCGGAGAGGACTGTCTGATCAACAAATGTTGGTGCCGTTTTTAGCACGCCCTTTTTCTTAGAAAAAGCTTCGGCTTGTACAACTCTCTGAAGCATGAAAATGCGCTTGTTTTCAGCGCACTGCGACTACGAATTCAAAGAAATTTGCATGGCGGTTTTAGGACTGCCACCCTGTAACAGGTGGGGAATAAATTGTCGATTCAATGGTCCACTTCATATGTCCATTGCATATGTACTTTCGACTGTATACATTTCTGCGTCTTTATGCACAACAACATGCACAAGGGTTGTGTCCCCCCCCCCCTTCTGTGCCCCGCCACCTCGCAGTAATGTGTG
>NW_026267143.1:2602476-2621762 GCF_000697945.3 Frankliniella occidentalis | reverse complement strand
GTTGACGGCCTTTTCGAATGCAGCTCCTGCCTTCTGCTTGAGGAGGGCGGCAATCTTGGGAGCCTTCTGCTGCCACTGCTGGCCGAACTTCTGGGTCAGATCATGGATGTGGGGAACGACCTTCTCCTTCCATTGGCCCTGAAGAAAGCGAAAGCGAATGTCAGAGAACCTCGAAAGCAACGGTGACAGAGTTGGCTTACTAAGCTATCACCAAAAGGACAGGACACTGGTTTTGTTCTAACCTGGAGCTTGGCCTTCTCCTGACCAGCCCACTGCTTCAGCTGGGCCTCCTTCTGGTGCAGCCAAGCCTTCACACCTCCTGCAGGAGCGGGGCCCTGGGGTCCGGCCGGCCCCTTCGGTGGTGGTGGGGGAGCCCCAGCGGAGGCAACCTGCAATGTGTGTTACATTAACACATTAGCTCGTGGGAGGGATGCCGTGACGAGAACCGCCGGGCCGGGGTTGAACTCACCGCGGCGACGGCGAAGAGGGCGAGGACTGCGATGCTGAGGCGGGCCATGGCGATGGAGTGATACCTTCTGCCCGGCCATCTCGGCCTTATAAGGCCGATACTCGAGTAACCATGCACGAGGAAGGTGCACGACGACTCTCGTTAATTGAGGGCTGATCGTGAGGGTCGTGCTTTGTTCTGAGAAACAAGTAGTAGTACAAATTATACCTGGGGGCTGACTCACGCCGCGCACTTTTGTAGGTATACTGTACCGCAAGCACACCTGCGGACGGTTTGCCTACTCGTCGGCCGCGCGCGCCTCGCGATGCGTTGGCGACTACCCCACGAGCGACTTTCATATGAATCCGGGGAAGGTACAAATGAGTTACCCTGGCCGAGAACAACTAGCTGGACCTGGCACCTCCCGGGAGTTGCCCGACCTGCACCGCGCAACCGAGTAACCATCCAGGTACTTCCCCGGAGGTTGCCCGAACTGCACCGGGCGTCAACCGGGTAACCCACCAGGCACTCCCCCGGCACTACCCCGGCTATCCCCCGGCTGCCCCTCGGCTCTCCCCCGGGTCCCCCCGGCTCTCCCCCGGGGGGTGCCTCCCGGATACTTCCTATAGTGCCTCTAGGTACCCTCCCGGCTGTCCCTCGGATATACCGTCTTGTCTTGGGTACTCTCAGCTTTGCACCGCCAGAATTTGCCGTGAAATGCTTTTTTGCTAAGGTGGCACATTTTAGTCTTGGTCTATATAAGTGCTGCTGTGACCTGTTTGAAAAAAAATAGGTCAATATTATGTCAGTTTGATGTATTCTTGTCTAATCTCTGTTACTTGGGGCGGCGGCGTAGGCGTTGAACGCATCGCGGGGTTGGCGTTCCGGCGAGGGGGGCGCGGCGAGCGTGGCGTGGCGGTGGATGGCGCGGCCTGCGTGGCGCGGCGCGTGTTTTATGAGTCTTTTACACTACAATGGACGGCCGGGACCACGGTGCGGGACACGCAAGAGCCCCAGTGCCGAAACATATTCGATACCTGCTACGACGGTGTTCAACCAATCTGCTGCTTTCACTGGTGAACTTTGAACTTAACGCTTTAACTGGCGAACTTACAACTTAACGAGAGTAGGTACAGTACCGGGTGTCCGGGAGAATACGCGGCAGCTCGATGGGTTGCCTACGCACTGGCGTGCAGCCTCGGGGGGCGAGGGGTTAGGGTTAATAGAAGAGGTGATGGGGGGCGGCCGGTTGTTGCTGTTGTTGCCTCCCGCTACCTCCACCGCTCCCCCCTCGCCCTCCGCGCCTGCACGCCAGTGCGTAGGCAACCCATCAAGCTGCCGCGTATTCTCCCGGACAACCACAAGCTGACGATAACTGCGTATCATCTGCTAAAAAGTGCCGAGCTCTTGGTCATTTTCTTTTGAAACAAGCACTTATTCGATACCCATACCGCCTCCAGGAACGTTGATGGCGTTGATGGCCGCTTCTGGGGCAGTCAACTTCTCATACCCATACTTCGTCTGCTGTAGTCTCAAGGCTGACCCAGCCATCACCATCTCTAATATTGTGTTCTTGGGGTGTGTGGGTTGTGGGTGTGTTGTTGCAGTAGCAGTAGTGTGTTGCTGTCAATTTTATCATTGAAACTGTCACCTTCATTGTTAAGCAACATGATTTACATGAAAGAATTGGAACAGGTCAGTACTTGCAATGTATTGTACAAAGATTTCTTGTGGGGGAAAAAATAGGGGGTTACGTTGCAGGCGCCAACCATCAATGCAAGTAACTAGTAGTACATGAGCTATTATTGACATCAACCAATTCCTGCTTTCAAATGAAAATCCTCACTTTCAATCTCTAGTACCTTTTTGTACAAATCTTATAATAATTTAATGCTAGTGATTTACTTCGATCGTTGATTTGATCTTGTCATCAATACCATCAATGAAGGTTCTCCTTTGCTCCTTGCGTTCAACTTTGGTTGTTCCCCACAATGTTGTACTTTTAGTGCACCTTAATCCTCTTCTATTTTATTACAGGAGCCTTTTGATCCTGAAGCTTTTGTTGAACGATTAGCAAAGAGAACCATGCAAGTTTCAGTGAGAGATAGCAACAAAGAGTTACTAGATCCAATCGCACTGCAAGAAACATTCCTACAAGCCATTAAGTAAGTTTATATAGTTAAAAACTGCCTTAGTTTCTTCTGTAAAATCTCACTGAAAGCAAGATCCTCCAATTTTTTTGTAGAGATTTACAGATGCTACAGGAGAGACAATACCGTAAATGTGGACGATTGGAACAACAGTGCCAGGAAGAAGAACATGGGCACTGTCAAGAAATCGCTCAACTTCAAGACAAAAATAAGGTTTGTTAGTCACCTAAGATTTTCCTTCATTATCACCCAATCCCCATTCACGTGGACACTTATTTTAATTTATGTCTTTTTCTGACTGTACAAGGCTGCTGTTGGAATGTTCCAAGGACTAGACGAGAGAATTAATAATGTTGCAACAAAAGTTATTCACCTGGGAGATCAACTGGAAAGTGTGAATACCCCACGGTCTCGTGCTGTTGAAGCCCAGAGGTTGATGTCACATTTTGCTGAGTTTCTATCTCCTGGACCTATCACATTAGACATATTCTTAGACAAATCCCAGGTTTGTTTGACTTTTTGTTCTTGTTTTCTTATTGTATTCATCTCAATCTTTGTTAGCCTCCAATGATTTTTGTTTACTCTTAACAGATTGATGAGGCTGCAGATATTATACAGAAACTTCATCTCATAGCCCAAGAGCTGCCCTCTGATAAGTATGAACCCAAATTAATGGAAATTAGTATACTATCTAAAACTTCTGCGCCAAGGAGTAGACCTATTATTTATAACGGTACATTGAAACACTTTAAAAAAAAAAATATTAATTGGCTCCAAAGAAGTTCTAGCATTTGGAGTTTTGGTATTATTTATCAATGTAGGTCAAACATTTACATTTTGCTGCCTCAGTGAAACTTTATGTGTGGTATTGCTTTTTGAGACTAGGCAAGGCTTAATATAGCCAACTTTAAATAATGCAAGTTCTTTTTTTTCTTTTAATTTTATTTACTCTAATATGTTAAATTGACATTGTCACAAAACATTTCTAGTGAATAAAGTTTTCTAGTTTTCTTGGACCAAGTCAGTGGGAGCAAGGGTCTGCAACCTTTTGTTCCAAAAATCAGGTCTGCAACTTGTTCAGGCTGTCTTAAACAAATTAAATTAATTATACATTAAAACTTCTCATTCTAGATTTGAGAATGCTAAGAAGAAAATTTCAGGAAAGTATGATGAAATAGAGAAGCTATTGATTGAAGAGTTTGTTGTTGCACATAAACAAGAAGACATTGCCCGAATGAAAGAGATTGCCTCCATTCTTTCACATTTTAAAGGTTACACTCAATGTGTTGATGCTTTCATTGAGCAGAGTCAAGAAGTAAGTTGCCAAATTATGCCTTCATGTGTTGTTTTTTTCTCTCTCTTTTTTTCTTTCTAATATTGGCTTGTTTTTATTATTATGTCTAGCGTGCATTTGTTGGAAAAAATGTGTTTCAAAATGTTATACCTTTATGTCGAAGAAACTATGACATAATGAAAGAGGTTTTTTCAAACCCTGAGCAAGTGATGGCAAAGTTTATTCTCAATATTTACCATGGAAAACTGCAGGTAAGTTCTAGAAGTCAACTTCTTTAAACACATGAATTCTTTCATGAAAATTTGCTTATTCTGTGTTTCTTAAATAGGATCACATTGTCAGCAGGCTGACAGACAAAAGTAATACTAATTTATATTTAGAAAATCTTCATGACTTGTATTCAAGGTACCACAGACAATGAACTAAACAGTATGTTTCATACCACGCATTATGTAATAACTATAAAGCTAGCATCATTTTTATATTTGTTTTACAGAACAGTACAGCTCTCAAATGACTTAATGATGTTTGAGATGGGTAATGATGAAATGTACCTCACTAAACTTACCCAAAATATATTTCAGAAGTATTTAGAAAATTATATTGGGTATGTTTGAGTAAATTGATCTGCTACTTGGCTCCTAAACGATTTGTCCAGTTCTTTTGTTTGATGTATTTAAATATGGTGTATAATATATGTTGTACATATTCTATCCCATAGAAATGAACTTAGAAATCTCAAGGAATGTAGTGTTGCTGCTATTCAGAAGTTTTATGATAGTAAGAGTCATCATAAGCGCCAGATTCAAACTGGGGGGTAAGTTCTTGGATCTTTGTAATTGGTTGTGTGATTGCAATATCATACGGTACCATTTTGTTGACATTGCTGTCAATTATTTTCAGATTTCAAGATTTACGCAGAGATTTACAAGCAGTGATTGGAACAAGGGCCAACATAAACATTGCACAAATTGATGATTATGGTGGAGAAACCTTCCTATCTATGGAAGTGGCAAAGTCTCTAATCCAAACAGGCAAACAAGCATTTAAACGGTGCACTGTTGTAAGTCTCATTTCCACTTAAAATGCCTAACCAAAAGTTGTTATTTCTTTTGTGTTTTTTTTCCTTTCCTCTGTAGCTGTCAAAACAAACTGATCAACCAGCCCACGCACAGCTTATCTTTGATGTCCTCCTCAATCAGTTGTTGGCTGATTATGTTGATTATGCTTTGGAGCTTGGCCTGCAAGCTGTGCCTATTCCAGAGAACAAGACTCAGCCTCAACTATATTTCCTTCAAGTAGCAAGCCAAACAAATGAGATAGTTCATTATCTTGAAATGGAAACAGTTCAGAGTTTAATGCCAATTATCATGTAAGTCCTTTATAATATAATTTTTGTTATAACATTAAGAAGAATCGGTTAAACAGAAGATGATTTCTACACTACACTCTCTGTCGCTCTTATGAGCTCCCAGATAGATATATTAGATATCATCATCTTTGTGTATGTTTGCTTTTGCTTTGGTTTGTACATGTCTAAATCCATCTTAAGTTGTGGCTGCCCTGATCATGTTTTATAGTCATATATAGGTAGGGCATGTTTTGATGAGGGTTCTTTGTTTAATAACACAGGTCAACACCAAAACAAGCTGAATGCCTTCATAAGAAAAGGCAAATGCTAGAACAGATTGAATCCAAGCTAGATACTGGCTTAGACAGGTGAAGACTAGTGTGATTCATCTGAATTATGCCTTTATAAGTATTCGTATACCTGACTTGATTTCTTGCTATTTTCTAGAACACTCAGTGCAATTGTTGGATGGGTAAAAATTTATCTCCAAACTGAACAGAAAAAAACTGATTTCAAACCAGAGGCTGATCTTGACACTATGGCTTCCCCTGTAAGCAACAAACCCTCCCATAATTGTTTGCCTGATTAAAGATTAAAATGGCCACCATCTCTCTCAGTCACACATGGTTTCCCAACTTGTTACAGGCATGCATGGCTGTTGTGCAGTACTTAAGCAGCACCATAAAGCGCATTAAATCATCTTTAGATGGTAAAAATGCAGAGTGTGTCTTGTTGGAATTGGGTATTCGTCTTCATAGGGTTGTTTACGAGCACTTGCAGCAGTTTCAGTTTAATTCTATTGGTGCCATGATAGCCATCATGGATGTAAATGAGTATCGTAAATGTGTAAAAGAACTTCATATTCCATTAATTGATACTTTATTTGATACTCTGCATGCTCTTTGTAATTTGCTGCTTGTTAAACCAGAAAACCTGAAACAAGTGTGTTCTGGTGAAACATTGGTAAGTAGTCAGAGTCCCACATGCTCCTGAATTTATCTTGGACGTTTTGTAACTTATTTCTTTTCAGGCGGGTTTGGACAACTCCATACTGGTAAATTTTATACAACTTCGTACGGATTACAAGACTCAAAAGCTTGCAACATCTTTAAAAGGACTGGTTACTTGAGTGTACAAAATTAAGAATGCGGGTCAAAAATAAACAATTTGTTCTAGATGTGTGAATGTACTTCATTTCAAATTAATTTACAAGCATTTAACAATCACTGGATATTCTAAGTAAACTGACAAGCATTTGAATTTATGACAATGATTATCTCAGTGGGATAAACTTAATTGGTAACATTAACATTTCAGTTTGATGGATTGGGAGAAAAAAAGGTAACATTAAGTATAGTACGTTTACATTTAATAAGATTGTCACATTAGTGACCAAATTTAAAAAAAAAATACAAGTGATCTTCATAGCAAACACTTACAATATAAAGTATAAAATGTGAAGCTTTGAAAACAGCTAGGACATAGAAAAAATTCACAGAATACATATCAAAAGAATTGTTGCTTACAAAACAAGTACTAATTGTAAGCAAACATTACCTCAGATCTTATGAATTAAGGCTGCAGCTACGTTCCTAACAGTTTCCACAATCGTCAAAACCTATGATAAAAGTTTCAGCGCATGCGATAATGGTTAACTTCATGCATTTCACCACATTCCCCTTTGAAATCTAGTTCAACAGTGAAATCTAGATCACGATTATTCCGTGCATTGGGCTTCATTGAGAATACACCACTTATCTCATCATTCTTCTTCACAGTCATGTACTCATCAAAATAAAATACAGTTTGCTTCCAATGTGTGTACTGCGCATCTGGGGCAGTGCTGAAGCCCGTCCTCTTGTGACATTTGGAAAACTCAATTGTGAAGTATGTCACAAGAGCTTGAACATAATCATTCCGCCTCACTTGGAGGTGGAAAGGTGATGAGAAGTCTAAATCTTCCTTTTTAACAGTGTATAAATCCACTTCCTTGATCAAACAAGCATTAGTAACAACCTAGAGGAAAGAATTTCTTTAGTAACAAAATCATGTAATAATTCAAGAAACAAAAACTAAGCAAAAAATTACCTGTTTTGGATCAACCACATCTACTAGGGGTTCACTGATCGCAACCTTTCTAATGGAGCTCATGTCAAATCCGTAAACATCATCCCACCAGTTAATTTTTTCATCTTTGTACTGACGATCTTCAATTCCAGTGACAAAGAGAGTGGCTCTATCAGGGAACATAAGACCATCTGGTTGCAACCACTTGTCTCTAGCATACAATACTGTATCCAACATCGACTCATAGAAAAGGCAGTAGCCCATCCATTCTGAAATAATGATATCAACTTTGGTGATACCATCTGGAAGTTCCACTTCCTCAACCTGAAGAGTAAAAAGCCCACTAAAAGTCCACACTTTATAGAAATAACATGATTAAAATACCGCCTTGACATGAAGAGCCTCTTACCTTTCCCTTGACAATGGTAACTGTGTCACTAAGACCGTTTGCATCAACAATTTTTTTAGCATATTCAACAATATTTGAACAGTCAATTCCAAAGACCTTGGCAGCTCCAGCTTTGGCTGCAAACATTGATAAGATGCCAGTACCACAACCAATGTCAAGAACTATTTTGTCCTGTAAAAAAAATAAAAAATAGTTGAATTATACGTTTAGTACAGAAAAGTGAACTGGACTGATTTGCAAGAAGTAAACCAACCTTGAAGAGATGCTTGTTGTGATACATTGAATTCCTATAAGTAAGCGTTCTAACTTCATCTTTTAACATTTCCTCATGGATACCAAAATGAGCATAGGAATCGAAATAATAATCTCGTGATGTCATTTCTTCCACTTTTACTTCTTCATTAGCTTCATTTTTCTCTGTCTTTTCTTTGGTCACATTATTCTCTTTGGTGGGAGTTCCCACCTCCGATGCAACTTCCATGTTATCTTCTAGCTTGCACCCCTGCAAAAAGATGAGCTAAACTTAAAACCACATTTGGATCTGGACCAGACCATAGAAAAAAGCACAAATATTCAGCCATAAATTCTGGAATGACAGTTTCTAAATATATTGTCATAACCATCAAAACTAGTAAATGCTTCCAACAAAGGGGGTTAAAACGAAGTGGCATGACAATACATGGCAAGGCATCAAAATCATGCTGCTTCTTCCAAACAATGGCCGTCAGCTCATCATAACCCTACCGGCACAGAGAACGGGCTGCAAGATAACAAAGGAGACGCCGAAAATGAAAAGGTGACTACAATCATTCTTGGTTGTTAGAGAATGTGCTCACATTTACGTCAAGCTTGGGAAGTCAAAAGGAGTACGAGTAAGCGGCACAAGAGTACACACCTCAAAGAAAATCTCAGACCACGCGGGATAACCTAGGAGCCACCCTAGACCCAGAAACAAAACCACGTATATACATTAATGAAATTGACTATAGAATGTGCCATGCAATTAAGTTTTACTAGTATTGGTTGAAAGCTATTGCAGGGACTAACAGAATTGCTTCTCTCTTTTCAAAGAAATGTAACTACGGCGGTTGGGCCAGTGAGAGCCTAACTGCTAAAGGTTTGCTCGTGGTTTGCTTGAAAACCTTTCATGGGCGAAATGCCATTGGAAAGCAGAATTCTTAAAAACAGAACATTTACCTTCATTGCAGACTTCAAAAGCTTAAGATTTGGAATTTTGAAGCTTTACTTGAGATGCCGGGTAAGATGGAACTCTGGACCACCGCACACCACACACACACGAGCTTGAAGAAACCAAACGGGTGCGGAAAGTGCTGCGATGCGATCCACCGGGCGGGCGCGGGCGGCAGGCGAGGGCGGGAGGCGGGAGACGCACGGAGAGGGGGGAGGGAGCGGGAGGGTACGAGGAGGTACGCGCTTGCGCATAGATAGAGAAAACTGCAAACAACCGCAACGACCGTAGCCCATACTCTACCCTAACCGGAGTAAGAGTAAAACAATTACAAGAAAGATATCAAGCTGCAAAATGAATGCGGCCAAAATGCCACCCCGCTCGATCTGCCTGATTTTCGAATCGTCCGCCGAGCTCTTAACATTTTCAGGAGTAGCAGCGTAACGTACCTCGTCAATCGGACTGAGCTTCCCTTTTTGTTTCAGAACATACAAAACTTAAAAAGCATTATCTCACGTGCTCTTAAAATTTCGTCTTTTCCTGGCAGAAAAAATGAAGTAATTGAAAGAAACTTGTATCTTCTTGTTTTTCTTTTTTTTTACAGTTGGTTAACTTGACTGCACATCTCGTGAAAACAAAAGTGACTCGTTTTTTCGTTTATGTTTAGAAGGCCTTGATACGTTTCTTTCAAACATTAAAAAGTAACGTAAATTTCGACAACAATAATTGTTGTTGTTGGATAATAACAAACAATGAATGGATTACCGTTGCTGTCGGAGAAAAATATTTTTGCTTTGGTTTGCAAGTGTTAACTGCATCTTCCCTGCCCTTTTGACTGAGGTCCTTTAACCCCCTCTGCTCCGTTTTAAGGACGCTAGGATCATGGAGGAAGAAGACGGGGGTGGGAGTAGGTTGGGTAAGTTAAATAAACAATATGAATCTTATCGAAAATTGCAGTGTTTCCAGCTCCTCATTTGAATTCATGTCACGAAGGCTTAGATTAACTATTTTTATGAAAGTCTTCATTTTGATCGAAAGCCGTCCAACCTAACTGTCGATGACCTAGACGTTAGGCCTACTTCAGGCCATTTTTCCTTTTAACTGCCATATTATTTTGTTAATCTATTTTACTACAGCATTTTATTTACATTTTATGTGATTTTCGTTTTGTATTCGCTTGTTGACTCATTTACTAAACAATATTAATGACTCTCCAACTATTTCTTTTAGTAACCTGCTATGTGTTGTTTACAATGAGATACATAAGTCTCTATTACTTTGTTGAAGAATATCACTATGCTGCAGTTGATCGAATTCCAGACCTTTAGAAAGTCACTTGCATTCTCCATCCCATCAGCTGAAATTTTGGCTGGGGCATTTTATTGGTGCACTTGTCACTTGATTTTTTTATTTTTTGTATGCTTTCAGAGCTAGCTGGGACATGCCAGCAAATTTGTGTTGTTGGCTCACTGGCCCTGGACCCTCTAGTAATGTCTGCAGTGCAGGTCAGTAAACTTCTTATTTATTTTTAGTGTGCCGCAAAGTACATTGGGTTGTAATCTTTGCGTGCAGCGAAAAGTGACATTATTTTTTCACAACCGCTTAGAATGTGTTGGTTTCTCATTACCTCAAACATTGCTTCAGCTCTGTCCTCACAAGGCTGTATTCACATTAAGCTTTCCTATCAATGTCACCAAGAATATTTTCTTTTATAACTTGTTTTTTTTGTAGTTATACTTACATCTTATTTTTTTCTTTTGGTTTTACAGGCATTGGGTTTACCAGTCTCCCTTTCAGCTACTGGTAGTGAACTTATAGATTTAGTTGAAAACACTATTTTTATTGTGGACGACATGGAAGGCCCATTGTTTGAAGCACCTCACAATCCCCGATTCAGGTTGTCTTGGATTTATCTTAACTACTTCCCTATATTCTGAATTATAAAAAATTTGTGTCTCATCATTCACATTTTATTTCATACAGGGTGCTAGGACGCACAGCTCTCCTAGAGTTGACAGACAGAGGTGAAAATCTTCCGTCCACCACTCGGCCACTTTTTTCAACCTCTATGAGTGGTTTGGTTGTCTGCTTTACCGGATTCAGAAAAAAGGACCATTTGGTATGTCTTTGGTATAAATCTGTTTAATCCTGATCTAAATATCAAGTTGTTTTCATAGTTCACTCATATTTTCTCTTTGAATTTCTACTGTGGCATGAACTGATACTTGATATTCATTTGATTCTCCAGATGAAGTTGGTGAAGTTGGTGCAATCAATGGGTGGCAGCATCAGAAAAGAGATGTCGGTCTCTGTCACCCATTTGATTGCACAGGGATGTGGTGGCAAGAAATACCATTATGCCACCACATTTAGAGTGCCCGTTATGTCTGAGGACTGGGTGTTTGCTGCTTGGCAGAGAAGGAAAGAAGTTGGATTTGGTGCAGCAGCATCAGACTTCACTGTAAGAGAACAATAACCTCATTGCCTCCAGTGCCAATATTGTGTTACATTGAAGTACTGATTTTTTTTGTTTTAAATCTTTTTCTTTGTAGGCCAATTTCAAATTAAAACCCTTCCAAGGGGCGAAAGTTTGTTTTGTGGGGTTTCCGGAAGAGGAAAAAAAACACATGGAAGAAGTTCTTGTGGAAAACGGGGGCACTGTTGCAGATATGTCAGACTGCAGTCACGTTGTAAGTTTGATTTGCCTGTTTTGCTATTTCTTATTAAAGGCACTGGATATTGGGTCTGTCTCCAATATGTCAAAGGGTCTTTTCCAAATTTGATTTTAATTAATCAGATGAAACTTGTACTTCTATGCACCAACTCTCTTCCCGCTCTGTCTCTTTCTCATCTACCTATATTCATTAATTTTAAGTAACTCATTTTTCTGTGTTTGTGCATGGTAACAGAAGGATCATTTCAGGTGAGAAAAGAGAAACTCTCACTTCCATATAAGTCGTAGATTTCATGTTGTGGCACACCAACGCATAGGTAGCCGTTGACTTACTAGATTTATTAACTTTTGGGCCCCTTTATTTACTACATCAGATTTTTATTCTGATTTTTTTTTCATATTTTCTTAACCATAAAAATATTAAAATATTATAATCAAGGCACACATGCTTTGGAGTTTTCATGCACGTCTTTTAAAAAATTCAGTATCTCTTGAGCATGCTTGGTGCACACAATCAGGGATGGTGTGGGTGTGTTTACAGGTGGTGGAGAGTTACAAGGCTTATAGCCTGCTCAAGGGCAAGACTGCTCCTGTGCCTGTGGGTGAAAACAAGTCCCAACATTCCAAGTGCTCAGATCTGCCCCATCCAATTCCGCCTCAAAGGAGGCGATCATCTTTTCTTCATTTGCTGTTGTCTCCTAACAAATATCCTGCTATTCGTGAAGAGGATGGTTCCAGTTCTCCTCGTACTCCTGAATCCAAAAGTCCTTCCACTTCTAGTTATGAAACTCCAAAACTTAGTTTTGTACCATCCAAAACTCCGAAAGTTCCATATTTTCCAAGTATAAGTGAGCTGCCAACTTCAACCCCTAAATTTGTGGATGATCACCATGATAGTTCTCATGATGAAATGGTCACTGCAGAGGACTGGGACTTGGTATCTGATCCAATGGACCAAACTAGTCCTCCTACAACTCCTCCTGGAACAACACAAACCTTTGAAAAGCCCTCGCCAACTTGTATCCATCCAGACTGTGTGGCACAAGTGATAGATGATCCTATGATGTGCGATCAAGAGGACACCACATCTGCACCGGTACTAGCTTGTCTTCAGTTTCTGTTTTGCTTTTCCCTCTACTAACTACTTGAGAGACTGTGTATGGATTTTCTGTGGGGGCTGGCTCTTACTTTCTGTATCTTTTTAGTCTTTCTAAGTGTATTTGTGAACAATTTTGGCCTCTGAAGTTGAAGTATTTATTTCCAGCCATTTTGCTAACCTAACTAAATTTATTTCAACTAGCGTTTGAAACCCATTCACTTCTCTAGGCTTTCTCATTCAATACAGATTTTCATTATATTTAAATTAATCCATATCTTCGCATGTGTTAAGTCTTTTACATTGCTTTTAGATTCGGTTGGGTCAAATCAAAGGCCTGCCTTTGAATAAGTTACAGTTTTAAGTAACTATTTTTTTAAATTTTAGTTTTTTGTGCTTGCCTGTTGTTATAATTTTTAATTCAATGTTCATTCTTTTGTTTATATGAGAAATGTCACAACTAATATATTTCTGATACCCTGCAGGTGGTTGATAATGTTCAAGCCCAAGCTTCTACATTTGGCCTGATGTCCTCCCATATTGTCAAGCCTGAGTGGTTCTGGATCTCAGTGCAAAATGAGGGGGCAGCAGATGAAACAGAATATAAATTTGAAGGCGTGAGTATTTATTCAAAATTTCTTAGTCTCACCCAATCCCTGTTTCAATGTCTTTTTCTAATCTAATTTAAATTTCCTTTTTTCCCACTTTTGTATCAAATAGTGCTTAGAAGGAGTTATGAGTCCGGCTACATCTAGGGATTCCCTTGGTACTCCTACATCATCCCGCCTGAGGAAAAGGAAAAGAATTCGGGATGGTGTTTCAAGACAGATCCCAGATTCTCCCAGTATTCATAAGCGGCGCTCCTCCATAAGTGATGCTGGGCTTTTGAGTCTCAGTAGTTCATTTTTAGACTGCTCAACTGTTTCAGAGAAGTTGTCCACTGATGAAGTGGAAGCTGCTACGCTGAAAAGTCTCAGCAATCTTAGCCCAAGACAGCAAGTTTTCCATGAGCTGGTACAAACTGAAACTAACTATGTTGGTATTCTAAGGACTATCATGACCTTAATCAAGAAACCTTTGGAGGAGTTTTCCGAGGGGGAGGGCCCTTTATTGGATAATACAGAGTTGAAAACAATATTTGGCCACCTTCCACCTATTTATGATTTACACGCTGCTATGCTTCAAGAACTAATCAGAGCAAATGCAAATTGGACAGAAACAACAAGTATTGGCAGCATTATACTGAGGCATTCTCGGGATATGGTTAAAGCATATCCGCCTTTTGTAAACTTTTTTGAACAGACAAAAGAAATGCTTCACAAATGTGACGAAACCAAACCAAGGTTTCATGCTTTCCTGAAAGTTTGTCAAAGTAAACCGGAATGTGGAAGGCAAACTCTAGGTGAGCTGCTCATAAGACCAGTGCAAAGACTGCCTAGCATATCTCTCTTGTTGGGAGATATTTTAAAACATACCCGTAAGGACAACCCCGACCATGCAGCCTTGGATGAGGCGCTTCATGCAGTTCGTGAAGTCATGACGCATATAAATGAAGATAAAAGAAGAATGGAAGCGTGTATGGACATGTTCTCTATCTTTAATGATATTGAGAACTGCCCTCCTCACCTTGTCTCCTCTCACCGGGCGTTTGTAACTCGATGTGACGTAATAGAGCTCAGCAATGAGTTGAGTGGGCGAGGAGATGCCCTTGTATTTTTTCTCTTCTCAGATATTTTAGAGGTTAGTACCTTGGTTTCTTTCACTTGGTACAACCAGCATTTTCTATCTATCCTTACAAAGCATTTTCTCTTTTTCAACATTTAGATTTGCAAGAAAAGATCCAAGGGAACATCCCTTAAAAGCCCTAATACAGCCACATTGCGTAGCTGCAAACATTTCAAGCATGTGCGACTCATACCCCTCTCTGATATCAAAAGAGTATTTGATGTGGAAAGAGAGGGGAACAATGAAGGTGAATGTTTTTATTAACTTGGGTGTATTTATATAGGTTCTGGTTTTTCCAATAGGCCCCTAACCTTGTAAAAGTTATTCTGTATCGCAGGCGGTTTACTGAAAATGGGTTAATGTTAGATAATATTACTGGCTGACCCGTCCACATGCATGCATGCGTCTGCTACAGTACAGCTCTTGAAAGAAAGCTGGTGGGAGGCACTGTGTCATTTTAGTACAGTTGTTAATATGTCTTCTCTGTTTTCAGAAAATATATTTGCTCTAAAATGTCGGAGCAACCAAGAGCTCAAAGAAAAGCTCTATTCATTTTCCCTTTCGGATGAAGATATCGATAAAAATAATTTTCTGCAGACACTTTGCAGGCAACTTGCCAATACCGTGTGTAAGGCTGATGCGGTGAGTTTCTCTGTAGTTTCGGTTTTGAAGCCCTTAGATGTGTGTATATTTTATGGCTGGAGCTAGGTGGGTGTCTAAATGTAGGACTAGCTAGGTAAACTTAAGACTCACTTAGCCAATTTAGTGACACCTTGTGTAGACACCTTCACAGCTGTCTTTTTGTAGGTTCAGTCAGTTAAAAACTGGAACTTTGGTTAAAAAGTGAAATGCATCAGAACTGAGGGATAGAGCAGTGCCATTCTTTTTTAAAAATATTTTTGTCTTAGGTTTTTGTTTTTGGTTAAGAGCAGTACATTTTTTTTCTACACAAGATTTGTTTGAGTGTTGTTTGCTGTTGAATTTGTAAAACGCAACAAGTGCAAGTGCATTTATCACTCCATCACATCAACTGGATCAAATGAAACATACTGCTCCTCCACTCCCACTAGAAAGACTGAAACAGACAGAAACCTGTATTAGCCACAAGAATGAAAAGCAGCATTCACTCTCTCAATTCTGTTGCATTTTGAGGCTTAAGTAATTTGTCAGCAACACCCAATTTCCCGAACCTGCTCAACCTAGAAACAGCTAGCATCAAACGTTATAAATACCTAGGATCAACAAATTTCCATGTTCAATCCTCAGTTTATCAACCTGAGCTCTGGCCATTAAACATTTATTCAGTTCAGTATTTGGGCATGAGCTAAAATGCTTTCTTGTTCTATCTAGGCCTATTTTTTGTCGCCAATTGACTATAATGAGCTGGACATTAGTGCAAATGATGCTGCATTTGGTACATTGAGCAAGGCTTTCAAGTAAGTTGTTTGAAGTAAAGTTTTCAAATTTTCATAATTTTCCTATTTTAATTTTACATGCTGCAATCTTAAACTTGTGTCATTTTTATTGTGTCCTAGATTAGCATCACGCACCAAAATGAAAATAGGTCGTACCTTTTCCTTTAATTCAAAGACTCCGAGCAAATTAAAACGAGCAGTATCATCCATGATGTCTCCCTTTGGCAGCACTACCAATTTGACTCCTGCCTCGCAATTAGCACAAATGAGGCTTGCATCCTGTACCAATTTAAACGTAAGTTATACTGAATTCTGCACCGTTAATCTGTTACTGACAATGATATCTCGATCAGAGTTGTGCGCGAGGCAAAATCTCAGTTGTGCGCACAACTCTGCTGTCTATCCTAAGATCTTTCTTGTCAGTTTGGACATAGACGAGTCTCTTGTGAAAGACAGATCTTACTCAGATTTGAGTTAAGTTTCTACTGATTTTTGCTGTATAATTTATTTTCCCTCCTTGTGTTCAGGAGCTGGCATCATCACCATCAGAACCAGAAGCACTTAAACCACCAATGTCTGTGCAACCAAGAAGAAAACGGCCTGTATGAAGGACAGTATCCGGTCCTTCTTGTTACTCTATGTTGTTTTTTTAATTCAATTTACTTCAATCTACTTGTCATAACTTGTACCTATGCATAGAGACATTCTACATTCTGCAATGACTTTAGGCGACTGGTTAACTACAATTAATCAATTCTGTTCTAATTTTATTTACCTTTATTTCCGTATGTTTTATTCTAAGAGAGAGAAAATTATTTTCGTTTTACGTGTGTACATTACCTAATGTACTATTCTGGTTTCTAAAGAATGTCAAGCTTTTGGAACTGCCCATTGATAAAACTATCTCTGCTTTTGGTTTTATTATCTTTGCAATCTCTTGTAGAATTTGCATCGAGTGTGTCTGTGATAAGAGTTCTGGCTGTGAAAGCTTCAGTTCCACTCGCTTTTGTGCAGTAAACCCTCTGCAATGGCTGCTTATAGTATCTACTCAAACATACAGTTTCATCTTGTTTTCCAGATAATTGGACTGATTCCCATATTGGTCATAGAAGTATTGAGTAAAGGGATCTCCTTTCAATTTATTAATAGATGGATCTCTACAGTTTGGAAGGTTAACTGATGACATTGAACTGTGTGGATGTATATCTTCCATTCTTGGGTGGTGTTTGGTTGTCTTTATGTTTTGTTAATTTACATAACTGATCAAAAACATAAGCAGTCATTACTGTGAATCAATCATGTGTATATACTACTTTACTGTCTTCTGCTGTTTTGAGGAAAATACAATTCTCTAGTTTGACTTCAATCTATGCTTTTGGCAGTCAGGTCTCACATTATTCGATAGTTTGTCTGAAACATATTACTAGGAATATTTTTTTTTCAAGAAGTTTCTTCTTAGTACAAATTTGTGTATCTTATGGCAAAGATATTGTACAAATTATTCTTCTGAATGTGCTGCTAGGTGTAGACTGCAACTAATTCTATTTAGTTTGCTGAAATTTGCTTATGCTGTAGTATATTATAAGTGACACTTGCTAAGTCTTGTGTCTGTAATTGAAAAACAAAGCATTCTCGAGCTCTTCACTACTCAAATTTTCTCTCCAGGCAACTCCCCGCAGGATCTATTCAGAAGACTGATGCCTAAGGTATACTATAGTCTGCTTACTTAGTGCTCAATCACAGTGATAATCACCTCCAATTGACTGACAGATTCTTCTATTATTGTGGGCCTTCTCTAATAGTCTGGAGGACTTAATGCACTGAAATTAAACAGGTTGTTCTTTCTGTGCTCAAGAGTAATACAGTTAAAGTATTCCTCTAGTTTGGTAACAGAGATACATTCTGTGCGCAACTCTGTACTTAAATGCTTCTTTCTCTCTAAACTGCCAAAAGAAAAAAAAAAGCAAGTACAGAGTTGTTGATGTTGTTAATGCAGTATCAAATCCATGAAATCCCAAGTGGCTGAGTTTTCATTGTTTGTTTCTTTTTTCTTTTCTTTTTCTCTCAGTTCTCTTCTTTTTTTTTCTTCATGTGAACTACCTATTTTGCATTTCCTCCAAGTAGCAAAGTTTTCAGTTTGATTCCTTCATCATAAGCTTTGGACATTGATTGATGCAATGTGCGTGTGTTGTGGGCCATAGAGACTCTTTTTCCATCAGATTAAGTGTTTCTTGAAAAAGGTTTCATAAGGTTTCTAACTCTTCTGAGATCTTTTTACCCTGAATCAAATTTAAATTTACAAAATTAAATTACTTTTTATCATACAGTAACCCAGTATTTCATTCCAGTGATCAATGATGAAAGCAGGTTAGCAATACGGGTGTCATGTCTTTCCACAAACTTGTGACGAATTTTAGAATCAGCAGTTTTTAACTCTTAGACTTAATCATAATTATAAACTGTCATACAAACAAGTTTTTTGCAAGGCAAGTAATAATTTTTGTGAACTGTTCTTGGTTGTTAACATTTGAGTAGAAAATAATATAACTTATGTTTTCTAGGTTACCTTTTATTACATATGTCCTGTCCTCAAATATTGAATTGATGAATTGAATATTGATTTGGTTGCTGTAATGTGTTTACACTTATCAAGTGTCAGAATCATTTTGCGCTCTAAATACCAAGTGCTCGGTGCACTTTTGTTTTTGCATGATTAATTTAATTCTGAACTGTTTGCTGTGCCACTCATAAGTGCCCTCAAAACATCATCTCCGTGTAGATATTTTATGTGTATGTTTCATTATCTTATGTAAGGTATTGTTTTATTTTAAATCTGGGTTGAACTGAATCGCGTTATGTTTATCCAAGTCAAAATTTTTGACTCTTTTGTTTTGATTTATTTGAAACACATGAGCCAAGTTTGCTTGCCAAAGAATTTATCTCAGTTAAAATCGTAAAAAGAATAAAAACCTATTTATAATGAATATTGTTCAGTATTGATAAAGTAATTTTATTCAATTGTATATTATCTTTAAAATGGGCATTATAATTTGCTTATAAAGTATTCAGATCAACTCAGATCAGCCTAACATTTGCACTTATTGTTAGATGACCTGCCTTATAAAAATTGTTACCAAATGTGAAACTATTTAACTATTCGTCTGAATCTCTGTGTCTGCTTGGTCAAGATTTCTTTCTTGATAGTTCTTTGCCTGTTTAAAGTTTACTATCTTAGTATATATGTTGTGCCTGTGTCTATAAGATATATTGGAAAGAATAATGTCTTATGCCTTGCCATCAATGTAAGTATTGCAGTACAGTAAAGTCTGATGTTGCCTTATAACAATTAGATTTAGGTGTTTTGCCTTTTCAGCATGTACCAGAAATATTTGTAGAGTGAGCTGCTTCAATATTTATTTGAATTTTGTGTTCTTGCCAATCAAATTTATGGTCCAGTTCTTTTTTCAA
>NW_026267143.1:2589632-2600716 GCF_000697945.3 Frankliniella occidentalis | reverse complement strand
GGGGGGGTGTTGAAGTAATTACTCCCTCCCTGGTTGATGTCAAACCTACAGGGTGAGTGTCCCCAGCGCCATTGGATTGAATGGTTATACCTTCAGGAGTGTGTAGGGATCATCCAGAAAGTACGTCTGGCATTCGCTCGCTACGAAACTGCCCAAATCAGCCAATGCGAGCTCTCGTAGCGCCTGATAGGTAGGCCACAACGTGCCTGCGTTGCATGCGTGTACTGCTTTGTGGCCTACCCCGAGTCTCGCGGGCGCCGAGCTTCCGGAGATCAGAGAAAATCGGACTTTCTTTCTGGACGAACGCTTACACCCAATCACATCCCATCGTCATCGAGTACCTTGGAGGGCACTTTGATGACGTTCCTCTGGCCACGAAAGGGGATCTTCGTGGCGCCCGGGGCTTCAAACACAAACTTCTTGGGCCTGAAGAGGGCACGGCGGTCTAGGTCCTCCTTAATACGCAGCTCCATCTTCCTCATTTTGTCCGTGATGTACTGGCGGAAGTCCTCCTCGGCGACGGCGGCCGAGGCCAGTGAGTCGCTCGGGCTGATGCTGAGCGCCTTGTCGCGTAGCTCGCGCCACAACTCGTCGTTCTGTTTGGTGATGCAGTCCCGGAGCACCATGAGCTGCGCGACCTACAGACAACCGTAGACTGCCGCCCTCCACAAGTTTCAACTGAAAGCCCCACCGGCTCGCCACCGGCACAACCTTACAATGTTCTTGGTGGCCCTGGCCTTGCGGTTGATGTTCCCCGTGAGCAGGTCTGTCTCCACCTCAAGCAGGTCCTTCTGGAAGTCCTCGAGCTGTCGTTTGAAGAGAAAGCTCTCCTTGTGCAGTTTAGTCTCGAGCTCAAGGTTCTCCTTCGTGATACCCTACACAAACGTGGCTGCCGTCAATGGCCTGTTAGGACCTGTGCAGTGCAGGGGTAAGTCGTGGCTCCGGTGAAAGTGCCCCCAGGGAATATGCAAACCGGCAAACCTGCGACACCGCTGTGACCATGCCCCGACAGACGGTACAGAAGATTTTATCCGGATCTTTTCTTTTTACGCAGGTGTGTTTGTGTTTCTCATGTAAGCGGGCAACATTTTCCGTTTGACATCAGTCAAAACATGTTGTTTGAGCCCACCACCCTAGTATGTAACCCAGAAGCCAGAGGGCCCCACCCTCGTGCTGTACAGTTTGCCTGCATTTCCTCCAGATGCTGCAGGTCCGGATGCAGGTGCGCAGTGAGCCCGTCCCTCTCCTGGCGGAGTGCGAGCCACTCAGCCTCCAGGACGCGCTCCGTCTCGTCCATATCCTCGATGTCTCTGCCCGAGGGAAACACTTTCAAAGCGAGCTCAGGCCGTCTGTGTACCGGGTGTACTATCAGAGCGGACGCTGCAGCGCGGCGCTAACTGCGCCCGTAGGCGAGCTGGAGGCGCTATGGCCCCTGTGGCGCAAGCGCGCGCAAGAGGGGATGCAATCCCGCTGCACTGCAGCGTCCGCCCTGATACACCCAGCGCGCATGCGCATACCTCGCGATGGCCTCCCCCAGGCAGCGCAAATTGTCGGCCTGCTCGTCCAGCTGCTCCGCCTCGCGGTACACCCTCTCGCTGTGCAGGCGGCTCTCTAGACGCTCCTGGCGCTCCTTGCGGCGCTGCAGGTCCTCCAGACTGTCCACGAACGAGTTCCTGGAGCCTCTGTGGTAGAGCACCTGGTGGTTGGCGCCCGCGGTGCCCGCGGCCTCCTGGAGCTGCTGGCGCGCCCTGCCGAGCTCGCCTTCGTGCGCGAGGCAGAGCTGCAGCTCGGCGCTCGCCTGCTGCAGCAGCTTGGTCACCGCCTCCATCTCCAAGGCCTGCGCCTGGCCCAGCCGCGACAGCTCGTACTGCTGCCGTTTCACCTGCGCCGACCCGAATTCTCCCGGCCTATCCGCAGCGGCCTAGCTATGCCACAGCTGCAGCCAGCTGCCGCCCACCTGCAGCTGCAGGAAGCTGTTGTTGCGCCGGAGCTTCTCCTCCTTGGCGCGCGCGGCCTGCTCGTCGAGGCACTCCCTCGCGAGGGGGTTCTTCTCCCGCAGCCTGTAGGCAGAAGCGGGGGTGCGTTGGGGTCGCCACTGGCCTACGTCTCCCCGTCTCCCCCTCGTCCTCCCTGCTCTAGCCGAGGCTCTAGCCGAGGCTCCAGCCTACTTGGCACGCTCTTTCTCCACCCTTCCGCTGAGCGCCTCGTGTTCGCCGATCAGCTCTTTCAGCTCGCCAATGACGTCCTTGCTGACGAGAGCGTCACCCTCGGGTCTAGCGATGGCTGGCCCCAACGGTTGCCCCGCCGAGCTTTCGACGACGGCGACGTCTGGCGCTTGCACGACCTGTCGCGCAGGGGCCCCTGCAGGGGCAGCTGCAACTGCAGCGTCTGCTCCCGCCGAGGCTCTGGCCCCGCTGGTGTTGCTCCGCGCCTGCGCCACCCGAACACTAGAGTCTGTGCAACCGTGGGCTGCGTCCAGGTAAAGGGGTGCTAGGCTAGGCGGTCCTGGGGGATCCGCAGCGGTTAGGACAACGTGCCTGGATGAAAGAGGAGCCGTCAGACTTGTTTTTATTAACGCTCGAACGTGTTTCATTATTTGTGCTTTAGATAAGGCAGCGAGGCCCTGCACGCGCACGCAGTGCTGCACCTGCAGGCGGCGCAGGAGGTGGCCGAGCACGGCGCCGTGCTTCTCGAGGGCCTGCTCCACTAGGCGGTGCTCTTGGCTCAGCGCGCGCGCGGCCGCCTCCACCTCGGCGCGCAGCTCCTCCCAGCAGCGCCGCGCCTCGCAGGCCTCCGAGCCCTCGGCGTCCTCGGCGTCCTCGACCTGCGCCTGCAGAGCCCTCAGCTGCTCCAGCCTGGCGCAGCATGCCTCGTACCTGGGCGGGAGAAGTCACGTCGCGCTTGCAGCCGACAGGTGGATGGTTTGGGGATCTGTCTGCCCTGCCAATCATTTCGTATGCCCCCCTCCCACGCTCTGGCTGTTTAGGCGAAACATGGGGGAGACTGACAGTTCCCTGTTCCCGTATCCAAACACGTCGTTTTCGCGGATTTGCTACTCAGCGCCCGAGGATAATAACATTTTCACCAACACGCGTTTACAACAAGTTTGTACCGGATGGAGGAAGTACTTAGCAAATATTACCGAGATCTTAACCTTTTAGGTTGTTGTTATAGAAGTCTGATGGCACTTGACATTTTCCCTAAACCGTACAGTTAGTCCCAAATATCCTTCTACCGCCATAACGGTACAAAATAGAGCGAAACGGACAAAATTTTGGCCCGGGTGCTACTTCGTCGAGTTACCCCTAAGAACACTACTTTAAATTTTTCTAACAACATTTTTTTAAAAACCTTACTCTTACCCTTATATAGTGGATGAACTAACTGTGAGGTTTGGGAAAAATTTCAAGTGCCATCCGATTTCTATATAAAATAACATTCAAATTTTCCGAGTTAGTCCCTCAGCTGACACCCCGCGAGAGTAAAAGGTGTGAAGTGAAGCAGCCGATGTGACGCAATGGTGGACGCATGCCGCATGGGGGCCCTTCAGGGGCGCGTCAAAATAAGTGTCGTACGTACGTACGTCCGGCCGTACGTCCGTCCGGCCGACGGCTACCAAACAAAAGTATCATTTAATAGGTGAAACCGCATATTTTCGGAAAGGGGAGAGTAAGAGGATTATTATACTGTGAAAACATGGGCGCTTTCATGCCATGCTGAAAAGAATGGAGCTTTAGAAAGATAGCGGTAGCGCGGCTTGCAAACCGCTGGAATCTTTCTAAAGCTCCATTCTTTTCAGCATGGCATGAAAGCGCCCATATTTTCACAGTATACACAGTATACCGGGTGGTCCACAGACCCCTTCCTTTATTTTGCTTATACTGTACCGCATGCAGGCGTGCGGGCGGGCTTGCCTACCGTCGCTCACCGCGGCGCCTTATGGCCCCGTGCGAGTATGCAACCCGGCCGCACGCCTGCATCCGGTACATTATAAGCAAAATAAAGGAAGGGGTCTGTGGACCACCCTGTATTACTCTCCCCTTTCCGAAAATATGCGGTTTCACCTATTAAATGGTACTTTTGTTTGGTAGCCGTCGGCCGGACGGACGTACGGCCGGACGTACGTACGTACGACACTTATTTTGACGCGCCCCTGAGGGAGAGAGTCGGTTGTTCGACCCCCGCCCCCCTCCCTGCTTTCCGCACTGGTGCCTGCCGTCCGCCCGTCCGTTCGAACGTAAGCTAAAAGATCGTCCAGTAAGTATACTTACATCTGTTTTTCTCAGATTCATTAGGCAAATAACGGAACGTCGGCGCCTGCAAAACTCGGGGTAGGCCACCCACAGTACGCGCATGCACTCGGGCATCTTTTAACGTATGCAGGAAGGAGGACGGGGGTCGACCCTCGTATATTTAGTATGGTATTATCTTCTAATGTCAGGGTAGCGAATGATCGAGTAACGTACAAACGTTTCCAGCGATCAATGTCTTGGTGGAAGGTATCTGGCATTGCTGGATCGGAGACCAAGGAGGTGACGGGGATAACGATCTGCGCTGGCTCATCAGGGCCTCCTGGAGTGTCCATTCCGTCGTATGGTTGCTGACGCTGTCGGTGTTTCCAGATAATATTTACTTGGTTAAATAATGTGTCTATTTTTTGTCCAGTTGTTAAATCCTGATGTGGTTGAGATAGAGATAGGTCTGTTCATTTGGATAAGGAGAGACGTTATTTTCCCAAGGAGAACAGGTTGGTCACTTTAAAGTCAGTTTTTGATGTCAATGACGTCCCTAATGGCATCTCTCAAGCCAAAATAGTGACTAAAAATGGTGACTAAATGACGTCATTTTAATGTACCTGTGACTACCCTGTTCTCCTTGGGTCCCAAACTCAACGCGAGAGTGTTTTGACATCTTGTATTAAAAACTTCCCATAATACTCTGCAAATAATAATCATAAAAAAGAAAACGGGGGTCACTTGTTTACCGTGTATAAGAGTCAGTAAACCGGACTGGTGAAAAATTGACGTCTTGTCAGACAGAACTTGTTGAACACATCAACCCATCGACCTGATTACAATGAGAATTCAATTGCGAAATAAGGTCGTTCAACTACACGCGAAAAAGTGCAAAATAGACGCGCAGTATGAGACACAATGCCTCCGAAATACCGCAAAATATCCCGCCTCGAAATAATCAGAAAATACACTAGAAAAACAAAGGTAGGAATAAACACTTTTCTTGGTATTAATGACTTTCGTGCCTTTACAGAGGCACTAAACGATCCGCACGCCTGGAAAGGCACAAAATGTCCCAAAGGTGCTACATTTTGGTGACTTTGGTGTCTTTCTGAAGGCATAAAAATTTAGCACCTTTAAAAGGTGCTAAGTCATACCATCGTAGGCGCGAAATAACCGAAATAAATGGCCCTACCACGAAATAGTCCGTCCGCCGTGTTCTCTAGTGATTTACTTCTCGACCTGAGACTCCCGCTTTCTTCTTTCCCGTATCCTTCTTCTTTTCAGCTTTACCGGAATGCTTTATTTTGTACTCGTTCACCACTGGGTTACTGTTGGAATGGGTTGCCTAGATACAAGGCGCTACACTGTAAATCTGGGGTGTCCAGCAACTGTGCGCTCTAAGTTGCACGACCCAGGTTTCTGTGCAACTTACAGCGCACAGTTGCTGGACACCTCGAGTTTTGCCACCCTATAACTGCAGACGGGCCCCGGCAAGGGGTGTCCAGGCACAGGACACCCTACCGAGGCTGGGCCTGGACCCTTTGCAGGGAAAGGGTGGCAAAACTCGAGGTGTCCAGCAACTGTGCGCTGTAAGTTGCACAGAAGCCTGGGTCGTGCAACTTAGAGCGCACAGTTGCTGGACACCCCAGATTTACAGTGTACCTAGTAGTACCACCCTTGCGAGTGAGATTGGAGCTGTCAACAGACCCAAGTAAAAGGTGTTCCCACCGAGGGGCCAACAACTCCCTTTTCCCTATGATGTGGACACATGATTTCCGAAATACTTGAGTCCCATTGATTTCCGCCTGCTTATATTTACTCGTCAGGTTTTCTAGTGGTAGAAAACGCTTTTTTAGACTAATTTGTACCAGTTCCACTACTAGTTTCCAGCTCAGTGTCGGCGATTTCTGTTGATTTCGATTAATTTTTATCCTGACGATTTCCAGGCAGGTGAACACATGATTCCTGGAGTTGTTACCCCCTTGGCTCCCACCCCACCATCTCATCTTCACTCTTATGCCGTGCAATATTTCGCCTTTCTCGTCGTGAACATGAGTACGGGGGGTCTTCGACACCACACCCTTTATACACTACGATACACATTAGGGATTTCGACAAGCCAAAGCGACCAATTATTTCTGCTCTGGAAACCTAGGTGTCAGACCTTTTGGTATCAGACGCACTACCAAAATGTGTAGTACAATGGAAAAACAAAGGTGCGATATCCTACCTTTCCTGGGGTGTTAACACCAGTTAAACCAGTTTTGGGGGTGCTAAAGTGTGTATTTTCAGATTTCCCTAAATATTTTCTGAATGAGCAAACCAATAACATTTTATGATACATTGTTGCCTCGCAAAATTCCGCGTGAAACGAGCCTACATATGATAGGGTTCTGATCAGCAGTCAGCAAATTAAAAGCAAGTCAAGAAGTACAAAACAATTATATCAATTTATGCCATTTTTGAACAGAACCCCATCACATGTAGACTCGTTCGACGCGGAATTTTGCGTAGATTACGAAAATAGGTCTAAAAATCAAATTTTTCATAGAAACGAAATATTTCGAAAAAACATAAACTGTAATGCCTTTGGAGTTGGAGCTTTAGTGCATTTTAAAGGTAGGATATCCTACCTTTGTTTTACCAGTGTACATACGTACACGTTCCTCACACCAAAAGATATGAGTGTCTCATACGTAGGTTTCCAGACTGACAAGATGAAAGATTATAGTTGGAAAAACTTCAAACTGTTTGTAAGTACACAGCCAATTAGTTTTATTTTGTAACAGTTTATCACACACACAACACAACATGTTTACGCACGCACGCATATACATACATATACATAGACTCACACTTATATAGAAGTAGTAGTAGTAGTCATCAGTACGTGAGCTCATGACTTTCTTCAGTCTTTCTTCCTAAGTTTGGCGGATGCCACTTCAACTCCCTGGAGCCAGAGGGTGAGTTCCTGCGGTTCCTTCCCCGGTTCCCGTCCGGTCAGCTTCTTCATCATGTCGAGCACGTCAATGTCCAGGATGTTCTGCTTACTTAGGATGATGGCGCGAACGAAGCCGTCGCCAACCGTGATAAACTGCTGCTCCAGGTATATGGCCTTGTCATCCCAGTGCACCACCTGGAAATTTAGGATAAGATTCGTGCCAATGGGAATCAACGACTGACCTCCTGTAAGTAATTGCTGCTTCATGGGGGAAGAAGGCAATTCCAGGAAGAATGGTAAAAAAGATGTCCGTATGGACATACGTATATACGTAACGCGCTCTGTACAAAACATGACTATTCACTGAAAAAAACAAGGGTAGGGCTTCGTGCCTTTTAAATGTGCTAAATTTTAATGCCTTTGGAAAAGCACAAAAGTGCCCAGGCCCAAAGGCACTATTTTTTTTTAACTTTTGGGGCACATACGGCTGCGAATCTTTTAGTGCCTCTGTAAAGGCACGAAAGTCATTACTACCAATACCCCAAGAGAGATGTTGATTCCTACCTTTGGTTTTCCAGGGTACACGTCTTGAGATGGCGAGTCCTAATTGACAATTGCTGGGCATGTATTGGAAAACGACGTAGCTCCTCTCAGCCACTCTCAATCGCGTGACATAAGTACATTTCTTTACAATTTTACCCCTAGAACTGTCCAATAGACTTGGATGTACTCTCTTTGTCACACTTTTGCCGTCTTTGTCGGCGGAATGCGACCGTGGCTTCCCCTCCGCCGGTCCGGTGAGAGAGGCGGGCGGGGCGGGAGCGGCGGGGCGCCGCCAGAGCCCGCTCTAGTGGCCTGGCCTGGCCGGCCTGGCCCACCGGGCTTCGAATCCGATTCAGCCGGAAGGGTCGTCATGTCTAAAGGCCCTTGTCCCGTGTGGTCATTGTAACCCACCGCGGCTGGGCGCTCCCCCCCCCCACACCCCCCCTCTCTCTCTCTCTCTCTCTCTCTCCCCCCCCTCCTCCCTCTGCTCGCTGCGCTAGAGGGTGGGGGTGATGGGGACGACGAACCCTGTCACCTCGTCACCCCGCATTGTCTCACTACGCGCGGAACCTTTGAATGAATATGAGGGGAATCTAGTTAGGCCCGCCCGGGCGGGCGCCCCTGCCCGGCGGCCCCGGCCGGCCCCGGCCGTGCGAGGGCGGCTCAGCCTTCGGTCACCGGCCCACAGAGAATTAGGAACTATCGATATGAGTACACCATAACGTGGATGCGAGGTGGACGGTTAACGGGTTTACTTACATCCGCCTCGCTTCCACGTTGTGGCAACGTCCCCATCCACGTCACCAACGTCGCATCCACCTCCAATCGACCTACACTTATCACTCGACCATCGACTCGCCATCCACGGTCAATCCAAGAGTGTGTTCTATGGGGTTCAGACTCTACCTGCGCAGCAGAGTGCCTTTTCTCTTCTTCCATTGATATTTGATAACATAGAGGCATGAATAGGGTGTAAGGGAGGGCAGGGCTTAATGCAAGTAAGAAGCAGGGGGCTAGAGTGACTAAAGGGCTGCGCGGGAAAGACGACCTTTTCTACTTACGTTCGTGGTGATCTTGTAAGGCGTGAAGATGGGGATGGTCCGCCTGTACCGCACCGTGGTGGCGCCCTGGAGGGCGTGCCCCTTGCGCTTCATGATCTCTTCGTAGATGCCGGTCCGATCGTAGAAGTGGAATCGCGCGAAGTCCAAGTCTCGCACGTAGCGGGCGTTGTTCATGTGCCTCCAGAAGATGTCCACATCTTGGGTAGTGCAGAATCCTATCGACACGAAGAAAGATTTTAAAAACAACATTGAGAAAAATGGTATGAATACAACATGACAGAGGGAACCGTTGCTGTTTGCAGACCGTAGATTGTGGTGCCGTCGGTGACCTTGGCCTTCTTCTGGAAGAGGCGGCCCCACAGAATGACGAAGCCGATGCGTAGGAAGTAGTTGACATCCGCGACCACGTAGAGAACGAGGAGGAGCGGCACGAGCCAGCAGAGGAAGCACAGCATGTTGACCACGGGGAGCGACGAGCGACAGAGCTGAGGCGCCGGTCTGAACTGAAGTGCTGACTCTCCTCGCCGGCCTGGGCCTGGCCGGCACCGCCGCCCCTGCCCCCACCCCGCGCGGCCCCGCCGACAGGCCGACACCGCTAGCAGGTCGCACTACACTCGCGGCTGTCTAGCAGCCCGCGCGTACGGCCACGCGACGACGCGACGCCCGCCCGCGGCCGCGCCGAGCTTACGCCCCAGCGACTGTGCTCCTCCGCGCGGCTGCCCGGGCTCTACGCCCCCCCCCCTCCTCCCGTCCTCCGGGCTCTCGCGGCGCAGCCTGAGTGAGCGGGAATCTTCTCCACGGGGCCACGTTGCCGTCGGGAGGAGCTCCGGATACCGTTTTACTTCACTCCATGCACCGGCAGCCTACACCGGCAGCCCGTAGCGGTGCAGCTTGCACGCTGTCTCCCCCGGCCGCAAGCGTTTCTGCTTCACGGCTGTGGCCACGACTGCGGGAAGGCCGGTAGGTGACGGGAGACACAGGACTAGTCCCTCCATCTCTATACGACTCCGCTTGGAAGAGGGCCACCCTGAAACTATTCGGACCTCTATGATGTCATGTCAGATCAGAGCACGACTCGCAAAAAAAAAAAAAAAATTGCAGCAACTATTTTGCTGGCAGAACGCCGGAATAGGAGCGGAAATGTTTGGTGAAGAGTTGCCCATTCCTGTTCCGGCGTTCTGCCATTTGTCGAGGCAGGCCGGGGTTATCTTTAAGCGATGAAGGCTCCCCCTTCCCCAGTCAGGGTATGTACTATACTAGGGTTCTTTCGCTGCCTCAAGTGTGTTCATTACCTGCCACAGCCACTACCGAACTGCCGCAAAAAATATCTAGTTGGAACTTCTGCCAGCAAATAGTAGCTGCGAATTCTTTTTGCGAGTCGTGCTCTGATCTGATATAGAGGTCCGAAGGAGGGACTAATCGGGACTGTTGTCGATGGCGTCTTATGAGTTGCCTACCTCCCCGGCGTGCGGAGCGACGGCCGCGGGTTAGCGCCCCTGTTCCCTGGGCGCTCAAAGTGTTTCGAGTGAACGCGTAGACAAATAAGTAAGCTGTTGTGTGGTGGCTAATTATTAATGTGCTGTCAGTCGATCTAGACGAAATCCAGACAAGTATGGGTAGACATCTACCTATATTACCTAGACACGAATCAGATGTGTTCTAGACGTCTAGAACTTGTCAGCAATCTATCTAAAAGCGTTCCAGATTGTGATATTATTGAACAGACATACAATACCATAACGTCTTCAACTCGCCGGAATTAAATATTCCGGTTCAATATCTGAAATCTGGAACTCTGCCTCTTTTGCAGTCTACATTTGGTCTGTGTGAAGTCAAAACCATGTCTAGAAAACATCTCGGAACACCTGCCAACACATGTCTCTTTTCCTTGTGTAACTTTCAGTATTCACTCACATCCAAACCTTTTCTAGAATGTTACTTATTACTTGCCTGTCCTTACTTTGGCGGGTTTCGAGCCGCGTAGACCTGGTGCTTCAGTTGACGCCTCTATCTACGGCAGGGGCGCCCAAACGGGGGTCAAGGTGGGTCGGCCGACCCACCTCAAAATCCCGAAAGGGGAGGTGGAGGAGGAGGGAAAGGGGAGGTAGGAGGAGAGGAAAGGGGAGGTGAAGAGGAGAGGAAAGGGGAGGTAGAAAGGGAGGAAAGGGGAGGAGAAAGAAAGGGGAGGAGAAAGAAAGAGAAAGAGGAAGAAAAAAGGGAGAAGGAAAGGGAGAGAAAGGAAAAGAAAGAAAGGGAGAAGGCGGAGGGAGATATGTAGAAGGGTCTATTTACAATTCGTTA
>NW_026267143.1:2583602-2589372 GCF_000697945.3 Frankliniella occidentalis | reverse complement strand
GTGGGGTAGGAGTACATCCCGCTATTTTTGCTCGATTTTGGCGCGCTATAAAACCGAATTTTTTTCGCGCTCGCTACGCTCGCGGTCCTTTGATGGGGGAGTGCGTAAATTCTGCTTCAGTGCAGCTACCTGCTTTTACGGCTGCTTTATAAGATTTATTTAAGCGCTCAAAATAGCATATTCGTGCTCCTATGCCCCAAAATTTTTTCGCGCTCGCTTCGCTCGCGGCTATTACGCGCTGTTGCAATGGAGGGATTTAATATTAGGGCAACTGGTACAACTCCTAACTGCTGCTGTTCGGTGACACGGAAATGGTCTGGAAAAACTGTCCCTCCCGGGCTTAAATAACATGATCTCAAAGTCTACTATGCGCTATATCTAGCCAATATTTAGAGCTCAAGCAAAAAAACAACATACTTTTTAAAATAAATGCAGCGTTAGATTCTTCATAGCGTTTCGCTCCTTTCCGCATGTCTAAAAGACACAGGAACAACATAAAATTGTAATGGTAAGAAAGCATAAAAGTGCAAAAATATCCCATTAAAACAAGTAAAATGTTTCTATCATTTATCAAGCAGTAAGTACACTCGAGTGCCTTGCCTCACTGGGTCTGGCATCTGGCCCTTTCTCCTTAAGACTTAAGACTCTTGTCGCGTCGGTCACGGAGGTAATTCGTTTCCGTCCAGAATTTTTCTCGCTCGCTTCGCTCGCGATTTCTTTGATCTTTAACGATCTTTCTACTGTGAGCCGTCCAAAACCAAACCGCTACACGAGTGTCGTGTCTTTGTGTTTTGTGTAGTGAATAGCATAACAGAAGTACTGAGTCGTTTCGATAATTGCAAATTTTAACTGAATAATTGCACCTGCCTCCTGAGAGATAAGCAACTTAGTAAGTACCATGACGGTCCCGTATAACCACCATTCACCTTTCACTAGATCTGTGCATAAGTAGAGTAACTTAGTATGTATTATGTATTAAGAAGAAAAAAAAAATGAAAGGGGAGGTCAGATGATGAAAAGGGAGGGTGTCAGCGTACTCTGACCCACCTCGGCGAAATCGTTTGGGCGCCCCTGATCTACGGAGCTGGAGCTACCGAGACATTTGGGAGCCTGTGCGACATAGAAGCATCTCTATCTAAAGGTGGCCCCATGGTGAACTTTATCCTCGACGTTACCTAAATGCACCCCCCCCCCCCTTTTCGTGTTATTAGCAGTCTATAGTTTACTTGGTCAACACAGTACAATAAAGATGTCACTACTGCCTCTGAAGTTCCTATCTTTACTTGAACCTCCACACACCATATGCTACGCTCTAATAAAAAAAATGTATGGATTTTGTCTAACTCAGTTCACATGTCTAGGTTCTGTCCGGACAGAGATTGGTCGGGAGCGTGTCTGGAAAAGGTTTATACTTTTGTCAGGATGTCTATGTCTAGATTTCGTCTGTTGTCTGGATCGTGTATAGAAATAAACGTCTAGAATATTGTCTAGAATATGTCTTGAACCTGGAACGTCTCTGTGCAGATGTCTGAAATTCGTGTGGGTTCTGTGCAGTAATAATGAACAATGAACACCGACGCCAGGGTGCGCGCCTGCAGCGGGATGGGTAGGCCAACCCGCTAAGCAGCTGTGTGGAGTTCGCGGCCCACCCTGGCGGGGGCCCCCGCCGGCTCGGGAGGGAGGCGAGAGGGTGCAACGGAGCGTTTGGGCGCCGAACGTTTCGTAGCGTCAAGCCAGGTAGGGTAAAGTTCATTGTGGGGGCACCTGCTTGAGCTTCTGCGCTGCGCGACAAGACCTTTCTCAAGGATGCAGCTCTACTTATCAGGAGGTGGTTTCAAACTTTTGAAAATGGCGCCCTGACTGAAAACAAAATAACGTGTGTGCTGCCCTCTATAAACAAATAGACAGACGACAGAAGACTATCAACTCCGGCTTAGACTAACCTGTCAACCCCTTAAGCAATTACATTGTTTTAAAGTGTGTTTTCGTCTACAGTTTGAAGGCGAACACCTTCATATTGGAATTGTAAACATGTTATCTCGATCTTCGTTGCTTTTTTGTAATGGACTCCGCAATTGTCATGGAAGGTACTGTGCTGTTACTTTCAGCCAAGATATTTTCTGTCCCTCATTTGAGAGATGCATTTTTGTGTTGATTAGAGTTAACCAAACGCGAGCGTGATTTTCACGCTTCGTAAGCTCTACGCAGCTAATGAGGGGCCGACTTTGCTTACGCCTTGCGGGATAATCGCTGTCGCGTTTCGTTACTTTAAATCCAAACTCCAAACTCAGCTCCTTGTTATTCCTCAGATATTCTGTACTTACTCTCTTTGTTTTCTAGTAAATTAATATTTTTTTCTTCACAGAGACCTCATTCAACCACTCAAAAAACGTCTGCTTGACTCAAAGTTCCAGAAAAATTCCTGCAGGGATTCATCTAGGTTTTCCCCTCGACGCAGTGCTTATAGAACTGAACCTACGTTTCTATCTCAAGTAAAAGTTCCATTACTTTTTACAGCTGCAGTAAGTTTACAAGAGTTTTCTATAATATCATTAATTTTTTTATTACCAGCACTTTTTATATTTAATTATTTTAACATGAAATTATCAATTTTATATTTTCGTAGACTGGATCAGCGTGTTTACTTGGTCATAAGTATTTAGGAACGTTGGTGTCACAAAGATCTTATGACTCTAGATCGGTAAAGTTGATGTCAAATGTCTATTTCATTTGTTATTCTTCTATCCAATTGCCTTCCTATACTCAAAAATATATTTCCTCACAGGCATTTAACTGGTGGTCTTCCAAGCCTGATTGGTTCAAGACATACTGGTTGATTTGTGGTAGCTGTGTCACTGTATTTGCAAGCTACAGATTAGCAATGCTGTCAGCCAGGCAGGTTCCCTCTTTCCTACGATTTATGCAAACATACTTTGTCAATAAAGGGAACCCAAGTGAGTACAAGTACTTGCATTTGTGTGTAGTTTTTGTCACTTTTCATGCTGTTGTTAAACAAATAATAAAATTTGTAGGTAATGCCCTTGAATCATGTGTGCAGTTAGTCCTATCATCTTTCTGCCATATATCACCTTTGCATTTGGGAATAAACATGTACATATTGTACAATGTTACAGAAGGTGAGTAATACTCACTGAGTATGTTATGACTTATTTTATCTGCCATGAGAGAGTATAGTATTGGTTTACTTTTGACTAATGTTTTTTTTGTTTTCGTTCCCTTTCAATTTTCTTCGATAAATATCACCTTTACTTTTCTTTCTAGCTCTGGCTCCGGAAATTGGTAAGGAGAGATTCTTAGGTGCATATTTATTTAGTGGAGTTGTATCTGGCTTTACTAGCACATGCTACCAGCTTATATCAGGCCGCTGTCAAGGTGCCGTAGGAGCTGTGAGTTTAAAACATTATCTGCCTTGTGTTATTATGACAGTCGAAATAAGTATTAATTTGCATTTTATTTTTCTTTGTTGCAGTCTGGTGCAATTTTAGGTCTATTGGGCATGGTAATATTGAGGCACCCAGAATATAATTTCCACATAATATTTTTGCCATTTCTCACAATTCCTGGGCCTGCGGTAAGCACATACATTTTGTTTTCACTTTTCTTACTACACATACATCCCACAATGAACATTACCAAACACAATGCGAGGTAAAGCTGGCTGACAAACAGGGACTAGTAAAGTAACATATTGTTGTTACATTACAAGCTCACAGGTAAAAACTTTTATGCCCAGAATCTGTTTGTAGCATTATTGTAAAGTAACTTAACTGCACCCATTTATTTTACCCAGTATTTTAAGGGTAACACATTTAATAAAGTTATTACTTTTGGGGTACTTAGTTGGTTCATGGGACTCAGTCTACAGCTCATTAAATGAATAACATGGGATATTTAGAAATAACTTGTCGGCCTATGGAGATAATAAATACTTTTTTTTTAAGGAACCTTTTCAGGAACGTGATGTAAAAATTAGCATTACAACTCAAAATTTAGTTAAGTTTTGGGTCCCTGATAACTAACATTATTTTGGACACCGCCTCGTGGTTAGTCAAGTCAAGATTCCACTGTAGGTGCCTCCGGATAGGCAGCGGCTGTCCCCCCACAGCTGCTTGATGGGATGGGCTACTCAGCTCGCAGCAGGCGCTTTTATTTAGAGTTGCCTCTTGAGACGTTCATTGTAGGGACATCTTGAATTTTATCTACTCACACTTTTGTTTTTGCAGGTCTTTGCAGGGATGGCCACAATTGATTTTCTTGGCTGTCTCAGAGGATGGGCATTTTTTGATCATGCTGGACATCTTGGAGGACTATTTAGTGGAGTGTAAGTGACTTGCCATTTTCACCATTTCCCTTTTTTTTTTTAAGTAAATTATCTAAAAAATTGTTTGTCCTATTTCAGAGTTTGGGAATTTGTTACTGGCAAAAGTATTACCAAATCATTTGCATTCTTTAATGAAGCAGAAACCAAACCTGGTAATAAAAAATCATAGTACTCTACTTAAGAAGCCTCTATTACACCTTAATCTCAATAAAAGTTCTCCTAAAAGTTTTATTCTCTGTGTTTGTTCTTTTCCCTTTTTCATGTGATGGAATGACAAAGTTGAAAAATCAAACTTATTTCTTATTCAAATGTACAATTTTGTTGTATCACAATTTTTTTACTCATACGTGTATGCCTAGACTTTTCTCAAGGCCTAGATATGACGTTTTCTTGTTTTCAAAAAGTGCTCCTTGTTGAGCATCCATTGACTATCGAATATGACTTAATTTCCCATATTTCTTTAAACTTTGTAACGTAGGGCCCCGTGCGTTAACATTATGCACGGGGTAGCTGAGCGAAGTTCATTAAAATAACAGAAGATGTAACAAATTTAGAACGAAACTATACATACAAAACTATACAAACATAATGAATGAAAGTCCGCCTAGTAGGTAGGCAACCTATTCTGCTCCTTGAACGTGACAGATGGGGGGAGGGGTCTGTTTCAATTAGTCCGTCTCTATAGGGAGCCGTCTAAGGGATAAGAATTGTGTCTCAAGATGTATGTGCATTTTTGCGCAACCTTCTAGGCATATCTCCCACCTCCCCCACCCCAATTTTTGTTCAGTGAAGTACCCCACCACCACCTTCAACCCCTCCTGCCAGCCGGACCTTCAACCGCGGCCTGGTCTGGTTGGGTCGCTGTATTCAACCAGATTTCAAATCCCTTGCACCCCCCCCCCTCTCTCTCTCTCTACAACAAGTACTTTAAGTGAGTAGTGAACTTGAGTAATTACTATGCAATAGAATAGATTTGGAAGTCCACTAGAAAAGCTTGATGCTGGGAAGACTGGTTTCTATCCATCAAAATACATGGTTGATTTGTTCTGGTAACAGTGGCTGGATATAGAGGGGGGAGGGGGGTGGGGGGGCTTAAATTTGTGCGTTCCTGAAGTTCAGATACAGAACATGTCTGCTACTGTCCCTTCCTATCCCCACTGCCCTCCCCCTACTTAATTTACCCTTTTCTGTAATGCCACATGATGCATCATGCTCCCATTTCATTCAATTCATTTTATTTGTGAAAGGTGAAATTCTTTTAAGTTGCCTCTAGTTGAAGTGAAATTAAATATTTAATTTAATTTCAAAATACATTTAAACTTCTCATTTACGACAAGTATAACTTGTCGCTCTTTCATTCATTTTTATCAGATCTCTCCGAAGCTTGTGAAAGATCACGAGTCGCTGAGGTATATTTAATTTAAGTTC
>NW_026267143.1:2564148-2583322 GCF_000697945.3 Frankliniella occidentalis | reverse complement strand
TCGTCTTGGAGCATAAAACATTTTCGTTTTCTTTTGTCAAGATGACCCCGAAACAATGGTTACCTTTCCACATTTCTCCCGAACCCGAACCCCCTCCTCCCCTCCAACTTACGTACGTAATTACGTAAACCATTCAAAATATCACTTTCGTTCATTCTCACCGGACACCGGCGAAACTTTGTAAGTCGAGTTCCGCAACTCTAAAACTAAAAATTTCACACTCGGTTTGACCATCTGACATTATGATCACGTGTGAGAAAATCAGAAAGTCTCGAAGTGGGCGCAAGGAGCCATTTGCGTTTTCGCGCTCTTTTCCACTCAGGGTAGCCACCACCGAAACAACAACATCTGAAACTCCCTCCAGGGAAAAAAAAACCAAATATTTCAAATTAGTCCGTAGCGAACGAAAAGGGGAGACTGGGCTTCCCTTAAATTATAGATGTTTAGGCACACTCGCATTCCGTCATCGGTACAGCCGTTTTCGAGAAAAAGAGGAACGCAGACACGGACAGACAGACAGACTCACGACCGACACAACGCCTGACCCCTCAGCAACTTGGACTGAGCTTCGCTCAGCGATAAGTACCCAAAAAGGAACAACACTTTATTTAAATAATAATCTCTAATCGGTAATTTTCAGGTCTCTTAACCCACATTAAATACTTAAAAAGTGCATAAGTTATGAAAGGTCACCAGAAGTAAAATTGATAAATTGTTTGCTCCGGAAAAACTTACCTAGTGTGTGAAACTCTTTGTACGGAATGTCTTTAAATTTCGTTCGCCGCTTCCAATAGTGTATTTCAACTAACGGGGGAAGAAAAAGAGCGGGTAGAACATAAACGTTACCGCGCGCTTTACCGATTGGTCGAGAGCTTTCCGCCTCTACGTCACGCCGGTAGTGGGGGTAAGCGCTCGGCCAATCAGGAACCTTTATGTTCTACCCGCTCTTCTTCTTCCTCCGTTTGTCGAAATACACTATAGGGAAGTCCCAGTCAGAAGTGAATTTTCTTCAACGTCGATTCGACGCCGAAATCGTCGAATAAACGTCATTTTGTCCCAAAAATCCAAATCATCATATCGATATTTCAACGTTGCATCCACGTTTCTATTTCTCACCGGGAGTAGAGATGAAGGTAAGCGAAAACTAAAACATCTGTATAGTAATGTCTGACCACCTTGCTGTACCTTGCAGTCGCCCCGCACTTGATGTACTAACTTTTTATATATACCAACAATCCAACCATTTTTCCAGCATTACAGATAAAACTCAATAAGTTTGTCTGCGGTTGCAATACGTTTTCTCCTGCTGGTCTCGGAGTGCAGCATGTAGGCGCTTTTATTGCTAGAGCCTGATGTTGTGATGGAGGCTGGATGGAGTCGGGGGCGGGGGGAAGGCCGTTCGTGGCAGCTTATCACCTTCCTCCTGTGAGGGGGGGGGGGGGGGCAGGGGGCTGCCGGCCGGGCCGGGCCACTGCTTGGGCAGCTAGCGTGGACCAGGACCAAAGCACACCAGCGTCTTTTCCTCTACCTCCGATTTATTTTATTTTTTATTTAAAAAAAGAGGAGTGCGGTAAAACTTGTGAAAAATTTAATTGTGTTACAGGAGCCAGCGTAGCACCGCATAAAGGCCATCATGTACGGTTTCACATACCCAACAATCAGAAAAAAGTCACGAAAGTGTCAAACATGTCACATTGACGTCAAAATAGCCAATAGCCCTTTACATGCCTAATTTTTGACTTAAATTTGACCTGATATAACGGTTTGTTGGGTACGTATTCTCTACTACACAAAACGAATACCGATTTCCAAAGCTTGCAGGGTCGGGGTTTATTGTGCAGCTTGGAAACATTAAGTGATAAAAGGAATTCACGACTCGAGCCCAGCCCAGTCTGGGCTACCGTCGGGTCACGACGGCCCTACGAAACGTGCGCGCCAAACACCGCCTCTCCACGTGTCTTCATGCATTTGTGCTTGTCACTCAAAAGAAAGTTGTAGTGGGGAGTGTGGCAGGGTTGTTAACAAATAAAAAAGAATCGCGTTACGTGACCTTAACGAGTTATCGTATCACAAAACGAGGCCAAAATGTAACGCGGTAGAGATCTTCCAGAGAGTACGTCCGCTTTTGCTCATATTTGTTCGGCGAATTGCGGGAGTTTGGCGCCTGCGAGACTCAGGGTCGGCCAACCCGCAGTACACGCATGCTCTCCAGGCAGAATGTTGCCTACCTATCAGGCACTATGAGAACACTCACAGGCTTAACTTGGCAGGTTCGTCAATGCGAATGACAGACGTACTTTATCTATGATCCCTTACGTTATTCGATAATTGTTGTAACGTCGATACGGTACAAATAAGGACTCAATCAGACAATAACAAATAAAAAATCAGATTATGTTTTTTTGCAGGGGGGAGGGGGGGGGTCAGCGTCGACACGGCTCAACTTAGGCCAGGCTGCGCACTGGGGTCGTTACACAATAGGTTATCGTGAACAACCCTAAGGGAAGGGATGAAAGGGATGAGTAGAGGTGCCGTGTAGGCGATAAATCATTGCCAATCCCAGTCGCTATCGTGACACGCACGCGCGCTCACACAGTCACAATCACACAGTCACAGTCACACACACACACACACACACGTGGGCCGGCGGTGTCCTGGACCAGCCCGCCGGTCGCCGCGCCCGGCCACAGTCGTGGCCCGCGCAAGCACAACGTCAGTGAGTCCTTGGCGCGACTGCCGGTCGAGCTGCCAGCCAACCACACAGTGTGGCACACACGGCGAGGCCCTTGCGCGTCGCACACAGGAGCTGGGCTGCAAGGCGTCGCTTGCCCGGCTCTGCCCGCTCTGCCCGCGGCGAGGAGGACTACGTCGGCGTCCACATTGTTGCGGCGGGGTGCCACGGGGCTCTAGCGGCCACGACCACTGACACGTCACGCCACCGGCGGGGAGTCGAACAAAAATGGTGATCAGAGCAAAGTTAGGCTCACTCGTGAGTGCTCGCGAGCTCGACCTGCTCGCCCACCTGTAGGTGTCAGTAGGCCGCGACAAATGGACGCTGGGCCGCTGTTGGCGGAAAACGGGGTAAGTCGATGGCGTGCTTCTCGGAGATGAGTCGAGTGTCCTCGGGTGATCCACTCCCTCTCTTCTCTCGGTGCAGAAATCCTCATCCCCCTTCTGCCGGGCGCCGCTGTCGCCGCTGCGGTGGGCGCGCGGCCTGGCGGCGTGCGTGCGCGGCGTGCGTCCGCGGCAATTGATCAGCCTCCTGCTCGGCCTCTGCCTGCTCTACGGGCTGTACGTCCTCGCCGAGGTCCTCGCGCAGACTCGCCTGCTGGAGAATGACCTGCCGTCCCATAGATACGGTAAAGGAGCAGTGCCACGCTCCGCCACGCTCCGCCACGCTCCGCCACGCTCCGCCACGCTCCGCCACGCGCGGCAGCAGCGGCAGACACCCCCAAAAATGTGTCGACCGTCTTAAAATGTCAGCACAGCCCTGTCGCACGGAAGGAGAAAACATGATGACCCCGTGCGGTCACGCCGCACTAAGACGGTCGCGACCCACACGCCACCCGTCCACATGAATTTCGCCCTTTGGTAACACGTCCAGAAATTTAGCCCGAATGATTTGGGCGTACATTAATGCATGTGTCTCAGAGGCAGCGACACCGGAGGGGGGGGGGGCATCGACAGACAATAAAATATTAAAAGGAAAGGGTAAAAATTAGATTAAAAACCCTCTTTAAATCGATCCTGAGGTGTAAAATATAACGGTTTGGATCAGGCTTCTCGCTCGCTTCGGTCACAACCCCTATGGTTGTTCTGTTGCTTCAGCTTACAGTGGACTAACTCCAATGTAGCATACTACAAAAGCTACAAGTACTTCTATCATTATCGTTGCTTTGCATTGATATACCAAATCGACCTAGTACTTCTCTCATCAGCTGATCTAAAATTCAAATATGGAGTAAAAAAAATGTTCTTGCTCGCTTTACTTTTGTACAGAAACATAACTCTCCAGTATTCCACCCATTATAAAACGTGTAAATTGGAATGTAGGAGTTGTTTTTTTTTTTTTTCAAAGATCTGATTAATTTGTGGGCAATTGAGTGTCATTGACTTATAATACCCAAATTTCGGATAATGAAAAGTCGACGTGTCGGCGCCCCTGATGTGTCTGTTACATTCGCATTTGTAGACGTGCTTCGAAGTCCTGTGAGACTGTCAAAAATCGATCCATAAAACCTTGTGTCCTTTACTAAAATACGCCTTACAACCATATAAACAATACCGTGAGATTTATGGAACTCGATAAATTCTCTAGACAGCGGGGAAAACATTCCTAAACAACGCGTTGGAAACAGAATTTTGAAAATTATCTCTGGATTTTCTCAAAGTCTTGTTGCATGAGATTACTAATAGATGGATGATCACCGATTGGAGTACTTTCATTACACAGCTCATGCGCTTTAATTTACGTCCAAAAACATCATTGAGTGTAGACTATTTTTGAAACTTTGTGTAACTGGAAAAACAAAGGTAGGAATCAACACCCTTCTTGGTGTGTTCATGACATTCGTGCTTTCACAGAGGCACTAACTTTTAATCAAGCTCTCCCCAAGGAGGAATTTGAGCACTGACTGTCAGTATGACGTCAAATTGGTCCCTTATTTTGACGTCTATCATGGCTCTTCTTGATGTCATCGTGGTACCGCTCTGACTAAAAATGTCAAATCACGGTCCAAATTACATCAAGAAGAGTCATGGAATGGAAGACGTTGTACTGACTATCACCGTCCGTAGTCTTGCACGCGCTGGGCTGGGAAACGGCCCCCGAGACCTCGGTGCCTCGGTTCCCGACGTGCACCCGGCCGGCGGCCGGCTCGCCGTGGCTGCTCGACACCCCGGGCTGCACGATCCCCGCCCAGGAGCCGGTGAGCACTGAGCTCGAGAGCATGATCAGCGACTACCCCACGGTGACGTGCGCCGAGCCGCCGCCCCTCGTGCGCTCCAACGACACCCACCTCATGATGGAGCCGAGGCTCGTCGCCGCCTACAACGCCAGCGCCGTCTCCTGCTGCTACACCGCCATGTGGCGCTTCAAGGGGCCGCACTGGCAGAGCGACCCCGGCCTCCACGGCCCGCTGCACGACGGCGTGCCCCACGGCAACGACATACGGTAGGGCGGGGCGGGGCCCCCGGGCCGGGGCGGCATTCGCGTATTTTAACTCGATGCGATGTGAACGTGTCAAATTTGGTGCTCAGGTTTGCCAAGGACTGCGTCCCGTTTGAGAGCGCCGTTGTTGTGCCGCACGAGTTCGTGCGAGTGACGTGCACGTCCAGCACGGCCAAGAAGCCCGTGTACGTGGACTACCACGCGTTCGTCCCGGTGAAGCGGCCCCGCGGCCACCCCGGCGGCGTGACGCCGCGCGAACACGCGTCCGAGGACGCGCTGAGCGTGCTCATCCTGGGCATCGACTCGGTCTCGCGCCTCAACCTGCTGCGCAAGATGCAGCGCACGGTGGGCGTGCTGGAGGGCCGGCTGGGCGCGCGCGGCATGCGCGGCTACAACAAGGTGGAGGACAACACCTTCCCCAACCTGGTGCCGCTGCTCTCCGGGAAGAACATCCCCGAGCTGCGCGCCTCCTGCTGGCCCAACGACACGTCGCACTTCGACGCCTGCCCCTGGGTGTGGGAGCAGTTCAACCGCGAGGGCTACGTCAACATGTTCGCCGAGGACACGGCGTGGATGGGCCTGTTCCACTACCTCAAGCGCGGCTTCGCCAACCAGCCCACCGACTACGACCCGCGGCCCTTGCTGTACCTGGGCGAGAAGAACCTGGGTCGCGGCGGGGGTTTCAACGCGTGCTACTGCATCGGCCAGCGCCACCAGATCGAGGTCCTGTTCGACTACGGGCTCAAGTTCGCTCGCGCGATGGCGGTGCAGCGCCGCAAGTTCTTCGGGCTGGTCTGGGGCACGTCGCTGTCTCACGACATGCTCAACCAGCCGGACGAGGCGGACGCCTTCTACGAGCGCTTCCTGCTCGACCTGGAGGCCACGGGGCTGCTCAACAGCACGGCGCTGGTCTTCATGAGCGACCACGGGCTGCGCTTCGGAGAGATCCTCAGCACCTTCCAGGGCCACATGGAGAACATGCTGCCCGCCATGTACGTGGTGCTGCCAGAGTGGGTGCGACGCCGGTACCCGCTGGCCATGCACAACCTCGAGTGCAACCGGCATCGCCTGGTCACCGTGTTCGACCTGCATCGCACGTTCCGTAACTTCATGGACCTGAGCTCGCTGGAGGACGAGCGGGTGCGCGCGGACGAGCACAGCGTGGCGGCCGCTTTCCGGGCGGGCCAGCCACCCCGAGGCATCAGCCTCTTCACGCCGATCCCTGTCACGAGGACGTGCGACCATGCGGGGATCCCCAACAACTACTGCGCCTGCCAGCACCTCACAGCGGCCGACACCAACGACCCCGAGTAGGTCTAGCACGACGGACGACGCCCACTTTCGTAGGCATACTTTACCGCATGCAGGGGGCAACCCAACATGTCCATACGGTAAATACGTCCACAACAGTTTGGACGTAAATGAAGGGTTTTGCAAAAATACGTCCAATGATTTGGACGTAAATTAACGCCTGCGATTGTTGCGTCCGCAGTGTGGATGTACTTACGAGCCGTGTGCGGCTGGTGAAATAACCGGGTGTGGGTGGAATAACCGGGTGTTGTGCCTCCGGCTTGCTGCACCTCGCGAAAATCGTCTTGGCGCCACTGTTACCGCACGCAGGGGGCAACCCAACATGTCCATACGGTAAATACGTCCACAACAGTTTGGACGTAAATGAAGCGTTTTGCAAAAATACGTCCAATGATTTGGACGTAAATCAACGCCTGCGATTGTTACGTCCACAGTGTGGATGTACTTACGAGCCGTGTGCGGCTGGTGAAAATGGCTCGTGGACGTATTTAACGTGGACATGTCGGGTTGCCTCCTCCGACGGGGGCCCCTCCCCTCATGCGTTACACTAAATCTACTGCGAAGGTTGTTTCTGGGCAACCCTCTTTTCTGATGCCTGTTTTGTGCTGGATTTGCGCCTCTCTGATGTTCCTGATCATGTTGTTTCGCAGCGTGCGGCGCGCGGCCAACTTCGTGGTGGGCCAGGTGAACGCGCTGCTGGCCCCGCAGTGCTGGCGGCTCGCGCTGGCCGCGCTGCTGGAGGCGCGCCGCGGCCCGCCCATCACCACCTTCGTGCGCGCCAAGCACAACGCCACCACGGAGTACCAGCTCACGCTGCGCACCGAGCCCGGCGCCGCGCTCTTCTCCGCCACGGTGGGCTACAACTCTGGGACGGACGGCATGTGGCTGGAGGGCTCCGTGAGCCGCCTCAACGCGTACGGCCAGACCAGCTGGTGCGTCAACTCCACCGCCCTGCGCCCGCTCTGCCACTGCAGGCACCCCGCCCCCGCCCGCCCCCCAGCCTAACTAGAACTACTGAGGGGGTGAAGAGGACCGACACGTCCACATCACATCAAATGGTTTGGAGGTAATAATTAACGCATGTGTCTGTTAGGACCTCACTGTGGACGTCAAAGTCCTGTGAGTCAGTCAAAAAGCGAATAATCATGGATTGGAGTAGTATTCATTACCCAGCTATATCAGGCCCCTCAAACTCACAGCGCCGCCGAGCCTCAGGCGAGGTAGGCTATGCAACACACCTTACACGCTTTCGAGCGGTCGTGTGCATCTCGGATCCAAAGCTCCGTCTCAGTCACTTTGGCGCGAAATCCGTCAACTGCTTGAATGAAAGCCATTCGCTTGCGGCCACCTGCCGCCGCACGAGTGAATAGAGCGAGTTGTCTCACTCACACCCATTGGTGCAGCGAGAAGTCAAAACGGATTGAGCGAGAGTCGAGCCCGCGACCGCCTGGTCTGCCTGGCCTACACCACCTCAGTCTATTGAGCTACCGTTGCGCTCAGGAGCTCCGGCGACCCGGTGCGGCGCGGTCTGAAGTCTCTCTCTCGCTCTCTCTCACTCACCTACGGTCGGTCGGACTATTGGAGATAGTAAGAAGGGGGGATATAGCCACATTAATTACTTTAACGGGAAAATATTTGCCCTCCTACCTCATATCCGCAACAAAACCCTCTTCAGGAACTCGCGTCGCTGTCCGTGGAAATATTGGTAAATGTGGCAAAAGCAGGCCTGCTCTATATCACTTCCGTCTCCATCATATCCGCCATGACGGGGACCAACAGGCCACGGGCACGCACCCCTGAGAGGAAGTGAGGAAACAGGAAAATTTCCGCTTATCATCTACAAGCGGGTTGTCAACTTCTCTGGGTATCTTACTCGTTAAATCATGGATTGGAGTAATATTCATCACACCATTTTTTTTGGACTTAATTCCTGTGCACAAATCAGAAACATTTTTTTTGATATATTAATGAAAACAACGGCCAGTCTTCAGAGAAGATAAATTACAAAACGTTTTGTGAACCGATTTTTCACCAGCTTTATACGGTTTTCAAATACGTCCATACAGTGTGGACGTCAGACACGTGCGTTAATCTACGTCCAAATGAGGATGCATTCTTGAAACTTTGCTTAATTTACCTCCAAACTACTGCAGAGCGATTTACCGTGGACGTGTCGAATGTCGGGCCTGGTCGGGTCCGGACCTTTGCGGGCTCAGGACCTTCCTCCGGCCCCCATTGTTCGGTGCAATACAGACATTTTCAATAATGAACCCTCCCACCGAGTGACGCGTGTCACCGCCTTCCATCTTGTACCACAGAGCGAGCGCATCTTCCACAAGTTTAACGTGGGGAACAAGGGGGAATCAAAAGTTGAGAAATAATAAGAGAAAGACGCTGCAAGTAAAAATAGGAGAATTTTTTTATACGTTATACAATAATTTAAATTGACTATTCCACTCGTGGATTCGGCCATTATATTGTTTCCTAATTGTCGACGCAAAAGAGGAGCTCTCTGACGACTGAACAACGGAAAGGCGTCATGGTCATAGAGGGTGGTCCACAGACCCCTTCCTTTATTTTGCTTATACTGTACCACATGCAGGCGTGCGGGCGGGCTTGCCTACCGGCGCCTTATGGCCCCGAGCGAGTATGCAAGCCGCCCACACGCCTGCATCCGTTACGGTATAAGCAAAATAAAGGATGGGCCACCCAGTATATTCTGAAATCTCCTAGTCATTGTTGGATTATGAAGAGCACGTGTGGGACCTATTGAAAGTCACCCAAGATCACCGCGAGTGAAATAGTCAACTGAAGGGTCATAGACACACAAAATGGCACAAAGAATATGGCAGTTCGAAATGCGACAATTATGTACATTATATCACAGCTTAATTATCATTTATAACGTGCTGCAAATCGTTCTTGAGAATTATCAGCTACAACCCGGAACGTTGAAAATAAGTCGACATCGCTGATATGGAGATGTAATCAATCGATGGGGTTGAATAACTACATGACAACTTTGAGAATCCCAATAACACTTCCCCCAATGCACCCCACCCCCATCCTCACGTGGCTGCAGTCATTGCCTCCTTAGTGCTAAAAGTCAGCTACATACTCCAACTCACGAATTCAACTTCAGAAGATGTACGAGCAGATTGTCCGCAATGTCATTTGCCGAGGAGTGCCTCGTTGCCGTTGACGCCGTTGCTGTGCACGTCGTCTGCTCGGTTGACCACGAGCTCGTCGCGCTGCTGCCGCCGCCGCCGCCGCTGGTACGCGGGGTACAGCAGCGAGGTGTCGAAGTACTCCTCGATCTCGGCGAGCGTGCGGCGGTGCGTCTCGGGCACGAACAGGTAGGTGAAGAGCACGGCCGCCAGCGACACGGCCGCGTAGAACCAGTGCACGGCCCAGACGCCGCCCAGCAGCGTGACCAGGTCCTTGTAGCTCTGCACGGCGCCGAACATGAAGACGTTGGCGAGCGCCACGCTCATGCCCTGGCCCAGGCTGCGCACCCGCGGCGCGAACAGCTCGGCCGTCATGGTCCAGGGGATGGTGAGCAGCCCGAGCATGCCGCTGTACACGTACACCAGGATGGCGACGACGGGCACCCACCGCATCCAGGCCGGCACCTCGGCGCCCAGCTCCACGACGTCACCCGCCGGGGTCGTCTCGTTCCCAGGCAGCGGCTGCCAGTCGCCTGCTGTTGCGAATGTGTGAATAACTTGGTCGGGGTTAGGCATACTGGACCTGGCCGTGCTGACGCGGCGCCATGCGCGGCGCACTCACCCGAGGTCGTGATGATCCTGGCGAAGTAGCCCGACACGGCCATGGACGCGCAGCAGAGCGCCGCGCTGAGCATGAGCAGCGGGCGCCGGCCGAAGCGCCGCATCATGAAGGTGGCCTGGATGGAGCAGGCCACGCGGATCGTGCCCACCAGCATGCTGGCCGTGTTGGCGTCCAGGGCGGAGCGCACGTCCTGTCACAGGTTCAAGTATATGAGGGATCGGCCAGAAAGTACATACGTCCGTCTCTCTCGGATTCGTTAGGTTAATTTCGGGAGTTCGACGCTCGACGCCTGCGATATTCAGGGTAGGCCAGCCCGCAGTACACGCGTGCACTGCAGACAAGGTGCTGCCTACCTATCAGGCGCGCTACCAGACTAGAGCTTTGCACAGGCTGGACTTGATTGAACTTGGCGTGTTCGCATGGGCGAATGGGGAACGTAGTTTCCGAATGACTCCTAACGCGGCGCTACTCGCCATCGTGTGCAGTGTGCATGGTACGCAAGACAATTATTCTCCTCCACTAGACTATGCTTCCCGCCCATCGCCTGATATGCCTCCCCTCGCCGTGCGGCGCGGCGGGCTCGAGGGCGGGTTGCGACGCCCCCGACTGGCACCGGCAGCACGCGGGGCGAGGCGAGGCGCGAGGCCGGTCAAGGTCGCGCTTCTGGGGCGATATGGCTGGATATCGGGAGCGACCGGGAAGAAAAGAGCCCTGACCATTCTCAGCAGTGGGGACTTGAGGCAGCAGCAAGGCGATGATCCCCCTCACCATGCCACCTCCCCCCCCCCCCATCTCGCCTAGTCGTACGTTCGCTCAGCGCCGAGGCATATTTTTGTTGTGCTGTGGGGAACGCAGGGTGTCCGGTGCAGCTCCGTCGATGACAACGCCTGAAACACGCTGGGTAGGCCAACCCGCCAAGCGGCCGTGTGGTGTGGGGCGGCGGCACGCCCGGAGCGCGGCCGGGGGCTGCGGGCAAGGGATGGGGAGAAAGGCGAGCCGGGAGGGAATGCCCAAACGCTCATCGGTACTCGGGGTTCCACACCTACACTGTTGTTTAAAGGCGTCCCGTCAGAGTGCGACAAAGGTGTAGGCTACAGAAACCAGTGCGACTTAAGTCGCAGTCTGGGCATACACCTTTGTCGCACTGCCACCATACACCTTTGTATGCATAAAATGCCGGACAACCCCTAAGCCCCCTGAGCGGGTGCTTGGCCTGCATACACCTTGGGAGTGCACTTCATGGGCCTGGAGCCCACGGCTCACAGCCCCCTCAAACCGTGTACTGTTTTACCCAACACAAGGTGTATGGAGGCCAAACACCTGCCCAGGGGGCTTCGCAGGGGCTTAGGGGCTGTCCGGCATTTTATGCATACAAAGGTGTATGGTGGCAGTGCGACAAAGGTGTATGCCCAGACTGCGACTTAAGTCGCACTGGTTTCTGTAGCATACACCTTTGTCGCACTCTGACGGGACGCCTTTGAAATAACAGTGTAGAGAACTGTCCCGTTGATTCAATTGAAAGACAATATGATAGGATTTTTCTCTCGACTAAATGGAATTTCATTGATTCAAGGGAAAAATTCCCATACGGTAATGAAAAATCACTTAAAGTTGGGGAAAAATTCTATAATATTTTCCATTGGTTAAATTTCCATTGATCAAAGGGATTCTCCGTTAATTCAATGTAACCATGTTCTGGGTGCAAGTGGACAGCAAAAGCGATTCTGACAGTAAGGGAGACCGGGGCTACTTGACCCCCCCCCATTTAAAATAACCGCATACCATACGGGAAATTCCGAGGAAATTCGGACTTGAACCCTTCTAGATATTAAACTGCTCCTATTATTCCTAAAAAGCGGTGGTTGTGTTGTCATTCCCTGTTTCGTAGCAGCAGCTCAAAGAAGTTATGCTTCAAAATTTAGGTGCAATGTAATATTTGGTAGTTATGGTTTTGACCCGCTTTTGCGTTTAGAAATAATACGCCTGACCATTTTTGCATCTTGTCATTACCGTTATTGTTGGTGATCTATAATATTTTACTGCCTACGAAAACTCGCCAGGCTAGGCGAAGATTTTGGGGGCATGGTTGATCAACGGGCGTAAGCTGCCAAGGCCAGAACGATAGGCAATTTGTGGCAAAAGCCGGACCTTAATCTGCACCGGGCCAGCTATGGTGCGCTGCTACCGGGACTGCGCTCAGGGTACCCAACCCAGTAGGGACCTCGTCTCGGCCTCCACGGCGCTCCCCGGCGGGTGCCGACACAACTCAACTCACCCAACGTTGTCGGTACAAACCTTGAAGAAGCTCACGGCGAAGAACAACGTCACGTAGATGCCGGCGAACTGCTGCAGAGCGAAGAGCACGGCGATGATGAGGAGCGGCCGCAGCCCGGTGCGCTGCGAGAAGAGCGTCGCCAGGTAGGCGACGACGCCGCTGCGCTGCGCCGCCCGCCGCTCCTCCGCGCCGCGGACCAGCTTGTCCACGTCAACCTCCGCACTCGCCAGCTGCAACACCACAGGGCCAGGTAAGGTAGGGGGCTCGGCCTGGTGACGCCCCACGGCGGAGCGGCGCGGAGCGGCACTGGTGAGCGGAGCGGCACTGGTGAGCGGAGCGTACCTTGGCCGGGTCTCGGCGCGCCAGGAAGTGCATCGAGCGCACGGCTTGGTCCTTGCGGCCCTTGGACGCCAACCACAGGGGGCTCTCGGGCGTCCACAGCAGCATGAGCAGCACGGTGGCGACGGGCGCGGCGGTGAAGGCCCACGACAGCGTGCGCCAGGGCATGTACGCGCCCACGACGTACGTCACGAACGTGCCTGCGAACGAGCCAAGCCGGGGTGTTAGTCGGCCCGACAGGCAGGCCCAAAAGCAGGCCTGCGCGCGTCACCGCCACGCAGGATGGCTTGCCTATCCGCCAGGCGCTCGGCGGCTCAGCTCGGCTTGCTCTCCGCTCCGCTGAGGCCGGGCCTGCCGGGCCGGGCCCCGGGCCGGGCCGTCGCCTCTATTTCGGGAGCGCCTAATAGGCATTAGGGCCGCACGTGGAACTGACCTAGGGACACCATGAAGGGCCCCACGGAGATAAGGGAGCCCCGCAGCTCGGGCCGGGCCACTTCCGTCGTGTAGACGATCGCTGGGTTCGTGCCGAACGCTGCAGCAGAAAGAGATACACTGAATACGGTGACAAGTAGTGTGTGCATTTCAAAGGAAAATCCACACTATGACTCCCCTAAGTTTGTGAATGGTTGGTGATTCACACACCTACAAAGTGAGCGACATTCACACACACTCGCGTTTCCGGTTTACTTTATGTACACAATACTTACTTCCGGCGGCGACGCCGGTGAGGAAGCGGCCGGCGAGCAGCATGGGGAAGCCGTTGGCCAGGGCGATGAGCGCGCAGCCCAGGATGTACGGCAGCGTGGCGAGCTGCACGGTGCGCAGGCGGCCCAGCGCCTCCATGATGGGCGCCGTGGCCAGCGACCCCACGGGCACGGACAGCGCCACCACGCTGGCTGCAGACACAGGCGCATCAGGACGTGCACCGCGAGCTGCGCTGGCAGGCCGGGCCGGCTGGCCGCTCAAGACGAGTGCCAACTCACCGACGAGTGACGCTTGGTCCTTGGTGATCTTCAGATCACTATCGGGGGCCTCCAGCTGGGGGATCAGCACCGCCGAGTATGCCAGCACCAGCCCCAGGGCGAAGTGGAAGGAGAGGGCCGAGCAGCACGCCAGCACCTGCGCCGCCGAACACATCGTTAGAGTACCCTGCTTCCAGGGGAGAAGCTCGTTTGGCTTTCTAACATGTAATTTTGCTGGCTGTCCACTTTTTCGGAGAAGAACTTCCAGCGATGTGATGTTAGTACTACTACTAGGCCGTTGGTGCCATTCTCATGGAAGAGTGGTAATGTAGCTTTCCAGCGTCCCGAGCCATTTCTCTTTGTCTGCGATGAGGCATATCTTTGCACGTTCGGTGACTCAGTCGCTGTGTGCGTGTATGTGTTATGTACAGTCAAGAGTTTCCTCGTCCGCCGCTGGAGTATAAAACCAGTTTTGCCGACAACAGCATGCAGATCCGCATGATGGCTACCGCTGCCACCGCCGGCCAAGCCCCCAGCCCAGCGCCAGCTGCTCGAGTAGGCAAGTGCGTGTCACACGTTTGTACGAATGTTTCGTCGGCCCAGGAGGATTTAGTCCCCCTGCCCATTTCCCCCTCTCCTCTCCTCATGACGCCTTGCGTAACATAAGGCGGATATGGCTTCGGACGTTAGTGAACGTGCGAAGCGCAGGGCTCGTTCGTGACAGCTTGGATTTGGGTTATGCTTCCTAGTATTCTACGGCCAAAAAGGAAGGTGCCGGCTGTAGGATATTAGTAAGCGAATGCTGCGGGCTGACCCCCCCCCCCCCTCAAAGAAAAAATCACTCTCACACGGGTGACTTGTTCCTGCCGTGTGTGTGTGTGCGTGCCTTGTTTGCAATCTCCCCTCCATTCGCCTCCCTCTTCTCTCTCCCCTGCCCGTCGTTTGCGCTTTTACCCGCCCCCACCGCCCTACTTTCAAATTCCCTGTGCGAGCGATGAGGGGCGCCTGGGCGTTTGCGTGTGCCTGACTACCTCGAAACTTGAAAAAATATGGGGGAAATGCCGGTGAACGGAAACTGACCCCCGAATTTGAATTTAGCTTTGTTAGTTGTTTACAGGGTGTCCCATAGACCCCGTATACTTTTGGGGGGAGGGGTCTGTATTTTGCCTAGCGAGTAGGCAACGCGCCCACACTCGTGAATGCGGTGCAGTTAGCTGAAGTAAAGTAAGGGGTCGGTGAGGCAGCCTGAACAGTGAAGGTGAAAATTGCATTCACGTGCACATGCACTGGGCCGCGAGGGCACACTGCCAGTGCCGGGGCACGGCGCTCACGCACGCAAATACGTGCCAAGGGGACTATCGAGCTGCTCTTCCTTACCCCCTCTTCCTTTCCCATTTCTCCCGTAAGTTACGCACACGCGCCACTGACCGCAGTCCCCTGGGACGAACTGATAAGCCGCGCGATAGCCCGTATTGTGTGTCGAGAGGACGACTCCTACCTGGCTAAAGGCGCCTGCCGCGAGCGGAGGGAAAGGGCGGCGAGCGCCACTTCGGTCGCCAATGCGTTAAAATAGACCGCCCCCTAAGGCAGGCGGGCCTCACGACTACTCACCTCCGGCAGCTTGGCGCTGAAGTCAGTGGACGGCGCTCCCGTGGCCACGTCCCGCTTGGGCGAGCCGTAGGAAGGGCTCGGTGGTCCACTGCGGATGTCGAGGAAGACTTCCTTTTCTCCTGACCTGATGAGCAAAGCGATTATACGAAAACTTAAAACGTTGTATGATCTGAACCTGTCGGTAGTGTAAAGCGGCCTCGATGACAGTCGATAACCATCGAGCCCTGACATTCGTGATACTTGACACTCTACTGCAGACTATAATTGATTTCAGAATCAGTCTGTTTCGGCAAGCAGCTGGAAAGTCAAGGATAGTTCGACTTCGGTCCTCTGTCGGTGGGACCCTTCGTCATACGAACCGTAGTCCAGCCTGGTCCGGGTCTCAGTCTCACCGCAAACCAGGCCATAACCAGGTCTCCAGCAAGGGACGCTGGCGGGTGCAAGATCTATTTCCGCTCCCATCACGGCGCCCGACACAGGTGCCCCCCCGGTCTGTGGTTTCGGCGGGAGATCGGCTCCGCTCGGTTCATCGTGAGATCTTTAGTGGGGTGCATGAAGCGGGAGAAGTCAGATACAGACGCCGGGTCTGGAAAGGCGTATCGGATGTCATGCCATCGCCTGTTGCTGAAGCAGACCCCAGAGTATGCAAAACATGGATCCAAAAATGGATAATGGACCGAGGGGGCCACCACTCACGTAATCCTGTGTACAGATGGGCGTGTAATCCCATTGTAATCCCTATGTATTCCGTGTAATCCTTTACCAAATTTTAACCGTGTTGGCTGAATTTAGTGGTTTTAGAGCCAGAAATTCAACAAAATGCATGTGTAATCCCTCGAAATTCACGTGTAATCCCAGAAGTCACGTAATCCTGTGTACATCCTAAATCGAAGTGGTGGCCCCCTCGTAATGGACAGTTTTGTCAGGTGAAAGCAATATACACACTACATCTGCTTAAAATTGTGCATGTTTATGCACAATACAATGCATTAGGATTAAGTGTGAACTGAGTTGTCCGCCAGCGCCGTTCTTTCTTCTAGGTTAAACTGTACCGGATGATGAGGTGAGGTGGCATATCTCACATTCGCATGGCGCCGTAAGGCGCCTTGGTGAGCGACGATAGGCAAGCCCACCCGCTCGCCTGCATCTGGTGTAGTATAACCGGGAAGAAAGGCGGTGACGGACCACCCTATCCTAGATCAATAAACGTGATGTTGAAGTGCTTTGCGCTGGGCAACAACTGTGTACAGCCTGTTCATTGAAGCGTGAACCAGGTGATCCCGTGGCACACAGGGACAGCGAAGCTGTCAGCTGTCAACGTGGGATTCAGGTCCAACTCTAGGATAAGTAGCTGATGAAAAAACTAGCACAGAATCCAGAAAGTCATCGTTGGCAATCCGGCATTGTCTTGAGCTGTGATTAGCGAAAACCTTTGATCACCTCATATCAGTGAAGTGGACCAGAGAGAACGTCTTTCTGAAGTGGACAACAGGTAGGTATTTTCACTACGCGTCGAGAGTTATTATGCTATTCATCCTACGATGAGCACATCTCCACGAGACAGAGCTCTCAAAAAGAATATGTGTCATCGAGATCGTGTGGGTGTCTTTTTCTTCGAAGTCATCCTCGGCTCAGAATCAGCTCAACCTGGCTCAGCCGACGGGTGGGCAATACTGCGACAAATTTTACATGCACTTTACGACGCTCGTAGTTTGATCCCCTCCGCAGTCGTAGTTTGACGTTCAGTCAGAGGGTAGCAACGTAGCAGCTCCTCACAGACACTGCCCCCCCCCCGGTCCCTTTTTCCCTTGTAAGATGATATTTTGTAGCGTACTAATCTTCAAAACTGAAAAAAAAATATTTCAAAAACAGCTCATCTCCTTGTAACACAGTACTTGCACCAATATTGCTCTACAATGATCAATTGTTGTGAGTTCGAAGGTATCCCATTTCTTGTCTCCAAAAAGCTTCCTGAAATGAACTAGTGAGACAGTTTGCGAAGTTACGGTACATCCCTTACGGAGAGGACCGTTTTCCAAAATTATGGTCGGGGACCTGATGACAAATTGATGGGGCGGAGCGCACCGTAGACATTTCCCGTAGGTTTTTCTAACTTTGAATAAAGAATCGTAATACAGTACCAGTTTTACCAGAACTCTAGCGGATTTCTGCATGTAAGCGCGAGTTAACACTTCCCGTGCGTAGCACTTTTTCACTGTCCGCTACCCATGAAGGGGTCTTTTTTAAGGAAGTTCTAGTTTTACCCTGAGAGTTATGACAACCCTAGGGTGGACCCATGGCACTACCAGGAAACTTTCTTGTGGGTCCACGACGGTCCACGATGTGGATCCGGTCGACCCGTCGCATGAAGCGAATATTTTACCGGGTCCACCAACATGTTAAGCTACATGTGCACAGGAGGTAAAGAATGGGGACAACGCGGCCATTCTTGAAGAACCAAGTATGTACGTACAAATTATTTCCTGAATACCTTTCAAGTATTCAGATCAAATCAGGACGTGCCTTGATAATTCATAAACTGATAAATAAAGTGTGCAACTGACGATCATAAGCAAGTGATCAACACTTTATTGCACACTTTAAGTCTCGCTTGAAGTATTTGACTGGACCAACTGGACGTTTTATAATACTAAAAAATGTAACAGTAAAGTTGAACACTTGAGAAGTGTTCAACTTCACACTTGGCCATGAAACTTTGGGCACTTTAAAGTGTTTAACTTAAACACTTTGATGTTTTCAAATATCCGGTCCAAAACCCAACAATGTGCACCATACAGTTGTACACTACTGAAAGGTGCATGCCGGTTACACACTTCTGATTACAGTGAAGGGGTCTCCCGACCTCCGTTTTTGACAGCAAAAGTGAGAAGCTCCCATAAAGATAAAAGTAAGCTTTTATGTCGGTATATTACGTCATTTTGGATTATGTTTGATAATCTTACGACTTGTCCTTCAAAATAACGTTCATGGCTGTCTCCTCGGAGCGATGATTACCGCTGGCTTAAGGCTGATGATTGATCGTGACTTATTTGTCTGATGGACTAATTATATATGCAATACGACGAGATCGTAAACGCGAGATAACGGCTTGGCGCGCATACATGTCCGATCATGCAGGGCTTTAATGAGCAGCAAAGAGTCACATGCTCATCACAGCCGGCTGCTCTCGGCGGGACGCCTCGCCTTAGCAATCGGCGCGTGGCGGGCGTGGCGGGCGGGGAGGCTCGGCTGTACTGCTGTACTCACTCGTCCATGCTGATGCAGTGCTGGCGCCGCGTTATGAGAAGCTGTCGCGATCACTGGCGCCGCCTCCGGCCCGGTCTCTCGCGCGGTGGGGGCGGGTGGGGCGGGCGGGGGCCGGGGCCGCCCACGCCGGGGCGGGCGCTCCTGCTCCTACCCTCGCCGCTCCTGCTCGCCGCTCAGCACCTCGCGCCGCCCTTGGCGCCCGGAAGCCATGGTTAGCGCGGAGCCCTGCGAACTGTCACCTCGCCGAGGCGGTCGGGGTCGGGGCTCTCTGAGCGGCGCTCGCCACGGTAGGCCGGTACGGCGGTGGCGCTCGCGGCGTGTCTCGAAGCGCGCGGTCTGTTCACTGCGGCTCGCGGCGGCCGACTCGCCGCCCAGGCGTCCAGTCCCACAGGTCCCCGCCGAGCCAGCCGAGCCGCGGCGGCCGAGGCGCAAGGCCACGGCGACGCCCCG
>NW_026267143.1:2558208-2563942 GCF_000697945.3 Frankliniella occidentalis | reverse complement strand
CTCAGTCGAGCGCGTCTCTTGCAATCTGCCTTTGTCATTTCCGATAAGCCGCAGGTTGGGCCCGTCCCGTCCGGCGGGCATGCGACGCTGCGCACGTTGCAGGCGTCCTGAGCTGCCGCGAGTGCAGCGCCGGAACCAGCCAGGATACCCTCACACCTGACACCGGCGAAACTGAGCCCTCTGGACTGTTCCTCGTGGGTCCACGTTTGTGATGGGAACAACACTGACAGGGGAAGTCGCGTGAGAGCGACCCGTTTTAGGGCAGAACTGGAGCGCGTGCTCACCCATGGCCCTACGAGGGGAACAGCCTGAACACTGCAGTGCCGGTCCGGAGTAGGGGGCGAGGCAGCGGAGCGGGCCACACTTCCACACTTTATTTGTCTTGGCCGACCTGGCCCCGTCTGTGCAAATGACTCGTCGTTTCGTCTGCCTGCTTCAGCTTCCGCGCCCTGTGGTCTAAGTGCATACGCGCTGCCCGAGCTACAGCTTAGCAGCCGGGCAGCGGTAGCCGGCCGGCGGCGGCAGCCGAGCCTAGCTCGCAGTTAGCGGCTTTTTAGCTGATGAAAGCGTGAGTCAGTCGTCAATCGCTCTCTCGCCCTCTTCTTTTTATTTATTTATTACACTCTGTCTTCATACGGCACAATCTTACTGAAAAATCACGCAAAAGCAATATCGTCACACTCAGAAAACAAAATCATATGTGCTCGAACCGAAAGCATATTTAACGGCTCGACCTTGCCTGGAGTAAACCCACGTGTCACTTTGGTTATGTTTTGGTTGTATGCCAACTGTCTATTCTTCGGTAAAAAAAAAAAAAAACAGCCTATGTTACAAAGTTCTGCTGGTGCTGGTGATCGCAATCGATGTTGGGTAAACGCCCATCAGTAACAGCTCTTAACCAACAGGTTTGATTTTCGTGCCGATGTAGCCAGGACCACCGATGAAGTCTTTTTCTGGCATATCGGTATTCGGAAGTTCTCTAGTCTCTGAGGTCATTCGAGATATCTGTTTGCACCTGCACCAGGGTCATCGTATCGAGGACCTTCCCAGGCCGATTTCCGAGGGACGTCATCGGAGACCTTGTTGCCGATGACAATCCCGGGTGACCCTGGAGGTACAAACGGATATCGGAAATGGCTTTAGCATACCCCAAAACATTCGTGTAGATAATTTGGTTACTAGTCACTTGCAGATTTCCGTCCGTCCGTACGGATGCTTTTAACTTGACATCCCCTGTGTTGGCACCCGCGAGCGCGCGAGGTCCTCCCGCGGCACAGACGCGCCTCAGACTAGACTACGTAAAGGGCTTTGCCCTCTTTGTACTCGGAGCGTTCGAAACTCCGCACGATAACGCGAGGCCTCCGCGGAGACAGCCGGACAGACACGGGAGGCTAGGCGATAAGCGGGGCGCGTTAGTGTTGGGAATGCGCGGGGCTAATTTCAGCAAACTTTGGAGATAAGAAATAATGCGGCCTTCGCACTCGAAGAAATTGATCATAATCATAACCAAGTATTGTTGGTATTACAAGGAGAAAGTCCGGTTTTTGAAATGTCATGTGTAGTTTAAAAGATTGGTGCGCTCACAAAATATCCTTTCTACGGAGGGGTCAAGGACAGGGATAGGGTCACGGAGGGGGGGTTGCTACCCCCTGTGTGATCCGTGTTCGCCTGCACCTCTGAGTTACATATAATTTTCAGCGAGGTGGGCTAGCAACCGAAACAGGGAACTGTTTAACTTACTTGGTCGTGACTGAACGTGCTTGTGCCGTCTTGACTTGTGGTCCCTGGCGACAACTTAGTAGCAAGTGTGTTGGTGGGGACGTATGTCAACAGGCACGCCAGTTAGCACGCGCTGCCATCGGTGAGTCAAGCCACCGCCCTGGGGGTAGGCAGCACATTCAACGCCTCTCTAACACCCAGAGCGGCCTGGTCGGTATGACTAGAACTAGAGGACAGTAGGTCTGATTACACGAATAGGAACATCATTTTATTTGTAACGAGTGACAAAAATTTGTGCACAAGGCCTTAGGGATCATCCGGAAAGCACGTCCGTCATTCGCCGTTTGGAACCTGCCAAGTTCGGCCACCTCCAGCTCTCCTACCTAACACCTCGTATATAGGCAACATCTTGACTTCAGTGCACGCATGTACTGTGGGTTAGCCTACCCTGAGCCTCGCAGGCGCCGAGCTCTCATAATTTGGAGAATGAATGTGTGAAAGAAAGACGAACTGGAAAGCTTTCTGGACGATCCCATAGAGTGCTCCAGTTTCACAGCGTTTGTGTTGTTAATCTATTTGAGCTGGGTGAGATTGGGTGGTGACGGAGTGTCATCCCGTCGCCGGGTCCGCGGGTGGCGGCCGCCGAGGCTCCAGGCGCATCCAGTAGCCGCCGCGGGCGCGCTGAGTGACCAGCACGTTGGTGCGGATGTCGTGCAGGGCGGCGGGGCTGCGCGGCGTGCCGGCCGGCAGCAGCCGGTAGTGGCGCAGCAGCACGCTCACCGTGCTCTTGATCTGCAGCAGCGCGTACCGCTGCCCGATGCACGTGTGGGCGCCCGCCCCGAAGGGCAGGTAGGCGAAGGGGTGCCGGCCGGCCGAGGCCAGGAAGCGGTCCGGCTCGAACTGCTCCGGCTCCGGGAAGTGGGCGGGGTCCATGTGCACGGCGGGGCTGTAGACGAACACCTGCGCGCCCGCGGGAACCTGTAGAGCAGCGAGGTGTAAAGGAACAGTGGGCGGGTCCATGTGCACGTGCACGGCGGGGCTGTAGACGAACACCTGCGCGCCCGCGGGAACCTGTAGAGCAGCGAGGTGTAAAGGAACAGTGGGCGGGTCCATGTGCACGTGCACGGCGGGGCTGTAGACGAGCTGGAACACCTGGGGAGCAGCACGGAGCAGCAAAGGTGTAAAGAAAAGGGTCGCAAAAATCGAAAACCACGTCACTTCTCGATATTGATCTGGGACCGAGGGGTACATCACTCCCATTCTGGGCGTACACCTACTTTTAGTCGTTTTTTTGGGGCCGTGACTTTTTGACTTTTTTTGACTTTTTTTGTACTTTTATTTGACTTTGTTTTTGACTTTTTGATCCAATTTATTTGACTTTTATGATTTTTCCCTGCTATTTTTGTTAAATAAGGGAGAGTTGTAATTTTTGGGCTAGTAATAAGGTTTTTCCAAGACTTTTTGGAACTATTTATAGCATGAATCGAATAAGAAGAAAATTCGTCATCAGAGTACACCCCCTAAGTAAGAAAAACAAGGTACTTTCAGTATTTACGTTTTTTGGTGAGGAAATCCCATGAAATCCGATAATTTTATTTTTCTCACTTCACCCACCACCCACCCCCCTCCCTCTTTAAAAGACAGTGATCTAGGTCTTTCCGATACAATCACAGTTCCGTAGCTTTTTGCCCCTTACAGGCAGATATTGCACTCGCATGTTGACTTTCTGTTGACTTTTTCAGTGCCTATTCCCTGACTTCTCCTCGACTTCTCGTCGACTTTCATTGACTCTTTTTGACTTTATTTGACTTTTTTGACTTTTTATTTGACTTTTTGACTTTTTTTGACTTTTCAAATGACTTTTTGACTTTATCTTGACTTTTTTCTTGACTTTTTTAAGCGCGTACACCTACTTTTAAGAGTGGTGTACCCCTCGTCTGGGACTCACACTGGTTAATTCGTGCAGAGCATATGCTTCGCAGGATTGTGAAGGATTTAGATTCTATAAAACTACGAAGCATTTGGTTTGCAATTACAAAACATCCATTTGAAGAAATTCAACAGTGCAGGAAAATTGGAAATTACGTCCTTTAGGTCCAGAAATATGGCATACATCTTAGGAAGCCCCCTGACCCCTGACCTGTGGGAGCGAAGCAGAGCTCGTCTTTACTTCACGTAGAAAAGCTTGTATTTAGTAAAGTTCAGTGTGCTTGATTTAATAGAGGAGCGTAACTAAATAGTGGAGACGCCACACTGAACGTTTTCAGCTACTACACAACTCTATGCCAAACCAGATGCTTTTAGCCTGACAGGGCACCTTTTCAGGTGTAAATCTCCGATTTCGTTGCACTGGTAAAACAAAGGTGTGAATTAACACCTTTCCAGGGGCGTTAAAGTCAAAAGGCGTTAACGTTTTAGTTTTTCCCAAATATTTTCTGATGAAGCAAACCAAGGTTTGTAGAACTTATATTTTCGTATTCAGCTCAAAATTCCGCTTCGATCAAGCCTATGTGATAGGATTCAAATCCCAAATGAAAGAAATTTAGTAGATTTGTGAGGGTCAGTTACTTTTTTCGCCGTTCTTCAGACACATATCACACGTAGGCTCGTTCACAGCGGAATTTTGAGCTGAATGCGAAAATATTGGTCCTACAAATCCTGGTTTGCTTCAGCAGAAAATATTTCGAAAAAACTGAAACGTTAACACCTTTAGAACTTTAATGCCTTTAAAAGGTGTGATTTAGCACCTTTGTTTTACCAGTGGAAACTCAGTTTTACTCTATATTGTACCGACTACATCTTCAATTTTATGTCTTGGATGATGTTTAACATTTTGGTTTATTTCGGACTTTTTAAAAGTTCAAAAATACTGAAAATTTCGGCTTATTTATTTCTTTTGCTTACAAAAATCAAATGAAATGTGTAATTATGGTCAATAGAAAGTGTTGAGGGCACTTCAAAGTAGGTCTCCCCAAATTTTCAACATCATAGCTCAAAACCAAATGCGCATGGGATTTTAAACCGCAAAAACTAATTTTCTCAGTATCAAATTGGTTCCGTATTGTGAACTGAATTTATTAACGGTACCAGAGTAGCAAGAAAAACAGTTTGAGGGATACAGCAGGGTTCAGAGGTGAAATATTAAACATTACTTAACAACCGGTATTTTGACAAGAAGAAACCGTCATTTTTCAGTGTAGCCTCAGTGTAACCCCCACTAACTGTGAGGTTTAGGAAAAACTTCAAGTGCCACCCGACAGCTATAATAATGACCTTTAAATGTTTCGAGTTTTAGCAAAATCGGAGATTTACACACATAAAAAGGTTCCCTTTGAGGCTAAAAGCATGTGGTTGGGTCATAGAGTTCTGTAGCTGAAAACGTCCAGTGTTGCGTGACCACTATTTAGTCATCACGCTCCTCTATTAAATCAAAAGTCGCCACAAAACGAGCCGCACTGATCTCGTTAATGTGAAGTTGGTGTACAGAAGTTTCTGACTAAGAGAATCCAAATGGTAGAAGCATCGTTTCACTGTAGCAGAGTAAGAATACCACGCCTTTTCTCCCCAGTGTACATGTGAGAGTCAAATATTTTGCCTAAATCGAGCGTCGCATTTTTACGCCTCTAGAACAATTTAAATGGTCGCTCTACAGGAGCGATGAAAGCGGATTAAAGCTTAAGTCGCTCCCAGATAGAGTGATGAAATTCGTTTCAGAATGTCGACCCTCTGCCACACCTCTTTCCTCCCGTTATGTGTTAGGCGTACTGGCATTAACAGTAAAAGTAGAACAATGGAGAGCTAACTTAGCTTTGTCAGTGGCTCCAGGGCGGAGCGAGCGCAGCGGCGCGAGGGTCAGCTTCGGTTGGCTCAGCCCCTGCGGGTCGGAGGATGGGCAGACCCGCAGCGCACCGGTGCCTGACGGGACAGTCTACCTCATCACACCACCCGCTCCGACCGAGCCCCCCGCTCCAACGGTGAAAACGTGTTCAACCCTCCTTCCACTACCCCCCCCCCC
>NW_026267143.1:2546732-2550502 GCF_000697945.3 Frankliniella occidentalis | reverse complement strand
CCCCCCCCTCTCTCTCTCTCTCTCACTCAGCTTCCCTTCCCTTTCGTCACCCTCGCGACGACACACTCTCTCCAACAGCTCCCCCCCCCCTTTCCTCCCTGCCCCTCGCAGCTGCGATGCCGATCTGTCATGGCGGTGCTGTGTTTGTGAACTTGCAAGTAGTGATGTTGTTGTAGTGGTGGTGGTGCTAACGGAACGTAAATAAGCAGAAACCAAACCAGCCAGTCTGTTGTAAATCTTGGCTCTAAGAATCTCTCGCAGCAAAATGAAAGTAACCGTCACAACTTTATCGGACGACTTGTTCGTTTTAGACGTAAGCGAAGATTTAGAACTTGAAAATTTTAAGGCTTTTTGTGAAGTGGAGACCGGGTTCCCGGCGCCGGAGATTAATATTGCATTCAATGGTCGTCCACTTTTGGACGACAAGAAGTCTCTTAAAGAGCACGGCATTCAGGATGGTGATATTGTTGTCCTTCAGCATATTCAGCAAAGAGGTCCGCCGATGCACAGTGGTGAGTTCTGACACCTAACCTCCCCACCTTATTCTCAAATCTGTTTACATTTGCTTGAGCCTTTTTGTACTGTTATAAGGAGTTACTTTTTTATTTATTATCTATTGGTATATTTTTCTTATATTAATGCTATCTACTGTAATTTTTTTGTTCTTTCTCAGCTGGAGGACTTCCTTCGTTAGATTTTAGTTCAATTCAAGTTCCTGGCTCGTCTTCGTCTAGCTCTGATCCATCACGTCCAAGGCCTGATGAAGATCCTAAGGCTATCAAGGAGATGTTATTGTCTCATCCTGAACAATTGGCACTTCTGAAACAAAATAATCCGCGGCTTGCTGATGCACTTCTATCTGGAAATATGGGTATGAATAACTTTTTACTTGTCCCTCAACCAAATGAATGACTACTACCATATTTAGTTATAATATAATGTAAAAAATTACTTGCAGACTCATTCACTGCTGTGTTGCAAGAGCAGATGGCAGCAAGAAGAGATCAACAGGAAAAATATAGGAGGATGGTGGCTGCAAACCCATTTGATGCTGAAGCTCAGAGATTAATAGCAGAGGAAATCAAGCGGAAAAACATTGAAGCCAATATGGAAGCAGCCATTGAGTACAATCCAGAGACATTTGGCAGCGTGGTTATGCTCTATATTAATTGCCGTGTCAATGGTCATCCTGTTAAAGCCTTCGTTGACTCTGGTCTGTTGCTTTACTTTTTTATAAGTTTCTTTTTGTTTAGTTCAAAGTTTACTTAAGTCTAAAATTTACTTTAACAAGATTTCTGCTTTGAGCTGTCATTTCATGCTACTCTATTTCAATTTACAGGTGCTCAAGCTACAATTATGTCAAGTGCCTGCGCTGAAAGGTGCAATATCAATCGCCTAGTGGATACACGTTGGTCTGGTATAGCCAAAGGTGTTGGAGAGCAACGTATTATTGGACGTATACATATGATGCAAATTCAGATTGAAAATGACCATCTTACCACATCATTTTCTGTTCTCCAAGACCAGCCAATGGATATGCTTCTAGGTCTTGATATGCTTCGTCGCCATGAGGTATTCATTTATTTATCCTTCATATTAATATTCAGGTAGTCCATTCTCGTTAGTACGACCCCCGGATACAACGATTTCCCCGGTATGGTGATTTTTTTCACTGCCCTATGTCATTAGTTTGCTTATTAATGCAGTCAGATACATTGATTTCCCCGTTATTACGTTTTTGGCCGCGGTCCCAGTGGGGTCGCACTAACGGGAATTGACCGTACTTATTTTATGAATGTTACCTCAATTCAACATAATGATTTAATTTCCTTTTGCCCAGTGTGTTCTGGATTTGAAAGCAAATTCTCTTCGCATTGGTACAACCGGTACAGAAACAAGATTTTTGCCAGAAAACGAGCTGCCAGAGTGTGCCCGCCTTACAGGCAATCCTGAAGATGCAGTTCGTCAGGTAGAAAAAATGGAAATGGAGAAAGCTTTAGCTGATAGTCGTCGTGATACAGCCGGTATGATTTAATCAGTGCTTGATACTATTTGCAACCTCTTCCAGTTCGGTCTTTTCTTTTCTTTTCTTTTCCAATAATTCGAATATTGTTTGGTCTCGTCCCTGAACAGCTGGTAGCTCAGGAGCATCAACAAGTGGGTCAGGTCTTGCACCTAATGATACCTTTGGAGAGGATGCTGTGCAAGAGTTAATTGCTATGGGATTCCCAAGGGATCAGGTTTGTGTTACGTTTACTCTCCGTGCCTTACTTTTCTTTTACTTTATTGTTAGCAATTCTCAAATTTTATTGCTGTGATACAAATGTATTTTACTCTTTTTCAGGTAGTAATAGAGTTAAGAAACTTCAATGGAGATAAAAATTCTGCTGTTGCAGCTCTTTTGGCCAAGTCTTTAAAATACTAATACTGTACATTGACTGTCTTTCTATTGGTTATTTTTTTATGTTCTGAATATTTTTATGATTACAATGATTACATGCTTCAAAGCTAAATAAGGGTGTTGAAAATCTTATTCTTTAATGATGATACTCACTGTGGTACTGGATAAAAAGGAAACAAATTATAAATTTATATCTATCTATCTATTTTTTTTTATAAATTGCATTTCTTACCAAAGATGATATCTCTTCATGCAATTGGGTTGTGTTACACATTTATTTAAAATTGTGGCTCGCCAGAGTTTTACCTTTTTTAATACAGTACTTAGTTTGGTTTTCTAAATAGCCTAAGCCTGGTTTGTTGATTTTTGTTCCCATTTATCTTGTCATGTGTTGCCTATGCCACACAGATTGCTTAAAGTCCATGATGGTAGAAGTACAAGTCTGTGCAGGTTTTGATGAGAAATATCACCGAGTGTGGGCTAATTCTTATGCAAAGTGGTGCAAGTATATGAATGTCCATCAACCAACCATACATTAACTGAGGCTGAATCAAGAACAGTTTCTATCATCAAGGCTTGGAGGACGTTGGAACTACAATTTGTGCAGAACTATGAATCCTTATTGGTATCTATTCTAACCTTGTGTAATGGACAGATTTGGGGATTTGCATTCTTTGCTCGGCATTTCATTTTTATTTTTTTGTGGAAAATTGGATTCAGCCATCCTAGGTAGATTAATTTTCTAGCTCAATATTAATCTTGAGCACCTATTTTTTAAGATGTTTGGTTTTGTAATAATTTTTAGAACTTTTTAAAACATCCATTCTAGATTTGTCATTTCCAAGTAGGTTTTTGAATTGTAGGGGATAAATCACTCACAACAAAGATACACCTAATTTTTGAAAGAAAAAATTGAAAAACATTTGATGTATAGACCAATCAAAATGTGTTTTTCCAACTGGATAGGTATGCAGTTGTTAAGGCATCCTGAGATTTTATGGTCTGGAAAGAATGTGTTCCACACTGCTTACTTGACTAAATTTGATCAAAAAAAAACAAAAAACAAAAAAAACTCTCAACCTAACTGATTAAAAAAAAAGGTACCAATGAAAGTTGAGTCTACTGCACCTCATTTTTTGTGCTTGTCAATTAACTACCTGCCTGTTTTACTTCTTTGTGTTCTAACCTTGTGATATCTAATGTTACATTACATTATGGATACATTTTTTTGAATAAGGTTTTTCTGTAATACACATTTACCAATAGATATGTACTTACGTAATTACATATACATTTAAGTGCTGTGCTATGAATGGGAAAATTCTTTCCTCAACTCAATATCCTGGTGTTAAATTGACCCTTTTTTTTT
>NW_026267143.1:2539144-2546682 GCF_000697945.3 Frankliniella occidentalis | reverse complement strand
CTCTCTCTCTCTCTCTCTCTCTCTCTCTCTCTCTCTCTCTCTCTCTCTCTCCCTTCTCACCTTATGGCCGGAGGGAAGTTCAATGTCCTGCGAGGGACTGCGCCCAAACTGTGGAATAGAGGGGAACATCCTGAGAGTCTCCTTGATTACCCTCTCCAGGTACTCGAGGTGCCGCATGTCGTCCATGGTGCCAGCGCGGTCGACATCCTCACCGAACACGCTGGTTATCTCCTGTGGGGCAGCACGAACAAGAACTGCATTTATATTTTTCATTTGTAGGAATTTAGGCAATCAAATTTTTTGCACACATCTCCGCCTTGATTTGCACACTTCTATGTGCATTTATTTGTACGAAGTTATACACTTTGCCCAACGAATACGGGCTGTATGGAAAATCCCTACGTGTAAAGGGAAAAAAAACAACATGTTTTCAGTATAGTCTATTTCCTTCACTCTATGGGCAGTGCTATTTACTCACTGTTAAAGTCTTACGAAGAAAAATGCCAAATCCTTTGTAATACGAAGCATTTGGACGCTTCGTAGGGAGCAAATCCTTCGTAGGTACGAAGCATCTGGCATTTTGGTTCGTAAGACTTTAACTGTGCTGTGCATGGATAGTAAAGGCCGTTTCAATTGGAAAATTTACCCGTACACTGCGCTGGAAGAAACGGAGAGCTTAGTAAAATACCGAGTAAAATACGGTAGTTTTCTGGGAGAAGCGGGTAGCACCTGCAGCGGCGCGCATGATGCGAGCTCGTCCTGAGCGTATGTTCATTTCTCTCAGATTCTGCACATTAGGGAGCTTATGGCGCCTGCGTGCCTAAGGGTAGTCCATCCCGGAGTACACGAATGCACTCCAGGCAAGGTGTTGCATACCTACCAGGCGCTGAGGTGGCCGAGGTGGCCTACGCGCGCCTTAAGTAGGGGGATGGTCAAGTCGGCTGACACCGAGAGCTGACGCGAGAGTTCGACGTGACATGGAGCTATATGGCTTTGAGCTGCCTCAGTGTCTCGTGTCTCAATCGCACCTGTCGGTTTGCGGACTGCCCAGGCCGGGACTCGTTTATCGACAGTTGGTGGTTCGTTCAGCTCTGCCGCGCGGGCAACAGCGAGGACCGTGTTCCCTGGTAGCACACACATGTTCGAAAAACGTTCGCTCTGCTTAAGTTCGGTTCCGAACTTCGTCCGAACTCCCGCGACAGCGCTAAGTTCACGTTCTCCGAAAACATTAAGAGAACGTCTTCTTACAACTTGTTCAGTACTACTTTCAAACACCCAAGCCGACAAACCAACCATCGAAATGTGAATCCTATTTTCGACCAAGAACGTGAAGTAGTGCTCTAATATCAGTACAACATCATATCACTATTCTCGAATAAAATCTTGATAAAAATCATCTTCGAGGCCGTACACTGATAAACTAAGTGTTCAACTGCTCAACACTTGCAGTGTGCAACTCTGCAAGTTGAATACTTGCAAGTGTTGATCTCCTCGGCTGAGCACTTTCTTGCACAGTGAGACGTTCAGTTTAAGGAAGTGTTCAACCGAAGAGTTTGCACACTTGCAAGTGCACACCTACCGAGTTGAACACTTGCAAGTATTCAACTTGCAGTTGCACAATTACAAGTGTTGAGCAGTTGAACACCTAGTTTCTCAGTGTATTATTAACGCATAACGTTGAATTGTAATTTAATGCAAACAGACGAAACCGGTGGAAATGAATAGGTATCCGTTAAGAGAGAATTCATAAAACATTTTTGGTGAACGTTCTCGGAACATCAAGGAACGTTCTAAGTATTTGTTCACAGAGCGTTGCTGGTACGGCCACTGTACGTTCATGATAACGAACTTGCTACCTCCAGCGAACCGAACCTTCGAACATTCCGGGGACGTTCTACGAACATGTTTGTGCGACCAGGGATTCGCGGCGGAAGGGGAGGGGACACTGCTAAATTCCCGCAAATCAATGCTTTGCAGCCTGAAAAGCATTGCTGACATTGCTTCGCCCAACCAAAAAAATTGTTAGCTTGCGACCATCTCATAGGTAATTCAGGGAGCACCATAAAATATGGCTGATGCAACATTATCAAGGTTGTGAGAACCAAAAATATGGTTTCCATCATTATTGTTGTCTCAACCATATTTTATGGTGCTCCCTGAGACAACCATAAGACGGTTGCTATTGCTTATCATTCTTCTGAGTGCAATTGCAAAGCATCTTCCGAACAAGCTCGGGAAAGCGAACGTTTTGCTCGCACGTGTCGTCCCGAGGAACGTTTATAGGGGGCGCACTGGAGTGCACCTTTGCACTTCCTCTTACATACCCAAAAGCCACAGCGCAGTCCCCTCAGCCACAACTCAAAACAGCTCGCTACCTCGCGCTTCGCGCGCCCAGTCCGTCGTGCTCGCTCTATCCATGGCGTCATGAAGTCCCTCCACTCCCCGCCTCCACCCGTCTCGTCATGAGCGCCATAAAGCACGGCGCACTTAGCAATTCTGTCAAATCACTGCACCAGTCCGAAATTGTCGCCGCTGCCGCGCTGCAGCGCGCGAGGCGAGTGCCTTGACGACAAACGCTTTCTCACGACGGATGTCACGATCGGTCCTGCCCTCCGCTCCGGGGGCGTTACGCGTGACACCGTCGTTACGGTCCCGATTGAACTGGGGCAATTCGACCGGGATGGCATCGCGCCTCGCGTTGAAAGGAGTGGGAGAGAGAGAGAGCGTGTGTGAGAGGGAGGGGGACAGACTGACAGGCAGACGGACAGACAGAGACAGAGAGTGGTTACAAAAGTTGTCTCGTGTAGTAGAATTTCCGGGATCACAAGAGTGTGCAGTATTTTGAAAGTATGCACCACAGATGCATCTCTGTTTCGACGACCAAATCGCCCTAAGCCCGCTAAAGCTGTGCCATAAGGAACAACTGCGCCCCTTCGAGTGATAATGCATGCCAATTTTCGCACATTTACAGAATGGCTTTTAGGTCGTTTCATTTTATGAAGTAAAACACTGTGCATAGAGTACGGATCACTCTCAGGCGTAGGAGTTGCATGCCATGTGTATCGTGTCATGCTCATCAAACACGGGCGCAACCTTCTCAGTAAATGAGGGGGAGGGAAAATCTGCGTTCTTTGGTTTTGAACAAGAATCAAATCGAGGCATCCAAAGGATTTACGAAATATTGTTCGAGACGGTCATGAAGTGAAAATTTAACGCCCAAGCTATGAGGGAAACGTGCGAGATACACTCTAAATGGAGAGGACCATTTTTTTTACGGAGGTTAGATGTGGCCGTGTGCACATCTTCATTAGATGCAAAGTTCTCTACAAGGAGGTACAAGTTATAGCTTTACTAGGTAGGTACAAATGCTTTATTGTGTATGTTACCTAGAGACAACTTTGCATTTCATTTAGATGTGCACAGGGACATATCTATGCTAGGAACAAAATTTGAGCTTTTCCATTTAGGGTGTAGCAGACTAGACACATACAGGGTGGGTGTTCCAAGCCGGACTTTCTTTCTGGTTCAACTGTACCGTGTCCAGGCGTGCGGTTGGAATAATGTTGTTAACTGCAAATCAAACCCATGATTTTAAAAATTTAAAAGTGATATTTAATTTTGAGTTGACAAGTTCGGCTCTGTTTAATTCTTACACGCAAACTGGATTTGTATATTCTTTTCGTACGAAGTTTAAGCAATCAAATTTGTTGCATCCTGCCATCTGACACTTTTGCGCATTCATTTGTCCGATATCTTGCTTTTTTGCGCACAGACCCGTCCACAGCCACGGGATCGTGTAGGCGATGGGTCGTCCAGAAAGTGCGTCCTGTTTTTCTCAGATTAGTTGGGCTAATTGGCTAATATTCGGGCTCGGCGCCTGCGAAACTCGGGGTAGGCCAGCCCGAACTACACGCATGCACTGCAGGCAAGATGCTGCCTACCTATCAGGCGCTATAAGAGCTTGCACAGGCTGAAGCTGAACTTGGCACGACCGTAACGGCGAATGACGGACCACGTTCTGATTGGCTACCAATCGCTCCAACAGCGACCACCCTGCTGGAATGCGTTCCTCACCTGTACGATCCGGTCCTGCACATCCTGCCGCAGCGAGATGCAGAGCAGCACGAAGCACAGCGCGTCTGTCGAGCCCCCCGTCGCGGCCGTGATGAGCCCCTTCACCTCGTCCAGGACCTCGCCGTCCGTCAGAGCGGCCTCCGTGTCGAGCATCACGTCGAGGAACGTGGCTTTCCTCTGTGCGCCGCCGTCAGCCGGGCCCCGGGGCTGTGCCTGGCGCTCGCCTCTCTTGATGCTGAGCAGGCGGAGCGTGAAGGCGTCGAACAGCTCCATGCTGCGCTTGAAGTGCGCGTGTAGGCGCGACAGCTTGAAGAGGCCGTCGTGCAGGAACCAAGGGTTGAAGACGCGGTACAGGATGATGGCCAGCCCGCTGCTCATGGCGTTGGCGATACCCTCCTCCTCCATGGCGCGCGTGTCCACGTCCGAAGCCATGACGGTGTGGCACACCATGTCGGTGACCGCCTGGCCCGCGAACGGGAGGACGTTGACGGCCTGTCCCGAGCGCGCGCTGGGGGCCAGCAGGCGTACGAGCACCTCGGCGCGCCGGTGGAACACCTCCGGGAAGCCGCGCAGCACCTCCGGGCTGAAGTACGGCTGGACGATGCGCCTGCGCCGCCGCCACCGCTCGCCACTCAGGTGCAGCAGCCCCTCGCCCATCAGGGTGCCGATCAAGTCGTACACCAGGGACTTGGTGGCGGCGCGCCTGTCCGTCAGCAGGCACTCGATGTCGTCGGCGCGCATCAGGATGACGAACAGCACCGGGCCGGACCAGAATTTGAAGATGCCGCCGTCGCGGTGCTCCCGGGCCACGTCGTGGAACAGGTCCGAGACGCGGGCCGGCGAACGACGCGCCCGCCAAAGGCGTAGGAAGTGCTCGAGGCGGGGCCCCGGGATGTCGCGCGTCAGGGCGTGCTGGTGGGCGGCGCGGGCTGCGCGGCGAGCCACCCACAGCAGGACCCTGGCCACCAACAGCAGGAGCAGCAGGAGCAGCAGGGCCGCGGCCGCCAGCGCGCACCAGCGAGCCCCGCCCGCCAAGCGTGCCGTCAGCAGCGCGGCCGCGACCACCGCCACATGGCCCCAGGACGGCGCCCAGCACGGCATCTCCAGCGCGAGGAGCACAGCAACGCCGGAGCGGAGTCCGAGAGCAGAATGGGGGGAATCGGGAAAAGCAGAGCAGAGAGCATTTTGTGGCTCACTCGGAGCGTTGTCATGCTGCTCGCGACCGGGGGGGAGGGGGTGAGTGACAAGAGCACCACCAACAAATCAGACCCGCTCTTCCGCAAAAAGCCAGCTCCACATCGCTCTGTTTAGCAACTCCGCCAGGAGCAGACCCCGCACAACCATGAGTTCAAGTGGCCCAAATATCGAAACTGGGCCAATAAATCTTTAGGATCGAGTTGCTGTACTACGCGTCCGTCCGTCCGTCCGTCCGTCAGTCAGTCAGTCAGTCAGTCAGTCAGTCAGTCAGTCAGTCAGTCAGTCAGTCAGCCAGTCAGCCAGTCAGTCAGTCAGTCAGTCAGTCCGTCAGTCCGTCAGTCCGTCAGTCCGTCAGCCCGTCAGTCCGTCAGTCCGTCGGTCCGTCAGTCCGTCGGTCCGTCAGTCCGTCAGTCAGTCAGTCTGTCAGTCAGTCAGTCAGTCAGTCAGTCAGTCAGTCAGTCAGTCAGTCAGTCAGTCAGTCAGCCAGTCAGCCAGTCAGTCAGTCAGTCAGTCCGTCAGTCCGTCAGCCCGTCAGTCCGTCAGTCCGTCGGTCCGTCAGTCCGTCAGTCAGTCAGTCAGTCAGTCAGTCAGTCAGTCAGTCAGTCAGTCAGTCAGTCAGTCAGTCAGTCAGTCAGTCACCCAGAGAGAAATTTTAGTGGAAAAGACGTGGAATCGACGTGGTATTAGACGTGGAAAACACGTGATGAATTCACGTGTTATCCACGTGAATTTGACTATCTCATCCACGATTTATCGACGTGTTGATCACGTCGATTCAACGTGACGTCGACGTAAATGTCTCCACGTACAAATGTCCTACATGCAGATCCGAATCTCAAATTTAGGTATAACTCTGCAATTTATATAGTTAGGTAAAGGGTAAGCAGTACAGAGAGAAACAGTTTCTTTGAGTAGAATGTTGACTTTATTTGATGAAACATGAAAACAATAACACAAAGAAATAAATCCTAATCTTTAAAACAAAAATAACAATGACTAGATGCAACACAACTTAAAGAAAAACATAAACAGTCTTTTCTCTGCAAGTATCAGCCAGTTTTTAATGACTTCTTCAGCAGAAGGTACTACCCCTGCTACCTCCTTATTGCAAATCTACCAAAGCACCTGAAAATAAATCCAACCAAATTACTATGAATATGGAGGCAATATTGTTATAAAAAGTGATTAGACTTTTTAAAACAACCATTTGAATTTGAAAAAGTAACGACAACAATGTACTTTCAAAAACTCACTCTATTAGAGAAACAAGCCTTTCAACGTAACTTCAACTAGAGTTCAAAACAAGGCACTGACAATAACACTGTGTAACAACAGTAGAAAAGTTCAGTGAAAAACACAAACAAATTTTGAGTTGTAGTGTAATCAATTTTTTCTTCAGGTTTCAAGTCATTCCTGAGAGGTAAAGTAAGATAACCTAAACCAAACTAACCTAGTCTATACTTCGCCCACAATACAAGACAGAGATTAGATATCTTTTCTCGACTCTAAATCCATTTAACCGAATCACGCTGAGAATTTTGAAGTTGGGACCTTCCTTACCTTCCGACTTTGATTAACGGCAGCAGTTCTGGTGGTTTCTTGTGCCTCTATATCACTAAACGTCCACAGAAGACAAAACCTACACGACAAGAAATTACTAACAAGACTGACAATGCGATAATACAAAGAGGAAACGTAAAAAAATGATATTCACTTACGCTTTTTTAATTTTTTGTAGTAATTTGTAGTAAAAGACCACAGACACGATACGACATTTCGAATGTAAACAACGTACGGTGCCTTCTTTTTTCGGTTCGAAACGAGACTCTCTGTGGTGTCGTGGCGGAATATTTTGAAAGGTGTTCTGTCAAGAACACTTTTTAAGTATTCTTCAATGAAGATGACAAATGAAAAGCGTGTGCTCTGTCACAGAATAAATGTCTAACAGTTTCGTTGGCGCTGTTTTAAAGTGAGAAGCATAGGTATTTGAGACGAACTGGTATGAGCAACTAAATTAAGAGTTTCGAGGCAACCGACGTGAAATCAACGTGGAATCGACGTGTACACGACAGACGAACTCATACACGTCGATTCGACGTGGATTCCACGTCGAATTGACAATATACTGAAATATGGCGTTCAGAACAATAAAAATCCCATTTACTGAGAAATGTTGATGCAAAAATGGTTTCTTCTGATTTTATTTGCATCTTTTTAGAAAGGTAAATAGTGGTGGATATCTCGTGGATGTATCCACCACCACGAAA
>NW_026267143.1:2521720-2534783 GCF_000697945.3 Frankliniella occidentalis | reverse complement strand
TGATTTTATCTGAAAAGTGTGAATGTGTGTAAAAAATTACGTGTGTTTCTTTTGAAAACTTCTATGGATTGGTACATGTTGTGGTGTTTACAGTAATAGATCTAATTTTGTCTTTCTACATCAAGGCTTGTTGGTTTCTTATCATTCCTTTCAAAAATGGACAAACACCAAAAAAACAAATTGATTATCTATCTATTGTTTTTTTCCTCTTATAAGGACTAATATGGCATATGGCTAGCTCTTGTGTCCGTAGATGAAACCCCAGTTTTGGTTGCATGAGGTGGAATGAATCAAAATTCAGTGTTGCTCAAAGAGGGCTAAGTGTATTGATAGCGATGTAAATTCAGTGAACAAAATTCATAAATTGACTAGAATTGCAATATTTCAGTCCCAGAGACAGGGGTATTGCAACTAGGATATACAGTAGTTCTAAGGGAGAACAGATATAATTCTTTTTCGATATTTAACTCAATTTTATACATGGACAGTTCACTTTTTTCAGTCATTGAGCTATGTACTACGAACACAGACCTGATATTCTTAACAAGATCTAAATTTTCATATAATATTCTAACATAAAGACAAACAACCTATTGTACTTATCTGCACTTTTGTCCCACTACAACCTTAAAGCTCTATAAGAGATGTGGAGCAGCATTTTAAAAAATGGTTTGAGAATATAGCTCAAACTATATTGTTCTCTGACCATTGTCAAAAAAATTGATTTCAAAGAAAACAAAAACAAAAAAAAGAACAAAACATTACCGGTACTTAGAAACTGGTTGTTAAATAACCACTTTTTCCATACATTATGAAACATGGAGCACAAAACAACAGTACCTGTACTTATTTTGTAACATTGGATTTGCATTGATATTGGGAAAAAAGGATAATGGCAGAGAATACTGATTATTTTAAAATTAAAATTACAGAGCATTTTTCACCATTATGCAGCAAAATAACATGCTTCCCAAATTTATAATAGTTTTCACAAAATGTTGGTGCAATTCACAATTAAAAGAACGTATAAGAATTGTGTTAAGGGTTTTCACTACTTAAAATATTATATTGAAGTCTCAATCATGGCAACACCACACCTGGATTGGGGATGCATGGGCATAGGAGATCCTATTGTAAAATAAATATTAAGTTTAATTGAAACAAATTTTAGTGTTGGTTCCAGCAAGATTGTACTAATGACAGGGCTTGCAGGACTTTGTAGGACCTATGATGATAGCAGCATCTTGAGGTACTTTGTTTCCATCCTACTTTTGGTATCACATACAGCATCCAATATCAGCAACTTCAAAGGTAGTCAGCCCCATCCTCTAAGTCCATTTGAACTGGCTCAGTCTAAATCATAGAACATTAAGAAATTATAGCAAAAGTTATCTAACAACACCATGAACAATTGTTCATAGAATGTGAACGTTAAGATACTTACTTTAAGAGTAAAGGGTGCATCAGGTTTTATCTCTCCGTGGACTTCTTCTTCACCAGGTAGAACCTAAAAAATGGCGAGCAAGTTAAGTGATACCAATAGTGTAAATATTATTTTAGAATGACAGACTAACGGTTAAATAGGAAAACTTCAATTTTAGTTTTGTCCCCACTATTAATAGTAATAATAATTACCTCATAACCTGCAGAGCGAATGGCACTGACTAAAGCAGAGAGGTTGCCCTGGTTTACCAATATCTCCCCATCATCTCCTTCTTCCAGCATTTGCTGAAACTGGTTATGAAAAATGTGTTCATTAATGAGCATTCACTACTATTTTAAAGCAACTAATATTTACCCTCCCATTCTTACCTGAACATCACTATTGTCTTCAAGTATTTCTATCGCTTGCTCTTGATTTTGCAGGAGAAGAGCTGCTTCTTCTTCAGATATTACTTCATAGGTTCCATCACCCTTTGCTCTCACTAACTGAATTTCTCCACCAGTATCCATTTGCAATATTTCCGCTGCAGGATCTCCAATGAGGTACTCTTCAGTTTGATGCTCATTTTCATTGTCAGAGACTATTGTTGCATCAGGGTGCATGATTACAGTTTGCTGTCCCTCCATTAGAGTTCCATCATCCTCCAGGAATTGAACTTGAGCTCCTTCTGTACCATCCATAGCTACGACGGTACCATCTTCATTTATGTAATGTATCACATTTCCTTCACCTTCAACATCGCCTTCCTCTTCACCCTCTCCCTCCACTTGATCCATTTCTTCACAATCTTCCACAACTTCTGCTTCAACTTCGGTAGCAACCTCCACTGCCCCTACCTCATCAGCTTCTTCTGGCAGAACTTCTAATCCACCTTCTTCTTCTGATGCTAACGTTTCTGTGCAGAAGAAGCAAGTAAGTGACAAACTTAATTCAAAACTTATTTTCTAAGGAATTAGAGCTGTTACAGGTAACGTCGGGGTGCCAGGGAATGTCCGGATTCCCTAGTGAGAGCTCGAATTCCCTGGCTCCGGTAGGGAATGTCCGTTTGGGACAACTGATACCGGGCAATCACTAGGCAATGTTGGTTGGCCACTAAGGCAAACCCAGCTGCCTCAACAAGTGTATAAACCCCTGACCTACACCCATAATACCTGCACTTTCATTCCCAACATTCCTGGCCACCCCTTTCAGTTAAAGTCCGCTTTCGAACATTCCCTTCCCTGACTGCCTTCATTGAATGTCCATGGCTAACATTGCCTTGAGAATGCCCGGTTTCAGTCGTCCCAAACGGACGTTCCCAACCGTGACCAGGGAACCCGGACTCTCACTAGGGAATTAAGACATTCCCTGACACCCGGACTTTACCTGTAACAGAGCTATAAATTACCTGGTGATTGCTCTGGTCCTGGGCTCTCCACACTGATAGTAAGTTGACCATTTTCACCCACTCTTTGGATGACTGTTGCCACTACAGGAACCTGCACAAATGAGAGACAAATTTGTGTAACAATACTTTTTAAGTTTAAGACTTTAAAGTATCTATTATGAGACAGGTAGGTTATTCTGATCTTGAGCATAATTACCTTGATCTGCACAGCTTTGATTGGGCTTCCACTGTTTGCTGAATCATAGTTTGGTGAGACAGTTATTTTTCCAGCTGATTTAAGATCTTCAACAGTAGCAGGAACCAGCATCTATCATTATAGATAAAAAAAATAAATGTCATACTTTCCTCAAATTTGTGAATTATACACCGGTATGTTAAGGGTAATGGTAGAAGTCGGGTAATGTCAACATGAACCAAAACTTCAGGGTAATGTCATACAGATTATGGCTAAGGTATGATGATCCCCACATTATCCGGCTCGTGTCAGCATTAACCATGGCACACTGGTTAATGTCGAAGTGCCTTGGCAGAGCGGGTAATGTTTGGTTGAGTATGGTACAATCGAATGTGTAACCAGTTTGTTGTCATGCCCGAGCACGTTCTAAAGCCCAAGCAAGTAAACCTAATAGAGAGGCCGCTATGAAGTCTCGTCATAGTGACGTCTATGTTGGAGGCGCACAGAAGAGCTACTGCAAGACAGGTTGTAAAACATCAAAATAAAATACCTCTGCTGAAAAAATTGTAAGAAATGAAACCCAAAATACCATGGTGGGTCCAATTGCACCGAGAAAGATGATTGTGATGATTAGTATTATTGTTTTATGAAATGAATAAAACCGCATGAATAGACATTACCCAACATGTACTAGTGTTAATCCATCTCCAACACATTCAATTTGACATGAGCCAATGTGCCTCGGATAATGTCAAATTAGTTGGTTAAAGTCTCCTGTCATGACATTACCCGGGTAATGTCAACTTTAACTGGGCAACATTAGCCGACTTCCCGAATTTTACCATTACAATAAACAGTACAACAATCTAAAAAATGCCAATCAAAATTTACCTGTTTATTATTTGGTGCAGGCATGACCTTCACTAGAACAGGTATACCTTTAGCAGGTTTAAAAAGAGCAAATGTAGTCTGGCCAGAATCTTTAGCATTCTTCATAGCTTTAGTTTCAATTGGGTCAATTATGACTTCTGATGATGGAGATACCTACCAAGCAAACCAAATTAAATGGGACAGTGATAAGTATCTCAACACATATCAAGGGAAATGGTCAGAGATTCGAAAATGAAAAGAATGTTTACCTTAGTCTCTGCACTCAAAGTTCTAGATGATTGTTTGGTAACTGTATGCTTTGCTCTGGATGTAGCTGCAGTGTTAGCCTTTTCTACATTAAGTAATCTTATAGTCTTCTTTGTAGGTATATTTTCTCTGTAATCACTATAGATTAGTTACAGGTTGAAAGATTAATACAACCACTATTGAGATTCAAAATCTTTTCAATATCAGGGTCAGTGCAGTGAAGAAGAATTTAATCAAGAAAACTTCCTGCAGTTTAACAGCTGAACAGAATTTTCTTACTTACTCATTTCTGGTTTCTTCAGATTCCTCCAAGGCTTTTTTAAGTTGAACTCTATTGCTTCCTCGATAAACTATGCCATGTGTGTACTCTTGATGAAGACGAAGAGCGTATCGTCTTAAAAATTCACTTCCACACATATTGCAAACATGTCTTGATTTGTCACCATGCACATGAGCCTATGAATCAAAAATTGGAAAGTTTGATCTTTTATCTATCAAACAAGGGGAGACAACTGCTCAGATATATCTTACCTTATGACAAACTAGATTAGACATCTGATTAAAGCCTTTCTCACAAATCTCACACTTGTATGGCCTTTCGTTGGTGTGAGTAAACACATGGTTTCTTAAATTGCCTAGAGTCAATATTAAAATTATAAAATAATAGGAAGAATACAATGTTTGCAGGTTGTAATTTGTTGACCAAAAACCATAATTACCTTTCTGGTGAAATCCTTTAAAACATATAGGACACTTGTGGGGCTTACTATCAGAGTGTGTTTTGCGATGAGATATTAAAGTTGACACTCGGTTGAAAGTTTTCTTGCAGCATTCACAAACATAAGGTCGAGCGTCACTATGTATAGCTCGGTGTTGAGATAATGTGCTCATCTATAAGGTATGGAAAGGATATATCATTTGTGAAACCCAGAAAAAAAGTGTTAGCTTTTGGAATCTTAAATGTAATTTTACCTGTCTAAATGCTTTACCACAATCTTCACATTTGTAGTTGCGCTCATCAGTGTGAGTTGGCAAGTGTCTCATCAACGTATATTGATGGCGAAACTCCTTACCACCTAGAAAAGAAGTTTTATAAATAGAAAATGTTAAATGATACTGGCAGCTAAAACAAATAATAATAGGGTTTAATATAAATATACCCATTTTTTCAAGCAATACTAACAAATTCCACACTCCCACATTTTCATGGGTTTGCCTTCCTTCTTAAGATATTTAATATAATGTAATCTACTTCTAGGATCATCTTTATCAACTTTGCGATGTCTTGGATCAACTTCCAAGACATTTCCAGAATCATCTTCTTCACAATGAATCACCTGGTAAATAAAAAACAGTATGAGAAACAAACAAGAGACAGTAAAATAAAATCAAACAGCATGCATGGTACACTGTTTTATCAAGATGCATCAATGAACAGCATGCCATGCATGTATGCTATAACTTGGCAGAAAAAGCATACTAAGCACCCACAGGACCCTTGTTTCGTCACAATGCTTAGCAAGCGCCTTGTAATATCCTATGCTGTTCACAGTATGTCCTCGAACATTAGATTTTCAGTATGAATGGTACTATCAAAGAATAAAGGCAGCACATTTTGCTTCAAATATGCAGAGTCCAGGAAGTACTGCCATTGCTGGTACTTGCAGTTTTTTAGAATGCTTAGTTTTAAGATTTTACCTGTAAGGTTTCAGAATGATCTTGAATGTTGGGGAGGCCCTCCATGACCACTTCTTCCCCATCAAGAAGTTCTTCTTTGTCGAAGTCAATCCCATAACTGTAAAAAGAGAACAGATAATGAAATATTTCTCTATGTGCTTTTGAATCTACTCTGATACTTCAATATACATATTAACTAAGACCTTTCATCAGTGGCACTCTCCATCATTTTTTCGTTGCTTATGTCTTGCAACTCATCAGATTCTCCCTCTTCAACATTTTCATCTGTAACAAAAATATGCTAATAAAACTCTTCCTGTATTCAAAATGATTGATTGATGACCGTAACATGTTTGTAAGAACGTGTTTTCAGATATATACCTAATAGTTAAACTTCAAGACAGAATCGTAAACCCAAATATTTCGAATCAAAGAATGACATGGATGTAAATCGACATAGTTTAAGTTTCTGAGTATGGACGTTTGTTGAATCTTTTGTCATTTATCCCAAGTCATTTCTCTAATGTCTTTTTTTCTTTCATTAACAAAACAGTTTCACTTGTGACCAATTTGTTTGAGGCAATTTATTAGAATTGACCTTTGGCATGAAATGTGAGGGGTGTTTGTAGATTAAAGTTCAAATCAAATAATGGTGAATATTTCACATAACACAAAACTTCACTACAGCAACGATTTCAAATCATAATGTAATGAGTCTGAAAACGAAAGACGCCCTAATGATAATTTTATTTTATTAATCATTTCTAGCTTCACTGCAGGCATCACAAAACGCAAAACAGGCATGGGAAGAGCGTAATCGCAAAATTTACCGCTCTTCTTCGTAAAACGTAAACAAAAACAATGTTTATCAAGTGACAGCTGATTTTCAATCCTTCATTTCTTGAAACTTGAACAACGTTTCAAATTTCAAACGAGTGCAAGACAATTTCGTGCCGTTGAGTCAAGGTGAAGGTAGAGGGGGCTTAAGGTGTGCTGAGGTTATATTTCGGATGGTAGTGTATTTGTGCATTAGTAGTGCTGCTTGCTCTACTTGGACGATATTATCAAAATGAAAATAGGATAATTGTTGTTATCATTTGGTTTCAGTCAAAACAAAAGACTCTCAGTCGCTAGTCTTCTGCACAAAGAACACAAGACGATCGTGACAAGAGAAGTCTCAACCAAATTCCGAAAGAAACGCGTTCTTACCTTCATATTGATGATCTAGTTCAGCACTTTCCATCATTTTCTAATCATTCACTCTATCATTTTAAGAAAATGAACGTTCCAGCCGGAGAGAGGCCAATAAAACTACTTCGCTAGCGAAATTAACGGCAAAAATAGGCGTTGGATAAAGCTAAGTAGTCTTTTTGAGAGCATAGCATTTCGTGAGGGTGGGGGTTGTTGGATGGATGGGGTGGGGGATGGGGAGAGGGGGGAGGAGGGAGATCGGGAGATCTCATGAGAGGGGTTCTGCCGCGGCCGCTAGAGTGCGCTGGTAAAGAACTGCAGGCCGACCTTCCATTTCCTTCTCTCTTGAGCACATCCTGGCTGACTTTTCAAAAAGGACAAGAAAACAGAGAGGTCTGTCTTCCCTTCCCTCGAGTCCCGCTGGCCTCCAGTACAATTGAAAAAGATAGATGAGCAGGAAAAATACATCATCTTTACGAGACCGTAAGTAAGACACAAGTTATGCTATATCCAAAATCTATTTATTTTATTTTTTTAAATTAAACAAATTATAAGACATTTCATCCAAGGGCACAATGGGCAGCATTCCTATTAGGCAGTTAAGACAGTTTTAAAGGGGTTTTGTGCATAGCTTTAAACTTTTAATAATTATGACAGCTAAACCTATCGCAGGCCTATAATGATTAAATCCTAAGACTAACGCCCTCCTGAAGCAGATTGCTTGAAACATTAGAAAGCATGAGTATACAAGTCAGAAACAGCAGTGAATTTAAGACTTCTAAATAAAATCCTGTCAGTCTTTCATAATGGCTTAAATACTGTTAAAATCAGACAATTTATAGAAAATGAAATCTCATCTGAGCACTTACAGTTTATAACAGTTTAAGAGGGAATGTTCAAAGATAAAAACCCAAGAAAATAAAGTGAAACTTTGATCAATACTTCAGAGAAATTAAGGAATGGATCCTAATACACAGCTTATATCAGGTGTGCCTTTTAAATATGTTTCTGCAAGTCTTGCTTGGGGAATAAAACTGTAGTTGGACATGGTAAGTACAGTGTTCACTACGATGCATCCGTGCAACAAAGACAGGGATCAAAATGTAGTCGCCCAAGGAGGTAGGATCAGAACATGAGTGCTGAAGAAAGACGGGTGTGCTTTCCACTGATATCAACATACTCGGATTTGGTGGTCCCTCCCTCACAAATCATGGAAATGCTGTACCGTTTTGAGTGGAAAACCATTCTGATTGCCAATCTTGTGATTAAAAAGAGACAACACCCAATATGATACAACGTCTCTATGAGAAGTGAGACGCCTCCAAAGATAAAGATGAACAGATTGGCATAAAGAATGTGTCTTTCTTGAGGAACCGTGTTCAAATCCATCTTCTATCTTTCTTAAGCAATTGCTTGCTGATCCGCCTTTCTTGCATGGATGCGTCGAATACCTAAAGTACCCCTACCAAGTACAAAGTACCTACTACTATATAATCCCCACATTCCCAATAAAGACAAATTAATCAGTAAAGCATATTTTTGGCCACTGTGATCAATATAAAAAATTGCTGTTGATCTTAAGTAGCTGAAGCAATTCTGTATCCTTAATTTGGCAATTTAACCATCGTGTTGGTTAAAAATAATGAGAGAAAAAATTTAAAAATTCCCTGGAAACATGTTATAGATTTAACAGCACATTAATGCACCTCAATGAAAATCTACTAAAACAAAGGTAATTTTTAGGTAATAAACCTAAAAAAAAAATTAATAAAAATAATACCTTTCCACATAGTACCGTCAAAGTTGAAGTACAGGGTACTAAATTGCCACAATCATCATTAAGTAAAGCAAATTGTTACAAATTAAATCTTGGTCACTTCCTGCTCATATAAAAATAGATTAGATAGATCAAAGGTGGGTTGCTAGAGTAATCTACTACAAAACCTTGGTCTTTCATTACATTCCTCATTAAATCTCTTGTGTATATTGCTTATAAGGAGCGGCGAGTATACAATAAATAACTAATATGAAAATAAGATCAGTTCATCAATGCTTTCCACACTGTCTGATGCAAGGGCAAAGGGCAGTCCAAATCTTAAGATGAGGCTAGTAGGCAAGATAATGCATGATTAACCTTGTAAACTTCAGTCAATATGTTGTTGAAATTAAGAGCTATAATATTCTTCAGTTATAATAGTCACAACTGCAATTACCATCCACATTAATGTTTAAAACTCACCAGAATACAGAGAGTTAATAAAAGTCACAACCTATTTGGGTAAATAAAAAATACCCAACATAATTGTTGAGGGAGGGATATAGATATAGGATCAGTACTGTAGAGCAGTTCACTGTTTTCTTTTTTTGTTGAGGGGGGGAGGGGAACTTTGCTAGACAGCTGGTGAGTTACTCTCTTTTTAAGAATACAGCAGCAATCAGCAACAGTATGTGGACATTTGCTCAATGACAAAAAAACAAAAAGTCATCTTCCAAAAAGCAATGTTTGCTAACCACATAGAACAATCTCTAGAGTAACAATAGGAAAAAAGGAGTTTTGCTTCGCAAGAAGAAGTTAATTAGGCTATCCACCACAACCACTCTTGCTGATCAAATATACTACTCTACATTTTGCCTGTTTCCAATACTTTTTGACAGGTCTAAATAAGGAGAATACACCAGAAATATTGCACTGGAACAGTACAGAATATAATAAGGGATCCTAACAGTTAATTTCAACGTTTAAGCTTTCACAAGTTCCATTGCCCAGCAAGAGAGGCTCAATCAAGGATGTTGTATTACCTTAGAGTTCAAAGTTCTCAAATGAACCCTTGCACTACACAATACTTATCAACAAGAACAACAATCACAATAAAATTTGGCAAAGCTAAATCACACAAAATTCTAACAACCAATAAAACTTGACCTCTTTAAAAATGTCAACAATTAGTCCTGGTGAGCATTTCGTGCTCTTGATGGCTTCAAAGCCTTTCTGACCAAGGGTGCATACAGATGCCACCCTAAAAATAGAAGGTATCCGGAGAAATAGACACTTTTGTAAACAGCCCAGTACCGATTAAATGAAAGAAGAACAAAGGGCACTAAGCAGTATCCCATGAAAATAAATGTGTATAATTTTAAGATAACCCACACGATGGGTGAAACAAAAGGACTTGATAAAAACATCGTTGCTTTCTCATTTCTAGCCAAAATACTTTCCACCTGTAATAGGAAATCAACATTTAGTCACCTTGCTTCTTTAACTAAAATGGATAGAAGAAAACAAAGCATGATAATACAGCATATATAAAAGTACATACCTCCTTCTCCATAAGCATCACAACAAACTCATTAAAGAAGCAGACATAGTACCCAGAATGGAAGCCATGCCAAACAGCAAGGAAGGCCAAAGCACCACCTTGGGAGGCTAATTTGCTGTTCAAGAACTTTAAACGTTTGTAGACATACCTGAAAAGGAACAAAATACATATACATTTTTTCTTTATGAGAACTACATTTTAATTCAATTAATTTCTACATGTTCTCAGAGGGTTCCTGTACTTACTGGGCTATCCAGTGATTTGTATTGGTATTAAAAGCCATGATGTAATGGTTGAATTTTGTGCAACCTTCAAAAACTGAAAGCTGAACATTGGCGCACCCATCCCATTTTTCAATATTATTTTCATCTTTACCACTATATGTGATTCCTACAAATATTAAAAAAAAATAAAAAAATATGTAGATTCTTAAAAAAATCTGCAAATCACACTAAGAAAGAATCTTACCTGACATTATGCATACTCCTTCTGTAATTAACCAGCATGAAATGTATTTGTAAAGTGCTGTACGAGCCCACAGACCAAGCATCACATGTTTCATAAGGAAACCATTTTGCTAGAAAACATAAGTGAAAAGTAAGAGAGAGTTCTCAAGAATCAATTAATTACACTCACATTTCTTTGGTTGAAGACAAAATTGAAACAAATAGCTTACTTGGAAAGTTTCAGTATCTGGGTACATATCTGGAACCCATATTGTTAGCACCTGGTAAATGCACAGGTATAAAGTGCCAGTACCAAAGCGGATGAGGGCTGGTCTAACACAATTAGGCAGCTTACTGCTGTTTGTCTACAATAATTCATGTTAAAAATTTATCAGGTATGGCAGATTATCAGCACTAATATGGTCAATACAAATAATAACTAGTTAAATGAAACTTACATTTGGGATAAGCTTTCCAGACACAAAATTTTGATATCTCTTCATGTGGAATTGTGGACCAACAAGGAATGCCGAGGGGAAAAAAGAATGGGCAAGTAATTCTAGTATTGATGGTTTTTCCTGGAGGGCTGACTTCTTGTTTTCTGCAGATAAAGTTTCCTGAAAATGATAGCACGAGAAAAGCAATTTTTAAGTATCACAACCATGTACAGCATCTGTGTAATAGATACATAATAGATGACACCATCTTTTTTTACCTGCTTTTGGGCTCCATCATACAAATCTATAGCTACTCCAGTCAATCTTAATGTGAGCACACAGTGTGGCATAGTCCACTTTATATCATAAACATCGGTGCTTGTGGCAAAATACCCTACAAGTTTACAACTCTTATTAAAATTGGTAAGTAATCAAATTCAATACAGCCTAAATTGATGCTTTGAATTTGAATTCAGCTAGCTATCTTCCTTGAGAACACACAGTATAATTCTTGAACACTTACCGTACAATAAATAAGTCATAGTAAACACCAGGGTTGCAATTGCTCCAAGGAATGACCCTCCAAATAATAATAAGATGCCATATACACCAACTACTGTGCCAATTAAGTGGAAGGTGTCCCAGCCTGATGTAAGAAATAAATTAATTTGACATTGAGAAAATGTAGAAGTACAGGGGAATAACAAATTAGACTTGTACACACACCATAGCAAAATGATGAAATTAAAAACCCTGTGCAAATAAACAGGAGATGCTGCAGCACAGGAGACCTTCCATATAAGAAATGCCGGTGAATCAGAACTATGGGATAGCCTGCAAACAAAGACAGAATGAAATACAAGAAAAGAAAATTCACGTCAAACTATGAAGACGATTCAAAACTAGGATAAACTAAATAAATACAGATCACAGTTAATAGTGAATGTGGGATTCAACATCACACCATTCAGTTAAAATTAACACTTTCCATACGGTAGATCTACACCCGTCGATACAACAACATGTCCTAGTTGTGCCTTTAAGGCCTTCTATCATAACTCTATCATAAAATTTTGATAGGCCCCTGATAAAGATTAAAACCCCCTAAATTTAGTAGGGTCGCCTGTGAGGGGGATGCAAACAAGAAAAAAAAGGCACGGAAAGTGGTAAGATGAGGATCATTGCAAAATGATGGAACAAAGATCAGAATTAAAAGTTACTGGAGAAAATTATTTTAATGATGACAATGCAATATTAAACTTATAATAAAATGAGGTCAACTGAAAGTCAGTTGAACTAAACAAAGCTAAAATAAACAGTAAGTAGATTTCAAATAAATTTTCACTTTAGTAAACAAAGAAAAATACGCATATATGCCCCTAATTTACTTGAATATTCAGTGAATATTAAGGGAAAGTTCGAATACTGATGCAACATGTTCAAATATCATATTTCAAAACCAAATTGAGGCTTTTCTATTTTTAACCAAATACTTTGTAAGAAATACTGAAACGGGTAGAAAAACACACGCCTTCGTTGATCATGTCTTAATAAATTAGCTAGGATGTGTCAGAAATAATCATATTTTATGGAGGTTATGAAGACGTCTTCTGCTGGCCAACGTACCCAAGAGGATAGAGAGAAGTAGTCGTAATGCATGCTCTGAGGTTCCCAAAGTGTCTCCCAGATGACTTAAAAGGGAAGCACCTGAAGAGCCAGGGGCACTCATCTTGACCAACTTAGTGAACAGTGAACAATAATGAAGCGCAATTTCCTAATTCAATCTCGGTCTTGACAGTTCACAGTCCAGCCACTCCGGGTGGCGCGACGTCCGAGACGGGGGACCCGGGAG
>NW_026267143.1:2514747-2520069 GCF_000697945.3 Frankliniella occidentalis | reverse complement strand
GACGTACCATTATGGTCCAAACTCGGGTACACACACCGTCCATCATGCTGTGCCGCACAAGCGGGAATCGGCGGGTTGCCTGCTATCCGCTCGAGGCCGCAAGGCGCAATGCCTGCGGTCGGTGTTTAGCTCTAATTGACAATGTGAATAGGTTCCATGCTCAAGTCGCACTGCAGGGCACATCGAGAGAAATTTAATGCTACCTCCTCTTTTCTGTCGCCCAGATTTATTCATCCCTCCAATTCTGAGTACAGGCCGAAAACGCCAAGAATTTTAATAGAGTATTCCGGTGGGAGCGCACAGCGAGGGAAAGGGAGCGCGGAGAGGACAAAACGGAAGAACCAAAGGGAAGCGGTTCGACCAACGGCCGTCTTGTCTCTTCGCGCTTGAACAGGTCATCTTCAGAAAGATCATGTCCTACTGTGTCGTACTGTGCAAAGGGCCATATTTCATTTTGAGCAAACGTACAAACTTCACGAGTACTTTTGCAGGTTCGGGCTGTAACAAAGAATGTGCTTAGAAAGGTGTGAATGCCAATCGGCAAGGCAAGGGAGAACGTCAAGCGTAAAAGTACATCGCCTACCCGCAATATGCCTGGTACGAGTAGGGCTGCGGCAGGGATTGCAGTGACTGCACTTGTGCGCTCGCCACCGTCGAAGTGTTGCTCGGCGAGGCAGACACTTGAGGGAAGCCCGGGTGCGCCCCGTGGCCGCCGTGGACGTGAGGTGCGTGGTCCGGGCCCAGGATGTGCGCGCCGTGCATCATGAAGCCGGTGTGGGAGTGCGAGGTGGCGGCCGCCCCGACCATGGTCCCGACCCCAACGCCGCCGCCGCCGACACCGCAGGGGCCGCACGCGGCAGCCTCGCCCTGCACCCACATGTGGCCGTGCGCCGCGTACGAGGGGTGCGATCCGTAAGCCCCGTACTGGTGGTACGAGCTGCGGGCACTACAAGGGCATGAGACGAGAACAGCCGCGACAGGGACAGGGTGAGAGGGCCACGGGCCGGGCCACGGGCCGGGCCACGCTCTGTACCGAGGGGGTGATCAGTCATGCGAAATGTGAACAATGATTTTACGAAAAGTGACTTTTTTTGACTTTTTTGTGACTTTTTTGTGACTTTTTTGTGACTTTTTTGTGACTTTTTTGGGGGGTTGTACAATGATTTTTCGTAGTGATCCCCCCCTCGCTCTGTACGCACCAGGGGTGCTTGCGCTCCTGGTGCGGCTGTGTGCCGAGGTGGGCGTGGTACTGCACTTCATGGTGCGCCGTGTGGTGCGCCTGGTAGTGAGCCGGGTACAGCGGCCCACCATCGCCGTACGGTCTGTAGGATCAAACAGATTAGTGACTCGAGGGCGTGTCCACATGTGTCACGGACTGACATACAGAAGCCATTTTTTGATCTTTCCTCGCGTGTGTAACCGAAAACGCGACAACGCTCGAAATTCATTTTTTTTGCAGTTTTGAATGCCATTAATTGGGGCTTTCCAGGGATATTTTCGCCTTTGCTCATGGTGATTCATTTAAGATTGACGTCACGGACTGATCAAAAAAATAATTGTCAGTCCGAAACGTCTTCTTTGGGGCCTTAATGCACCACCATGACCAACACTGTGGAAAATTGTACTGGGTGCAGAAACATTTTCCATGGAAGATGTCGTACAATTACAATTCAAAATTGTAAATTTAGACTAAGCCTTGCGTATTGACTTGTAATCGAATGAAGAGTAAGAGCGGAAGGTTGTACATGTACGACGCGTACGACACATGTTGTAATTAGCAAATTACAAAATATATAGCACACACACGCGGGGAAACGGCTTCTAAATGTCAATCCATGACACATGGCGACACGCCATCGAAACGATCAGGGGACATGTCATTTCCAATGATTTCCAGAACATTGAGAAAACGTTTCCATGGGTCTACGAGCCTTACAAAGAAAGCGCCGTCTTAACGACCCCGTTCACCTCACCTGGGGAGCACGGTCCTGGTGTCGGCGTGGTGGTGGGGCCCGGACGCCAGGTGGGCGCCGGGGCTCAGTGCGGGGTGGCCGGGGTGGCCGGGGCTGAAGGCGGGGTGCAGGACGGGGCTCTGGGTGGGGCTGCTTGAGCTGCACGCGTCCGGCGTCGTCCTTGCCGACACATCAGATCTGCGGACAGCGGAAGAAGTGTAAGCCAGCCGTGTGGCGCGGGCTGCCCGCGGGGCAGGGCACTGCATGCTGCATGCACCTCACCGGAACGGGTAGCCCTGGCAGGACGAGCTGGGCGCCTCCACCTCCTCGGCCTTGACGGCGGACGGCCCCGGCGTGTCGCGGTCCTGCTGCTGCGCGCCCCGCGCTCGGCCCGCTTTGCGCCGCCGGGGTTGATACTGCAACAGGCAGAGTGAGGAATCATCATTAACGTTTTGACATGTCATATTGTAATATTAGGTGACATCCAACTGTACATCATTACATTTTGTTCAAATGAAATTTTTAAAAAATTTGTAGTTTCTAAAAGTTATAAAATGAAAACTATAATTAGATATTTTGATTACATCCGTTTTCCTCGCAGATTCATTCGGCAAATTTAGAGTCCAAATTACGGAGCTCGGCGCCTGCGATACTCAAGGTAGGCCACCCCGCGATGCACGTGAGTACTGCTCGGAAGATGTTGCCTACCGATCGGGCGCTATGGGGGCTTGCATGTCCTGGCTGAACGTGGCAGTTTCGTGCCCGGCGAGTGACGGAGTATACTTTCTGAATGACCCCTAAGCGCAGGATATTGAGCACGAGAATGCGCGAAGCGGGGCGCGTTTAACTTTTACAACACAAATAACTGTTAAAGAACATAAGACAGACGCAAAGCCTCCACCCGTGCCTTACCGGATCTTACCTTACCTTGTAGTCGGGATGTTCCTTCTTGTGGGCGGCCCGGAGACGATCTGCCGCTTCGACGAACGGCCGTCGCTCCTCCTCGCGAAGCGCTCTACAACGGGACATTCGCATAAGAAACCCGGCCAGGGAACGAAATATAAGGGACATAGTCTAAACACGATTATTGACAGCACTTGCTCCCGCCTCTAAAACGTCCACAGCAGGCAGGGAAACAGGAGTACAGAGCTACCAATGATCGCTCGTAGGCTATGTCCGCCGAGCATGTCTATGTACCGACTTCCACAGCTTGCCGAGGGTCTTGCTGAGCTCCGCGTTGTGCAGCTGCGGGTGCTCCTCGGCCAGCTTCTTGCGCGCCGCCTGCGCCCACACCATGAAGGCGTTCATGGGGCGCTTGACGTGCACGCGGCGCGGCGAGCCCGGCCGCCGCGTCACGGGCACGGTGGTCCAGTCGTAGCCTGGGGAACAGAAAGCAAAGCGGAGCAAAGCGGAGCAAAGCGTTTGCATCTTTCCGCCAGCACCCCCCTGGCCCCTCCCCCCCTTTCTCTCTCTTTTCTGAATTTATGACGCCCCCGGCTCGCTCGCGCCTCCCAGGCTGTCGCCGCTCGGCCGCCTCGCGGCGTCAAATGGAGCGTTCGCCAGTTTGCACACGCGATGCGATGCGATGCGAGGGCAATGCGTCATCGGGGGCCCCAGCAGCTGTTCCGGGGGCGGGGGCGGGGGCGCGGACCGCGAGCGTATTCTTCTGTCCATCCTAACGTGGGGTGGTGAGGTCGCCGAGTCCGTGTTACACTGTATACGCATCTGCATGCACCGTACGCACCTTGCAAGAGGCGCCCGACGAAGTGCTCGAGGGTGAGGCCGTTCTCCTGGACCTGCGTCGAGCACGCCGTCAGCGGGCTCCTGCTGCTGCGTCCGGAGGAGCTCCCCGGGCTGGTGGGGCAGGGGCTGCCGGGAGCGGGGCCGCTGCTGGGCCCGAGGGCGCTGGCCGGCGAGTCCATCGTCCCCATCTGGCACCTGTGCAGAAGGCGGACTTACTCGCATGTCCACTCTCATCCCCATAGGCGGACGCCAAGCGCGCCGCCGCGGCCTGGGACCTGAGCCCGGCCCTTAAACATTCTCGTATAATTGGGGGAGACAGCTAATGTGGCGCATCGCCGCCCGGACGCCCCCTCCCCCTCCTCCTCCCCCTCTCCCACCACTGCCCTCCCCCCCTCCGCGCTCCTCCAACTATAGCGCCCCTTCCCCACCCTTACCGCGCCGTGCCGACCGCGTCCGCGGGGCCTGCCCTGCCGTGACGCGATATTCATTAGAGAAACAGACTTGTGAACAGCTTATTTAAGCAATGACTGGTGACGAGATGGATGCTGGCGCGGTTTGTTTGTTTGTGTGTGTGTGTGTGTGTGTGTGTGTGTGTGTGTGTGTGTGTGTGTGTGTGTGTGTATGTATGTGTGTTTGTGTCCGCGCGTGTGCGTGCAACTCCCATGGTTCTAGCGCTGCTCTTTGCACCGTGACGGCCGCGGCGTGCGGTGGTCATGGCGCCGCCACAGGCCACAGGCCACAGGCCGTAGGCCCCGCCCTGCGCCGACATGGCGTCGCCAATAGGGACCCCAGCTCGGGGCGTCGCGGAGCGTCACGGCGCCCACAAAGGGAGGGGGCAATAGCTCGACTGCGGCATCCCGGCTGTGTTTAAAACGTTTCTGATGAATGGAATATGGGGAGATTAATAAGAATGTAGCGCATGTCCAACTCCTGACAAATCACACCCGTCGGGCGCACACCCGAACACCAACTATCCCGCCCCGCCCTGCCCCACCCCGGCCCGCCCCACCCCTCCCCGCCCCGCCCCGCCCGCGCCCCCGCCGCGTGGTGTCCCTAATTGGCTCCGCCTCAATACTTGCGCTAATGCAGGTTTGTTCTGAGCGGTGGTGACACGGCCAGTCATCGCGCGACGAGGACGCCGCCGCTCAGCGGCTAACCGGCTAATGAGCAATCAGCTCGCGCCAGCTCGCGCCCCGCCGAGCTCACGGCAGATTTCTCACGATTTGTCACTACTTGGACTCGGCGGGCCGCGGCTGTTCGCACCTCCTCGCGGGGCGCGTGGCGCGACACGAAGCGGCGCCCAGCCTTCACTTTCGGTCGTAGGTTGAAATATATTTGTTTGCACGCGTCATCGTAGTTCGTTGCAGATGATACCTTTAAACACCTACATACACAAAACATAAATATTTTAAACTGTCAGCTACCTTTAACTCTCTATAAGAAAGGAAAACGAAGCGCTACGCCAGCGCAGTCTAACATGGAACAAATGGGTGTCAATAAAGTTTACTTTTATCCAGACGAGCATTTCGTGTGTCAAGCAGTTGCACACCGTGGGCCGCAAATGCATATTTTACTCCACCTCGATTTATGTCAAGTCAACTACCATGCGATCTTACCCCCAACTGCC
>NW_026267143.1:2513427-2514280 GCF_000697945.3 Frankliniella occidentalis | reverse complement strand
GGGCAGCCGTGAGCCAGGTCAAACCATGAAGCACTTCCCCCGGGGGGACGAAGCGCGGGGGAGGCAGGGCCCCGGGCAGGGCCGGGCGCAAGGCAGGGGATGAGCTGGGCAAAACGTCTCGCTGGGCACCATTAGCGGACGTAGTGGTTTAAGGACTTTAGCGGCGGCCACAGGCTTATCCGCGTACCTAGCGGCGGCAAAGGGAGAAATGCAATATCGAATCGACATCGACGTCGACATCGTTTCTCGTCTATTTGCTGCCCATTGTCGATATCGCATTCCTCACTGGGAGGGGGGAAAGGCCTGATATCGTCTGTCTCGTACCACAAGAGGCAAACATGTAAAGTAAACGGTGCTCATCTTTCCTCTCTGCGCGCGGCGCGGTGGCGCAGGCACGTGTGTTCGGTATTATCCACGGCAATAAAGGCTTCCGCCCCGCCGGCCCCGGCTGCTCGCCTTGTCCTCGGGGCCTCCAGCGTCCTGCGGGTGTTCGTCTCCCTCTCGCCACCATCCCTCTCTCGGCCGGGGGAGGGGGACGACGACGACGTGCACGTGGGCAAGCCCGGGACCCCCCGGCGCGGGGCGCGAGCTGCTGTCGCATACCCGGCCGCGTACCCTCGCGCGTACCCTACCGCACGACTCAAAGACATGACCGGTAGCCGACTCGCGCTCAGCCCGGCCCGCCTTTAGGCCCGCCTCGGCGTATAACAAACTGACTCGGACCTCATAATGAGTCCGCCAAACACGGAGGCGCGCGAGGCTCGGCGAGGCCCGGCCAGCGCGTCAACCAGGCGGCGGTCCCAGGGCCTCCACCAGGGCCTCCACCAGGGCCTCCACCAGGGCCTCCACCAGG
>NW_026267143.1:2513013-2513377 GCF_000697945.3 Frankliniella occidentalis | reverse complement strand
TGCAAGGGGGCTGCCACCCCCCTTGACCCGCGCTTTTTTTTTCATCTTCACCGTTCCCGGGGGCGGCTCCTCCGGGGCGCAAACTGGGTCTGGCGGCGTGGCGTAGCGTGTATCCGGGGCGGGAGGCCTCAGCGGCTCCACCACGCCGCCAGGCTCAACTAAATGTAACATGTAACACATAATATTCCATACTTGAATGCAAGGGGGTTGCCGCCCCCTTGACCCCCGCTTACTGTTCTTATTTCCAAGTATGTTGGCAGCATTTACATCGTTGACACACAGGGGGTCCGTCACCGTCACATCCACTGTGCTATACACTGGTAAAACAAGTGTTTAATTTTGCACGTCAATTGACGTTCGGTTT
>NW_026267143.1:2501233-2505528 GCF_000697945.3 Frankliniella occidentalis | reverse complement strand
CTCCACCAGGGCCTCCACCAGGGCCTCCACTCTCCACCAGGGCCTCCACCAGGGCCTCCACTCTCCACCAGGGCCTCCACCAGGGCCTGCAATGTAGGATAGATTAATCCCACAAATATCGCCTGTCCGCACGGTGGAAAAGTTTCCTCTTCTAGGTTGATGTTGTGAATTTTCTCATTGGCTTTCCCCCTTTTCTGTTGGCGGCCTAGGCTTGAGCGCGAAATGCAGCATATATAGCGGTCACCAGGGCTCGCCATCGCTCGCGGGGTGCGCGGGTGGGTGGCTTGTGGCTTCACCTCTGCCAGGCGGGGCGGGCTGATAGCTATCACTCGCCTCATCTTGGCGAAGGGAACGCGGGCCACCCTGCCCCGCTCCACCCCGCTCCACCCCGCTCCACCCCGCTCCACCCCGCTCCACCCCGCCGCGTCGCGATGCCGCCGCACCTCACGGACCTCTCTCCGCTGCGCGGCCCCACCCCACCCGCCTACCTATCGCTGGCATCGGGTGCACGCCACCCCCTCCCCCTTTCTCCTTCCCATGACGCGACGACACATGTCAAAAGTCATGGTCTGGTTAACACGCAGAAATAAACAGCGAGCAAGCGGAGTATGCATGGTAAAATGGAAGTAGTATAATGAACCAACGTGGGGCGTTCTTTTAGACGCAGCGGAGGGCTCGTACGGCAAAGGTAAGTAAGCTAAGTAAATTGGCTTTGATTGGTTGGACCTTATTTTGGATAAAATGAGTGTAATACATCTTTGTTGGTTTCAGGAACTAAATTTTGTTTCGCACGATTTTGTAGTACGTAAAGATTCCTGCTTGATAATTCACAGAAGCACAACATTTTAGTAGTTTTACACGGTTAAACAATGTGTGATTTTTAAGGAAAAACTTTGTGGAACTTCCATATTTAAGAAGAAAACACTCTTTGGAAGCTCCTAGGTCTTCTCAAAAAATGAGGGAGCAAGTCCCACACTTTTTTGGGAGCTTTCCTCACAATCTGAGGAGTTTTCCCTCAATTATGGGAATTGCTCAAAGATTTCTCTTTTTCCTGGACTAAGAAATGAGACATCGTTTTTACCGTGAACTATGTATATTTTCTAGTAAAACGATTAAAGTTTGCACTGGATAGCATTTTCAGAGCAGAGAGGCGGGCTCTAAACATCGTCTGTTTGTCTGTTTATTCCAATGACACATCTCTGGATCAGCGCGAAATCTATAATCATCGATACCCCTGCGGAGCGTCCAAATTGCAACGTAAACTAGCCGCGCTGTCCGCCTCGTCCCGAGAGGTGAGCCAGGAACTGATGAATGCCCGTCTTTGTTTCACTGCTAGCACGTTTCCTCCCGAAAGCGCGCGCCAACACACACACACAGACACACATACACACATACACACAGACACACACACACACAGACGGGAGAAGAGGGAGTGCCCCAACGACAACAAATGTGTAAATAACTCTCTCCGTTTCCTCGCCAGCAGCCGGGGCTAACGCCGGGGCGGCCGCCAGTCACAGCTGCGCGCCGAATGGGTTGCCTGCTCCAAGGGCGCCGTCGGGCCGTCGGCCGAGCGCAACCCAGCATGCTGTCCGGAGTGGCGTGGGGAACCCCGGTGCAGTTCTTCAAAAAGTCTCGTTCACGTTCAACCCTTCCCGTTTCCCTGACCTTCACGGTTAAAAATGTTGTAAGTACAGTTTACCTACAGTCCGTCATGTACAATATTTTATGTACGGGCCAGACCGTTATGGGCCGTAGCCTACTTCAGTGTAAAGTGCTGTACGGAATGGACCGTAATCCAAAATTACAGTCGCAGTCGTGGCAACAAACTGGCCGGGCGCACCGTAGACATTTCCAGTAGGTTTTTCTAATAGTGAATTCATCACTCCTGCCGATATTCGATCTGTTCACACCGGTTCACACCCATTGTCATTGGTCATCGACGAAAGGCCAGCCGAACAAACAGTCACACGTCACGAGGACGTCAAATTGACGTAAAAATCGGCGAAAATTAAGCCAACAATTAGGCATGAAAAGAGAGTTTAGACGTCAATATGATAGAGCACTTGCACGTGGTCCTGGGGGTAAAGAGAGAGAGAGGGGGGGGGGAGTGCATTTGTTGCATGAAGGCAGTCGGTGAAAACTCGCCTTTGATTGCTCGCTCATGACCGCGCCAAAGCGGCCCCGGCTGACTGGGGGGCTAATAGATGAACACCACAATGCAGCCCCGTGCACTCTCGCCCCGCTACACCCGGCCGGGGCCCGGGCCGGCACCGCCGCGGCACAGCGACACACTTACTCATAACTCGTGCGGTGCAGGGTTCTTTATTTTACCATGCGTCCCGCTCGGCTCGCGACCGCCGCCGCCGCCGCGGGATCACACTAGGCGGCCCAGTGCCAGCACGCCGCGGTGCGCCGCGCCACGCCCCGGCGGCGCACGCCTAATGCACTGCCGCCCCGCCCCGCCCCGCCCGACGCTGACGGCCCCACCTGACCCCCGGCCCTGCCCGGTCCCGTGTCCGCCCATCCCGTGGCGGTGCACCGCGCGGTGGTGGGGTGGGGGGCACTGCCGGCACTTGCATTGTTGTTACCGCGCCCCGCCCGGCCCGCCCGCCCGCCAGCAAATAATGCATGTTTCGTCCGCCGGGGCCGGGCCGGGCCGGGCCGGGCGGACGGGGCAGGACGCAGAGTGTTATTGATGCGAAAATATCCGTGGAGAAGAATGAATTATCGTGTTGCGGCGGCGCGGGGCGTGACGCGGGGGGGGATGCTGCCACCACTGCCACGCCGCGCGGCCCTCGCGAGGGCACCTCGGCCCGCCTGGCGAGGCCCGCCGCGCCCCGCGCTCCTCATATTTATGCGCCAACAATTGATTTCAATTAGCAGCGCAACAGACTCGGATGCAGAGCGGAGACATTATCGATTCACTGCGGGAGTCTCGCTGTGCGGGCGCGAGCCTCCTGACCAGAGGGATGTCGTCCCGCATATCAGGAAAACCAGCAAAGTTGCCGCGCTGTAAGGAGTAACCAGGCGAGTTTTTCGGAAATGTATCAATAATGTACTTCACTAGTAAAAGCAACTGCCCACTGCTCCACTATGGCTGTGCAGCCATTCATTGGATAATTGATTTTTCGCGAGGGTGGGTGTCACGGAACCGCGACAAAAAACCCGCTATCCCTACACTTTTCGCGCCGTCCACCCGCGCGCACCGGAAGCTGGCGCCCCCTGCCGCCTCCGCCCGGAACTATGTCCGGTTCCACGCGTCCGTCTGTCTGTCCGCCGGCCGGCGCCGTCAGTCTACGGAGCGACATACACGCAGGCAGCTCGTGGACACGCCGCTCGGCCAGTACCGCCGCCGTCCCGGCTCTGTCGCACAAGTTTCGTTGTTAGAAATTATTGAAATTCTGCTCGATTGAGCTTTTCGCCGTCGCCATCTCTCTACACCGTGGTTTTAGTGTGTGAAATGTAAATTGTGTGATTGAGTGTAAGTTGTGTGAATTGTGAAATATGTGACTCACCGTCTTCTGTTCTACTCCGGTGAGTCAAGTGTTTTTGTACACTATAAATTGTTTGTTTTCTGTGGGCCCACTATATATTCATTATAGCACTGTTATGTGCTGAGTATTTGTGTATTGTACTGTGGTTTTTGTACCGCCATTGTAGCGTGTCTCCACTGTGTACTTTTAAAATTGAAGTTGGTGTTGAAGTTGGTGTTTACCAACTATGTTCTTTTGCATTTATATGCCAATTGTGTATGTTTGAGCGCTTGGTGTAGTACTTTCTATTTGGTTCCCTGTTTCTGGTGATTGTGAATTTCACTAGTTTCACTAGTTTTCGCACTGTTGTGTACGCTGTGGTATTATTGACCCTGTTCTTTTCTAATTAAATAATTGAGCATTGAAAATCCCTTTTCTTCATAAATCAATCAAATTTAATGCAATATCAGTAACTGTCTCAAGAAAAATCCCTTTTCTTTATAAATCAATCAAATTTAATGCAATATCAGTAACTGTCTCAAGACACCAGGGGTGCTTTGAACCCTCACGGACGCAGCAACATTTGTCCCACCCCCATCGTCTGCAAGAGAATAGTTACATGGGGACTACTTTTTCGGGCGCGCAATGTGTAGGTTGCACTTCTTTTAGCGAGGTGACTGTAGATTTCGCCTGTCGTCTGTCGTCGCCTAGGCCTAGGTTAGTGTACTGACATCTCACATTGATACAATTTTCTTTTAGTTTTGGTTTTAATGACTTAACCATTGTTATAAACCTAGGCCAAAAGTGATTCCTCGCTGT
>NW_026267143.1:2497159-2501183 GCF_000697945.3 Frankliniella occidentalis | reverse complement strand
CGCGGGATCACACTAGGCGGCCCAGTGCCAGCACGCCGCGGTGCGCCGCGCCACGCCCCGGCGGCGCACGCCTAATGCACTGCCGCCCCGCCCCGCCCCGCCCGACGCTGACGGCCCCACCTGACCCCCGGCCCTGCCCGGTCCCGTGTCCGCCCATCCCGTGGCGGTGCACCGCGCGGTGGTGGGGTGGGGGGCACTGCCGGCACTTGCATTGTTGTTACCGCGCCCCGCCCGGCCCGCCCGCCCGCCAGCAAATAATGCATGTTTCGTCCGCCGGGGCCGGGCCGGGCCGGGCCGGGCGGACGGGGCAGGACGCAGAGTGTTATTGATGCGAAAATATCCGTGGAGAAGAATGAATTATCGTGTTGCGGCGGCGCGGGGCGTGACGCGGGGGGGGATGCTGCCACCACTGCCACGCCGCGCGGCCCTCGCGAGGGCACCTCGGCCCGCCTGGCGAGGCCCGCCGCGCCCCGCGCTCCTCATATTTATGCGCCAACAATTGATTTCAATTAGCAGCGCAACAGACTCGGATGCAGAGCGGAGACATTATCGATTCACTGCGGGAGTCTCGCTGTGCGGGCGCGAGCCTCCTGACCAGAGGGATGTCGTCCCGCATATCAGGAAAACCAGCAAAGTTGCCGCGCTGTAAGGAGTAACCAGGCGAGTTTTTCGGAAATGTATCAATAATGTACTTCACTAGTAAAAGCAACTGCCCACTGCTCCACTATGGCTGTGCAGCCATTCATTGGATAATTGATTTTTCGCGAGGGTGGGTGTCACGGAACCGCGACAAAAAACCCGCTATCCCTACACTTTTCGCGCCGTCCACCCGCGCGCACCGGAAGCTGGCGCCCCCTGCCGCCTCCGCCCGGAACTATGTCCGGTTCCACGCGTCCGTCTGTCTGTCCGCCGGCCGGCGCCGTCAGTCTACGGAGCGACATACACGCAGGCAGCTCGTGGACACGCCGCTCGGCCAGTACCGCCGCCGTCCCGGCTCTGTCGCACAAGTTTCGTTGTTAGAAATTATTGAAATTCTGCTCGATTGAGCTTTTCGCCGTCGCCATCTCTCTACACCGTGGTTTTAGTGTGTGAAATGTAAATTGTGTGATTGAGTGTAAGTTGTGTGAATTGTGAAATATGTGACTCACCGTCTTCTGTTCTACTCCGGTGAGTCAAGTGTTTTTGTACACTATAAATTGTTTGTTTTCTGTGGGCCCACTATATATTCATTATAGCACTGTTATGTGCTGAGTATTTGTGTATTGTACTGTGGTTTTTGTACCGCCATTGTAGCGTGTCTCCACTGTGTACTTTTAAAATTGAAGTTGGTGTTGAAGTTGGTGTTTACCAACTATGTTCTTTTGCATTTATATGCCAATTGTGTATGTTTGAGCGCTTGGTGTAGTACTTTCTATTTGGTTCCCTGTTTCTGGTGATTGTGAATTTCACTAGTTTCACTAGTTTTCGCACTGTTGTGTACGCTGTGGTATTATTGACCCTGTTCTTTTCTAATTAAATAATTGAGCATTGAAAATCCCTTTTCTTCATAAATCAATCAAATTTAATGCAATATCAGTAACTGTCTCAAGAAAAATCCCTTTTCTTTATAAATCAATCAAATTTAATGCAATATCAGTAACTGTCTCAAGACACCAGGGGTGCTTTGAACCCTCACGGACGCAGCAACATTTGTCCCACCCCCATCGTCTGCAAGAGAATAGTTACATGGGGACTACTTTTTCGGGCGCGCAATGTGTAGGTTGCACTTCTTTTAGCGAGGTGACTGTAGATTTCGCCTGTCGTCTGTCGTCGCCTAGGCCTAGGTTAGTGTACTGACATCTCACATTGATACAATTTTCTTTTAGTTTTGGTTTTAATGACTTAACCATTGTTATAAACCTAGGCCAAAAGTGATTCCTCGCTGTTCGATGCATAGGCTCCCTCCTGAACCTAAACGACACGCAACCTAACCTTTGCTAGACCGCCACTCAGCTTTTGATTTGTTTGTTTAAGGACGGCGCTACGCCATGCCCCCCGCCAGCGGCGCTACTTTCTACTTGCTCCTCTTATCGGGCAACCTCCTCTCTTCGTTGGACCAGGACCATTTGGTGGAACACGGAACTTCGAGCTACGGCATCAAGCGTTGCGGTGCTGACAGCTCAAAACGTACAAGTGAAGAAGCGCAATCACTCTGTAAGTTTTATATTCAAGTAATGCCGTATAGAGCTCTAGTTATTTTCGTGACTGCCAAACGGTTTACCGGACAATTTGGTCGCTGTAATTTGAGGTTAGCGTTAACCTTTTAGTCACTTGGAGTGGTCAGTGCGAGTGAGATAGCGTCCATTTAAATAGCAAACATTTGTCTCTCTCGCACCGACGAAATGCAGCACCAAGTACGGCAGAGGACGCGTGGCGTTTTCTGTGGTCCAGCGGTCCAGCATAGTCGAGACTTGGTTTTTGATGTCGTTGAATGGCATCTCTCTTTGACCTGCTGCACCGCCCCAATGCCCTGAATGTGTTTAAACTCTTGTTCGGCGTGCCCTTGCCGGGGAGATCAGTCTCCTTTCGTTTGAGTCATTTCCTCGAGTTGCCGCAATCACTACTTTTCCTACCGTCGGGGCCAGTCGTGCAGAGTGTTCGATTCTGAGAAGCACCCGCATCAGCCATCAGCTGACAAGGGAACCCCGCCAAGTGTAAATTCCCGATTTTAATTCTACTTTGGGAAGTTGTTGGTCTAAATATGTCATCGAAGGACACGTCAAAGATTTTTGCTTAAATTCATATTTAGGGGTCATTTTGGGTATTTGTTCAGAAAGCTGCTATTTCCATTATTTTTTAAAACTTTTAAGAAAGCTTCCTATGGGGTAACTCGTCGAATTGCGGCCCTTTGGGCGAAAATTTCGTCCGTTTTGCTCTATCTGAAGCCGTTTAGGCGCTACCGCCACGTTAAGGAGGGGAAATGTACGGGAATCACTAGGGCTTAAGAGAAGCGGTTGTAAAAAGCAGTCCCACAAAAAATGTTATAAAACAAAAGTTGTAGAAAAATGAAAGCTCTTTAACTTTTGTTTTATAACATTTTTTGCGGGACTGCATTTTACAACCGCTTCTCTTAAGCCCTAGTGATTCCCGTACATTTCCCCTCCTAAACGTGGCGGTAGCGCCTAAACGGCTTTAGATAGAGCAAAACGGACGAAATTTTCGCCCAATGGGCCGCAATTTGACGAGTTACCTCTAAGGAAGCATTCTTGAAAGTTTTAAAAAATAATGGAAATAGCAGCTTTTTGAACAAATACCCAAAATGACCCCTAAGTATGAATTTAAGCAAAAATCTTTGACGTGTCCTTCGATGACATATTTAGACCAACAATTTCCCAAAGTAGAATGAAAATCGGGAATTTACACTTGGCGGGGTTCCCTTGTGAGCGGGGCGCGGAGTGCGGGGCGGTGCGGCGGCGCGGCGGTAGCGGCGGCAGCGGCGTAGCGGCGTGGCGGCGCCGACCTCATGGATCGCGAGACCATCGAATCCTCATTACTCACCGTGACTGTACGCCGGCTGTAGGCCAGTCTGTGCTGCATTGATTTCGTCAATTAGCCATTTGCCATGTTTTTCTTTTGATACCGACCTGTCGAAATGCATTATAGTATTTCAGCAGCCATCTCTTTGTCTGGGAATAGTGCGTACAAAGAGCAGTGCGGCAGGTATTCGCCGATTTCATTGTTTCGCCATGAAAGTGAACCAAGTTGACCGGACTACTTTACCGTTTTGTAGCCTGACCACTATAAACTTTAACGTTTCATCGCCGAAGTTCCTCTAACTAGCCTGTGGTTCCCATCCTCCTCAGCCTCATGTCAGTGATCTCACATGAACCACTCTTTTATTTTCTACCACCTCTGAGTGGATGGCAGAAAACAGCGTAATCTGCCAAATTTGAGCGAATTATTGAGGGTGACCTGCCATTAGCATGGTCAATCCCGTCGAGATGCGGGGCCCCGGGTCGGCCTCACTGGGGGCAGGGGGGAGGGG
>NW_026267143.1:2480808-2496323 GCF_000697945.3 Frankliniella occidentalis | reverse complement strand
CGCTGGCAGGGAAGTACCGTGCGGGGGGCTCGAGCCCGCGACGCCGCGCTGTGACCAGGTGAGGTGCGCAGCCTGGCCCCTGGCCCTGGCCCCCCTCCGCCGGGTCCCGGCCGGTCCTCTGCTCTCCTCTCCAGACTCAGTACGTTGGCGGAGCGTGCCGCGGACGGGACGGCCTGAGGACGAGTCGAGCCGAGCCGAGCGAGCCGAGCGAGCCGGGTCCGAGCAGAGTGCGGGTCTCGCGGCGCCACGGACGACTAACCTGTGTGACGATGGTTTGGGGCGCGGCGGACTCTGTCGTGATTAAACAGGTGAACAGTTTCACGCCCTCTGTGTGGTTAGTCAGTGCGCGGGAGTGACAGTGCGTGTAGTGACAAGTGCGTCGAGTGACATTGGTATTATTCAAAAGGAATCTACACGCCTCCTGCATGGAACCCTATAAACTTCGAACGGAAAGTAAGTGACATGACATGGATCCATGTAGTCGACTACTGTCATGACATGACATGCCTGCCTCACATATGTCATGACATGACAGTCCCAAAGAGGGTCAGGGGGTCAAAACGTTTAACTCACATTGAAGGTAGAATCAGCCAGGAACACAACTTGTGACTGACTGACTCTTATGCCAATAAAATCAGTCATGACACTTTTCTGACATCACATGTTCATAATACAGAAAACGGAAGTTGTCATAAAATGACATTACAGGCTTTGATAATCTGTGTTACTGTAAAGTATAGTCTGTTTGTGCTATCGCATTTGAAATGTGCATCCCTGAACAATTAACTTTGAATAGAGTAAGACTGCAGACGCACTGTTCGTAATTCTGGCTTGCTGAACCCAACGCGACCCAACGCTTTGCCTAGCTAAGACAACTGTTGTACTTGACTCCTAGGATTTCGAGGATTTTTCACCTTGGCGCTTTCCTATGTACTCCGCCGGTTGCACGGGATGCTCTAGGTTTCCTCCGTCGGCGTTCAAGTTCCCGCCATAAGTCACGTCGAGTATCGTTGCCGTCAAAACTTCCTTTCAGTATGAAGCGAGAGAACAGGAGCTTCGAGGGAGAGGAAAAAAAGGGACATCCGTCACTTGAAGCTGGCGGTCCATACATCTCGACCCGCCGCTCCGCTTTGGTCGGAACGAGTTCGATTGCCCGCGGCGGTTTGAAGAGCGCCAAAAAGTTTAAGAGGGACTCGCGACGCGACGCTCGACGCTACGCGACGTGCACATACGGTCAGTCGGTAGCATGTGTATTCTTGTCGGATTCCTGCACGCCGTCCGCAACTTTATTGATTCGCGCAGTTGAGCTTCTTCGCTGGAACCGTTTCGCAGAAACAGTTCGCGACACTAACTCGCTGTGTGTGTGTGTGTGTGTGTGTGTGCATGGGTGGGGGGGGGGGGGGGGGGGGGGGGGGGGGGGGGTCGCAGTTGCACTCATCTTGTGTGCAAGTATGAGTGCGAGTCACACATAATCAATTTTTCGGTATGAAAAATTCAGCTGCCTCTTCACTGTTGCTTTGATTTTCTACCGGGGGATTTTACTGAGCAATAAAAGCACCTGCGTCAGCGTCAAGTCAAGTACACCACTACATTTCTTTTTCAAAATAAAAATGAATTGTAATTTCCTTTAACATGGCGTTCACACAATTTTGGGCGATGTGGCTGGCCTATTTATTGGAACTCAGTTAAATTTCTTTTACCCAACTTTGGGATGGATCGGTGTACTTTTTTGGTTCAGGGCTCTCTAGAAAGTCAATACCTAAATTGTTGAAGTGATGGTTGCCTTTTAGTCAGTAGTGTCAAATTTCGAGGGGGCCACCACTGACGTAATCCTGTGTACAGATGAACCTAACCTAATCCCTATGTAATCCTCATGAATTCCGTGTAATACTTGACCAAATTTTAAACCATTATCACCAGATTTCACCTTATTGTCCAAATTTAATGGTTTTAGAGCCAGAAATTCAACAAAATTCATGTGTAATCCCTCAAAATTCACGTGTAATCCCCGTTATCACGTAAAACTGTGTGCATCCTAAATTGAAGTGGTGGCCCCCTAGTCAAATTTGGGTACCGTAGGGCCGTGGGCCAGAGCCTCTTCGCGGATACTTCCCCACGTCTCACTTCATCGCGTAGCGGTCTGTGTGTGTGCGCGTGCGTGGCTGCGTGCGCGTGTGTTCGTGTGTGTGTAATCGCCATGCATGAGGCTCTGGGAAGCAGCGATGGGCTTTGCACCAGGCCTTGACAGTGACGCTACATCTCTCTCCGTCAGTGTCTGGTGCCGTGTGTGTGTGCGCGCGGTGCGCGTGTGTGCGAGCACCTGTCGTGCCCCGTCCGTATAACGCACGCATCACGCACTGAGATTCACGTGGTGTTGGTTTTACATTGAGATTGAGGTTGTCGCACATTGCCATTTCTATGCGCTGCTGCTGCGCAGACCGAGGCGGGGCGGGGGCCGGCGGGTCACGGCGCTGTCACCTCTAGCGCGCGCCTCGCCTGGATGTTCCAATGAGGAGCGACGCCAGCCGTCCGGACTGCAGGCAGGTGACGGTAGGCGCTTTCGTCTGCTGCAGCGCTCCCTTGCTAGGCCGGAAAAGTAGTGAGCAGCAAGAAAATCTTTCTTTTTAGGTTCCCAACCGGATGGTTTCTGTCAAACAAATGTTAACATTTTTACAGTACAGAATCTATTTTAGACCAAATTCACGTCTTTAATCCAACTGAGATATCGCCGGTGCGGCTTTAGACCCCACCAAAATTGCGACATCTAAAGAAGGAAATGGCCCGTCATCATTATCCCTCTGCGTTATTGTAACAACCGTGTGCTATTGTACAGGAAGAGAATACCAAAATCTGACCCAAAACGTACAGTCGCTCTAGAACTAGAACGTTGTTCAGTTTTGATGTCGGTTTTGTTGGGCTTGGTTTTCTCCCCGGGCCGCAGTGGAAACTTTGTTCCGAGCGCCGAGACGGCGAGGTTTTCTGACAAGTGCATCAGCAGGACCGGTAACGCACCACCGGACCACCCGTCTCTGCTGGCTGAGGGCTATGTTTGCCCAGTCGGGGATTATGACACGTGCACGACTCTCATCTCGTTCTCCCTGCAACGCCCCTGAGCTGCTGGCAGCCACTGCTCAGAATTAGTGGCACGAGTGGGACATATTCTAATTTGAATAGTAGAATAGTACGTGCACTATGTGGGAGATTTGATTGATTGGTTGATTTCTTATTGATTAAGGTGAGGTTCAGAAGGACTATAGAGTCCCGCGAGTGAGCCACACCGCTCTCATAACAATAATAAAATTTGATAATGCATAAGCTGATTACAATAAGTTAAAACTTAATAGTACATTTTCACACTTAGGGTAAGATGCCCTATGATGGCCACCTTAAGAATGGGCCTGCCCAATGATGGCCACCCCTTTTTCTTGTAATGTAGACAACGATGTGAAGTAGTTTGGCGTATTATGCCCAAGTAGGGATCTTACTAGAACACTACTTCAAGGCCAAGATTGTAAAGTGACCAGATTGGCTGGAAATCGAGAAAAGTGGCCATCAATGGGACAGTGGGCATAATAGGGCACCTTACCCTATCACTCAACGATATTCTCTATGTAGAATAGTTCTTCAATGTTGCTTCATTGAGCGATAATTGTTGTGCTTTAAATAAGGGGAGGGAGGGGAGAGAGAGAGAGAGAGAGAGTTAGTACTCATTGTGCGGCATCACCATGAACCCTGCAGCTCAGCCAGCCGTCTATGACAACTCTCAAGACTTCCTTCTTCCCCCGTTTATTGCACACATCATTTCATCTCTATTTCTCAACGGGTGGGTCACCACAATGCCCCTTTCAGTGCATGGTTTCTTGCGTCCCGCGTCGCTTTCTATCGCCCGACTGTGCCCCGTCAGCCTGGCGGTGCAGTGGCCGGATGGCGGGTCGGACCGGGCGCAAGACATGCTCGCAGCGATAATGGCGAAAAAGTGCGACGGACGGGCGCGTAGATGGGATCCCGAATAGAGCTTTGGGATCACGACTGTGGCCGATCGGCAGTCAGGGAGTGTGAAAAGCGGGAAAAGGATTGCTGCTCAGCGCTTCATAATTACCGCACAGGGCTGCGATCGAAAAGATGGAAGGCATGGTGATTGCCGTGGTAGAAGGAATAGTGTGCGTCTATTTCTGCACCTTTTACCTCTTTTCGAATTTTTCTCTCAGGATTGGCTCAAAGGTCGCGTGACCTCACGCTGAGGAGCGCACGGCGCGCCTGTAAAAAAGACGAGACGATGAGGTGGAATGTCCGCGTTTGACATGAGCCTGCTACAACACTCGACCGAGCTGAAAAGACCGTCTGCCTTTTTGCTGACTTAATTTAATGGTAGTTGTACACCGATGCAGGTGCGCCTAGTGCGACTCCAGGCTGATTGCCTTTGATGGCGACCGGAGTGAAAATCCGGGAATAGTTAAATTTGATTACCAGCTTCTACACTCTCACTCCTTTAATAATTTTGTGCCACCCTTTGTCAGCAATTATTTTAGCACTGGGCAAACAAGGGTGCTATAAAATGCTAGTCTTCCAGCACTTAAAGTGCCTTTGTAGAGACGATTCATCCGTTAACTCTTGATTTTCGTGGTATTGCGTCGATTCATTAATAAGTTTCAGCATGAACAATAAGATTTAATGCGCACTTTTGCAAGTAAATCTGTTCTGAGCTTGGCGCCCTGTCCGGCTCTGTTGACATTCTATAGATGATCTGGCTAAAGTCAATTAGTTTTCTGCTCCTCTGATTCAAAAACTTCACCGGCAAATCTCTTCTCCTAAAGAGATTGACCTCCTACCTTCTGCTGTGGGATCGTCCAGAAAGTACGCCCGTTTCTCTCAGAATGATCCTGCAAACTAGAAGCTCGGCGCCTGCAAAACTCGGGGTAGGCCTCCCCGCAATACACGCATGCAATGCATGCAATATTGTGCCTACCCATCAGGCGCCACGAGAGCTTGCATTGCCTTAACTTGCAGGGTTCGTAACGGCGAATGACGGACGTACTTTCTGGATGATCCCTGTGTACACGCGTACTGAGAAAAGGAAAAAGGGTATTTTTTTATTGTTCAGCATTTCTCATTATAATTGACGATTTACATACGATTTTGTAAATTTGCGATCGTTATCGTAAATTACGATGAGTATCGTAAATATACGAGGCTTTAAAAAAAATATATTTTCCACAGTGTTGGGGCGTACGTTACATTTCACACCTCTCCTCTGCTGCTGAACATCCTTTCAGCACCTTTTCGCTTATTCATCTCACATTTCAGAACATGATAACTTTTTTATTGTTACCTTTCTTTTTCCGGTGTAGTAGTGAGCATGTTTGGACTGCTTGGCTAGCGCGCCTAGCATGGCTAGCGCGTGCCCAAGGGGTATTCTTCTTCTGACAGCAGGTGCGAAAAGCGCCATAAAGGTATCATAATCAAGAAAAGCAAGAACACGCCAGCATTAACACCTGGACGAGGGCGCGTCCCGGGAGCCGTTACCTTAAGGAAATAAGTGGAAAAAAAGAAATGTAGATAAACTGAAACTTTTGGTTTGCCAATTATTGAGTCAACATCTCGCGTCTGCTAGGCAGCGATCCAGCAACCTGGCACTGCGCTCTGCTGAAGTGCAAACAAATGATGGTCGTCTATGGCGGCGGTCGGGTGATTCCGGTGGTCAGATACAGTCTGAAGATATGCAGACTAGCTGGCAGTTTTGGTTTGGTTTTTAAGGGTTAATCCATCTCTGAGATGCCCTGCTTCGCTCGAGTCCTAATGTCGGCATGCATCTTCTGTCGGCCGTGCAAACAAGCCATTTGACATTCCACCAGGAGAAACGTGGTTGAGTAAGGGGAATATCCGAAATTAACAATGAAAGCGTTTCTTTCAAAAATACTACTGAAAAGTCGTAAAAATAGTTGTGGTCTTATCCTCAAGCCTTGCTTTGCGAAAAATGAAGAATGATGGTTTTATCTTTCAGTAAAAAATCGCAAGACAAAAAAACAAAAATAAAAAGAAGTGTCGATTTTTCTTCGGCCTTGTGCACACAGCTTGCCTGTAGTAGGCTGGACCTGTGTTGGTCACTCATCGCCTTGATCAGATTGATCACAGCCGAGCCTAGGCGTGACGCGGCATGGGTGGCCCGTACCTTGGATGGGCTAATGAGGATGCACTGTGATGCGGGCGCTCAAAGTTATAACGCTTGTCTCTGACTGAGTGTCTCTGGTTCTAGGCGACCTGTACGAGGACTTCCAGTGGCGCCCCGATGTCACTGAAGCGCCGCAGATCCCTTCCACGACGGTGAGTGCTTCTCCATTCGGCTGCGACTGGTTACCTTGTTTTCTTTCCTCGCGGACAGTTGCCTCATGCATCTCATTCTCTGATGCGACGCGAATACACGGATGTGATACACGGCCAGGCCTGGCCTGCAACATGTCGGACACACATTGTGCTGTTTCCACGTGTGGACCGCTTCGTTTTCAAGGCCTTCCGGTTGGATTCTAGCATTACAGCAATCAAACGTCGTGAAAAAATCCGTGTGCTGTCGTATACTACGTTTTTGATTCGCGGTTTATTCCTCTGTCTAAAAAGTTAATGTCGTTGGAAGTCGGTGCAACCACTGCCTTTGACTATTGTCGCAAACGTGCTGAATTCATAGGAACCGAGACATCACAAAGAATGTGAGCACTTTGTGTATATTTGTGATCGGATAGCTTCTTTTTCTCTGAAACAATCTTATTATTCAAATTCATTCATCACCATGTGAACAGTTTGCTGCACTGAGCAATGTAGTGACTCTCGAGGTAATTATTAATGTCTTAAATGTGCTACCGTCAACAGTTATACAGTTTGAGCATGCGCCTGACCCAATGGAGTAAAGCGGTAAAATTCCAAGTCTTATCCTGATATGGTGATGAGGTAGCTCACCTGAGCCGCACGTCCTGAAGGAGGTGGCTGGGCTGTGTGGTGACGCGCGCGAATGTGTGCCAAGAATGCCAATTTTCCCCCTTTTGCCGGGAAACGATCGAAATCAATGAGCGCCAGTCGAGCAATCAGTCACGCGCGATGCAACAAATTATAGCCAAATGTGTCCGTTTCATGTGGACATTCCATGTTTTCCGTAGACAATTCCTGTGTGATCATTTTGCGTGAGTTAATTTACTGTACGACCGTTTAACTGACTGATGTTCTGAGGTGGACGAGAAACGGGTAGAAAGTTGCTTCGGCAATTTCCAACAGTCCGTCTGGGCCGCTGCGCTGAGGGAGCGCCCGGCGGGTAGGCTAACGCTCTGCTGGCGCGCCGCTCGGGTGGCCCTCCCCACAGGCGCCCCGGTGTCGACAGCTTGACGTGAGGCGCCACGCGCGGCGGCCGATCGGGTCACGTCTGAAAACAGCCGCGCGCGCGTCGTGCAAGCCGTGTGAGGAAGCGGGAGAGCGCCTATTGTTTGTGACCATTACACAGTTGCATGCAGATGAGTCCGGCAGCATCACACGTGTCTGATCGAGCTGATTTGCATGGAGCGTGGGTCCGACTCCGACTTGCCGCCTTAATGCTCGTCCCAGACAGTTATTTGGGCTGACTGGGCAGAGGGCTGCCGCGTTGTTTGAACCGGGGCGACTATCAGTGAAGGGAGAGGCAACCTATTGGGAGGGGAATGGACGGATGATGAACAGAGGGGAAATCACTTTCGCATAGTACACCTGGGCGCTCCCAGGCCGGTACGGATAGCGCACTACATTGCACTATATCGTATTTGCGCTGCAGTGACACAATTGTTTCATGACTCATGAAAATGACACAAAAAACAGGGTACAAGGGTTATGGAAATTTCCGCACAATTTGGAAAACAGCCGTATTACACCAAAACAAGTTTACAGCAAAATTGACAATTTGATAATAAATTTATAAATGTTAATGAGAATTTTCCTGTTTGGAATTTTCTATCCACAGAGTGCGGAAAATTATGTTCTCAAGGTTTCAACTGTTTGGATTTCAAATTTTCTAAACCGTTCAGGCTGCAAATTTTCCAGTGAATTGTTTGGATTTTAAAAAACTAAACTTTTTACGCCGTGGAGTGATTTGCCCCTCGCTTCCGTACTTACTCTTACGCCTGGGCCTTTACTAACGGCGTACTTTACACTTGTACTACTGGCGTAATGACGCAAAAATGTGGGGTGTACTAACGTGTACGAACGTACCAACTCGTACAGTCGCCTCTGAAATGAATCCCTCCGTTCGGGCTGAGCGGTGATCGATAGGACCCTCTAGATGATGAGAACGACTAAAATAAGCCTCAACAAGATATGCAGAATGCGATCGATGTCCTGATGAACACAATTATTCACCTTCCTCTATCACGACTTCTGTGATGCTGTGCCTGGCTTCACGGCGTGTTCTGCCCGACACCTCGCTCCTTTGGCCGACACTCCACCTCCGGCGTATGGTGTAGGGTGACCCTCTGGGTCACGAGGGCTCAACGTGGCAATCAATCGATCCGACATTGTTCTTTGGCGCGGCTGTGTGTGTGTGTGTGTGTGTGTGTGTTTGTGTGTGTGTGTGTATGTGTGTGTGTATGTGTGTGTGTGTTGGTGTGTTGGTGTGCTGGTGTGTTGGTGTGTGTCGCAACGCGGCTCTCTGCGGGGCGTTATTAGTGAGAAACGCATTCACATTCACATGCGATGGGCACCTCGATTGTCGCGGCGCCGAAATATCCGATTGGTGTGACGGTGTGGCGGCGGCCTTAGGGCCGTGATTACGGGACGGTGTGACGGTGTGACGGTGTGGCGGCGGCCTGTGCCGCGGGGACGTGACGTGGCGCGGCGCACTGCGTGCTGAGGGCGCCAGGCGTCCCTGGGCGTGTTGCTATATCGCTGCTGCTGACCTAGTCGACCTGATCCCTCTCGGAGTTTGCACGAATCACGCACTCTCTTGTGCACTTAGCATTGGCTGATCACTGGATCCGTGTGCAGTTGACGGCGCGGCTTAATGGTATCCCAATGATTTTCTCGGAATTAAATATTCCACTTGTTAAAGCAAACCTGTCGCTTATCAAAACCCAGTGAGCGACATAAAGGATCTTGACAGTGAGAGAGGGGCATGACCCTCGGCTCCAGCGTCATAATCACGCCCACGGGGCGGCCGACCCGTCCTGCTCCCGGCCGCCCAGTGCAGTCCTTGCGTGCCGTTGAGGTCGGCGCGACTCGCCGACTTTCCCAATTCAATAGATAGATATCGCCGCTCGGCGGGCCCTACGCCGAAGTGCTCACGACGCACTTAGCCGGCGAGCAGCTCGACACCTCGACGTCTAATGAGCCTGCGCGCCGTATGATGTCCATCCGCTCCTCTCTCCCCGCCAACTCTGCACTGTTGTGCGAAACACTTCGACGGACCAAGGGCATACCGCCGGGCCGTAGGTGTGGCCTATGGGCCCTCAAAAGGTGGACCTTTGGATAGTTGGGAACGGATCAGAGCCCACTTCCCTCCCACCAAAATATTTTGTGATTTCTTAACACTTGCTCCATACCGAGCAGTTTGAGAAATCCCAACACGTTTTCGAAGTCAAAAATCGAGCATTTAGCTATCTCAATTTGAAAAAGTTTTAAATCAATCGCAGTACGTTTGAAGTCAGCCATTTCTTCACAAAGAAGAGTAGTGATTTCAAAATAAGAAATATCAAGAAGAGTTGTGGCAACTTTTTTCACTACAAATATTTTTTTGTAAAGTTCCGACTTTTTTTTAACTGTGCACTACAAGTAAAGGAGTGACCTTTTTCGCTCCCAGGAGAGCGATATCAGTGAAGCCAATTTGACGACTCTTGGGAGAGCGATATTAATTACATCGCTCTTTTGCAATAACTTTTCGCGACATTTCTGGTTACGAATAAGACTTATTTTGAGTCATTTTCGCAAACGTCGCTCGTTTAGGGTCGTCTCTGCGACATTTTCTGTTACGAAGAAGACACATGTTGAGTCATTTCGCAAAAATCGCTCTCACAGAGCGATGGCACCTATACGTCGCTCTATTCGGGAAAGAAAGGTCACTCCTCGTTTTACAGTGTGCCCCCCCCCCCCTCTTTCCACCTGCAGTTGGCCGAAAGGTAATTTACTAAATTAACGCCCTCCTTTGTGTATGTATACCTATGCAGGGTTAGCCTCACTGTTTCTCCAAAGGCAATAGTACTATCTTTCGTGGCAATGACAAGCCAACCGAACCGAAATAGGAGAGAAATAGCCGAAATGGCAGGAGAAATACCACGAAATAGACGAACAAGTGATTTCCACCTCGCAATGAGTCGGTCATTGCCATTCCAGAGGCAGTATAAGGAGAACTTAGATAAATCTTTCATTGTCAAAAAGGCGCTTTAAAAAAAACAGTGCTGGCCTAGCCTGGCTCTACATTGTAAAAAAATACTTGTGATTTTACCTACCGTGGGCTTGGCAACCCCACACATGATCCACCCCCAGGAGGCACGCCAAGGGGCCCCAGGCTCTCCAGGCCGCTCCGCGCTCCAGTTATGGATGGCGTGCAGCCGTAGCGCACAGCGTTCAACTCTCCTCGCGGTGCCGTTCGCCGTGTGGTCCCGTGGATCCGTGCCTCAAGGGGCGCATGTGCGAGTGCCCCTCCTCCTCCCCACACGATTGTGTCGCCCCATTGCCCGGAAGGCGAAGATTCTTTCATTCTTTAGTTGCGGCATGCGCGCAGCATCCAGTCGGAAGATCGGCATCGTTACACTACTATTCGATTTCGATTGTGTGGCCGTGACAATAGTCTTTTGTCAACAGAAAGAGTTGGTACTACCCGCAACACGATTGAATTGGATTTTAGTAGATTTAATTGATTTAAATAACGCCTACCTATCAGGCGCTGGAGAACACTTCGAAAAGAATGGAGACGTAGAGCAGAAAATTGATTCTGTGCTATGGAATATACTCCTTTATCTTAAATTATCATCCCTATATAGGTTGGCTTCCCCCCCCCCCCAAAAAAAAAAAAAACCCATAAAAATCCACTATCTGCAGTTACAAAATTGCCAAGTTCAGCCAACCGATGAGCCAACTGCCAAATAATGCAAGGTCTCAGAGCGCCTGATAGGTAGGCAACATCTTGCCTGTAGTGCATTCGTGCTATGCGGGGTGGCCCACCCCGAGTCTCGCAGGCGCTGACCCCGCAAACCCAACTGGGTACTTAGTACCAGGAAGAGTCGACTTGTAAGCACACACATACAAGTGTGTACTGTCTATAGTACAGTCTTCCTTGTGTGTACTTCTGTACACTGTATGATTAGCAGTGTCGACAGCTGTTTCAAAGCAGGAAAAGGGGAGAAGAGGGGGAGTGGGTTGAAAAATCGTTCGCAATGTGGATTATGAAGAACTTTTTGTTGTAATTTTACCAAGAACTTCCACAAAATAAAGTCATAGAACAGATTGCAAATTAAAAACAAAACTGTTCCTTCCTTTCTTTTGTCATGGATGTCACGTGATGCGCATCTCACGGCGTGGACTGTGTGGCTGCAAAGCCTGAAATGCGTACCTTTCGTTTATGGTTTGTGGAAGGGTCGACGACCTGATGTCTGGACCGTCTGTGTAACAAATGCCTGTATATTTGTATCTCACTCGCTCCGCCCAACCCCCCCTCTCTCTCTCTCTCTCTCTCTCTCTCTCTCTCTCTCTCTCTCTCTCATACACACAAACACACATACGCTCGACGATTAGTTCGTTGGCACACGTAACAGCGCTGGTTGAAATGAATTCGGTGCTGGTGTGTGGGCTGGCCGGCCCGCCTTTAGGCCCGCCTAGTGGACCTCCCGTACTATTGGTCGTTGGCGTTAACGAGACGTCGATGCGGGGCCGCTCCTCGTTAGCCTTCTGCACTGGAAGTTGGGAAGCGCGTGGCAAACATACCGCTACCTCCATCTGGTCTGTGACTCAACTGACTCAACTCTCACTCTTAATCTTAAATAGCGCCACCATTTACAAAACAAAAGTCTGCCACGAGCTGGTTAAAAACAACAATATTGCGATTCATATGTGTTACTGCACAGATCCAATGACGACTTTTCTCAAACTTGCATAGAGACCAATTAGGTAGGGAGCGATGCACGGACTACCGTACTACCATAACTCGGGTGAATTCGAGTACGGACTGCTCCTGCTCCGTCAACCTGCGCACCGCGCCTGTTACTTACTACTTTCGTAAGAGCGCCTGATATTTTCCAGTGTTGACGAAAAACATACAGTTATCTCTTCCTTTCTCACTTTTTTCAGCGACGTGGGCTGTTGATGTTGATAGCCACCCTAGCTGAATCAAATCGCATGTTGGGAGAGAAACTGAAACTGCTAGTTGTGATTGTCTCGCATAGCGCAGGGATGATTAAGACCAGGTGAGGCGATAGCAGAGGTGGCGGCGCGAGGCGTCGCCCGGGTGCGTCGCGTCTCGTTAAAGAGCTCGATAGCTCGGCCATGATTTACATCCAGGACACGAGAGCAAAGAGCGAGGCAAAGGGTCATCGCCTATTCGTGTTCAAGGACTGAATCCTCTCTCGATTCGATTGTGTTTGTTGTTCGTGTGAGGACAGTTTTGACAATTAACTAACATAGAGTACAGAGTAGCGCCTTGTTTCACTATTTTCTGTTTTTTGCATAGCCTATATACTAGTGGTACTGGTTGTCTTAAGAGGTACGCTTTTAAAAAAGTCGCACCTGCAATTGTTTTGCGTACTTTCTGAACTACTCCGAAGCTACTCAGGAAAATCAAGTGTAAGACACTATCCTGTACAAAACTCTAGTTTCTTACTTTGCAATTACAAACAGATGCTTCGCAATTGCGAAGAAATGAAACTCGCTGCAAAGCATCGCATTGCAATTGCAAAGTGTAAGTTCGTAATTGCAAAGCATCACTTTGCACTGATAAATAAAGTGTGCAACTGACACACACTTTAAGGTGTTGAACACCTTGTCGCACACTTCTATGTGTGCAACACGAGTTTTGAATAGTTGGAAGTGTTCAACAGGTGTGTTGCACACTTTTAAATATTCAACCTGACCGACGAGCACTATAGCTCAACGCTCAAGTTGAACACCAAAAAGTGTGCAACACACCTGTTGAACACTTCCAACTATTCAAAACTCATGTTGCACACATAGAAGTGTGCGACACGGTGTTAAACACCTTAAAGTGTGTGTCAGTTGCACACCTTATATATCAGTGTGTAATTGCAAAGTAAATGGCTTCGTAGTTGCAAAGGATCTAAATACTTTGCAGGAATCTAAAAGTGAAGACTTACAAGTGTTAGGCTGTTAGGCAGCTGCACACTTTATTTATCAGTGTGTCCCCTCTCCTTGCCGCGTCACCTGTAAAAGAACTTTGTGCAGACCAAGGTACTTTGGCCGCTGTGGATGCTGAATGGCGCATGATTACCCCCCCCCCCCCTTTCCCCTCGTGCCACCGCATTGCCCAAACCAGTTGGATTTGAAACGGTCACTCCTCCCACGCATACACACGAAGCGGCCGCTGTTCGTAAATGTTTTTGTTTTGCCCTGTTGATTTCTTCGGCACCTTCTTTTGGTGCTCACTTGAAGAAAGTGTATGACGTGCACGTGCACGCCCTTGTCCAATGTCCACTCGTCCAGCGAATACGCCTGGCACACAGTGCGTTCTATACCCTTTATGAACTGCTGGCCGCCTAGGCTTCCCCGAGCGCGCGTAACGATTGCGCCGTAGACCGCACGCGTCGTGTCTGTTCTCTTCGTTTCACTATGCGCACGCTAAAAAGAAAATTCTGCGTGCACATAACTATTTAGGGGTACAACACGCAGCGTGCAATCCATCCTAGAAAACTTATGCGCACGCGTTTCTGAGCACAAAATTCCGCATAACACAAATTGTTTTTAGTGCACGGATTCCGCGTGCACAAAAGTCTTAATTGGTTGATGTAATCGCGTCATTACCTATTTGAATCGACTCACGCAAAAAGAGGATTAGCTGAGAAAGCTGATGCATTGTCTAAAAGTTCGGTCATCTGTAAAACCGATTTAGAAGAGGAAAAATTGTGAAAAGTGACGACTATTTTTTTTTACAGTGTGTGACTTATCCTCTTCAAAAGGTCATGATGAGTCTGGCGAAAGAATTTTAGTGACTATACCTTTCAAAATTCACGCTCTTCTTTGCAGTACATCTTTGCTTATTCGCGTTGCCTTATAGAGACAGCAGGTTCGCAATAAGACAAACGAAGGTGGCGGCCGCGAAGGGCGTCGTTGCGGCGCACCTCAATAAAGGCTTGTCGCACCACGGCCCGTCCACGTGCTTACTTAAATCTTCAGAAGAAAGCGCCATCAATGTTCTGCTTGTCGTTCGTCTCGCTGCCTTTTAGTGCGCCTGGTGCGATTAACAACCATCCATCCGTTGCCCGGGTGATTCTGATTGAGGCTCGTGGTGTACGGTGTACGGTTTAGTTATCGCATCAAAAATAGGGTTGTACCCGCTTATTCGCTTACACACGTTTGGTTGTTTGAAAAGGAGAGGGGGGGGGGCACTTTTTCTTCTATAAGTAACAACAACGAACGAAAGCAGAGGGAGTTGTTAATGGAAGAGGGAAGAGTGAGAATGTGCGTGCGCTAATTGATCGTAAATTTGAATGAGTGATGTGATGGTTATCCCGGGAAGGTGATGACCCGCGAGGTCAGCGTGAGGGCAGGGAAAAATGTAATTCTCGACGAGAGAATGCTAAATTACGACATGATATCCAAAACCCTGAAATTGTGTTTCGACCCTGTTCCCGAGACCCCCCTTTTTGGCCCGGCCATCCAGCAGAGAAAACACATCGGCGCGTAAAAAGGAATTAAAAGAGATACATGGTAACGGGTCGGTGTCCGCCGGCGGGACAAGGGTCTACACGGGGAAGAGGGGGGAGAGGGCGACAACCGCAGATTTCGGGCGAATTCCTTTCCGATTTTCGTAAATGAGTCGGTCGCTCTCCCCGCTCCGAGTGCTTTTTCGGCGAGCCGAGTGTCGGTGCCCCTGGTCCCTCGTAAAGACGATCGTCTAATAAGTGGAATGCAGCCCTGCGGGGACTCTGCCTGCACGTGTTGTCATTATTACGGGCCGTTAACGTTGAGATAAGGGCGGTGCGTAAATAACGTAGCGTTAAATGCAGGATTACTACCGTGCAGCGGAGCAGCCGTGTGAAACAATCCAAACATATAATGCTTCGCGTGATTCGCGTCGCCGTGGACTTCTTGTAGCGTGGTGACAAATGTAAATATGATTCTGATGTGGATTGCACATATGTAGAAACGTTTGTGTATACTTTTATATACTTATCCATTACTTCTTTTCCGGAAGTTTTATAGCATTGTCATGATTGGGCGTTACTTTGTCACCTGTCGTCCTGTCGTTAAGCCGACTGTATAACACGAGGAATTTAACAGCGGTGCAATTTGGCACTCGAAAGAGAGGGAGAGATTAATTAGACGTCTCCGCGTGAATCGAACACTTC
>NW_026267143.1:2477324-2479911 GCF_000697945.3 Frankliniella occidentalis | reverse complement strand
TTTAGGTCTGGTCTTTGCATTTATAAACGTAAACATCGTGCCCCCAAATTGCTGGTGGCTGCTGCTGCGCGCATGCATGTCTTCCGTCGGACTCAATTTTGCTTTTTCAGGGAGGACGATACGAGATCCGAGATCCGTAGCTACAACAGCTTGAATCCGGGACTATTTTGGATGTTTTTCAATCCTGCGTTTACCAGTTTCTGTCATTATAGTTTATTTATCTATAGGAGTGAACCTGCCGTCGGGAGGCGTGGCTGAAGCAGGCCGCGGTGGCCGTGCCTGTGGAGAAAGGGGGGCCTCCGCGGGGGCTATCGCGCCTACTTAATCGGCGGTTTACCAATCAATTACTTCCGATTAGGGATCGAACTCGAACGTGACGACTGTCCCATGCAGCGGCGCTGCGGGCCCGGCCACTCCGTGGCGACCGGCTCCGCGATGTGGGATCGGATCGTCCAAACGGCCCGCCGCCCGCCTCGTTATTTGGGCAACCGCCGCCGCCCATTGCCTATTTAATGGAAAATAATTTGCCCCACTGGGACGGGCGAGGCCGGCCGGGGACCCGGGGGGCTACCCTGCCAAATAAGCGCGCGGCGCGTCTCACCCGCTGGACTAAACAAATGTGCTGCGCTGCTCTCCACGGCGGCGGCCTCGGCGGCGGTAGTGTCGCTGTGTTCGTGGTGATGGATATAGCCGTCGTACGAGACCCCCGAGAGCGTCGCAGTGTGTACGGTTTGGGCAGGTAGGCATTTAACGCTTTTAGTGGGGTGTGACCATTTTCTGGTCACGCCCCCCCCCCATGTTAAATCATAGGCACCGAACATAAACAGGAAGGATCGTTTTAAGAAAAGAAAATGCTTTGGAAACCCAAGTGTGCACTTGAATGCAGTACCTTCTGCATACCTATACATGTGTGCATTGGCCAGGAGGTAGTGTGTACTTGGTCAAGTGCACACTAAATCTCCTGCATAAATGTATACTCGACCAAGTACACCCTACCTCCTGCATACTTGCCAAGTACACAGGACCGTCTGCATGGTACTGCACTGCATTCAAGTACACACTTTGGTTTCCAGAGTGCATTTGAATTTTTTAAATGCGATTGTTTTGGTGGTCTTTTAGGGCCTATAATCCTCGGGGGGCTCCGCACACCACACCGTCACGCACGCCGCGCCTCGCCGGGGCTGGCGGGGACGCTTATTAGCGCACGGCATGGGATGGGCCGGGCAAACCCAGGTGATTTGAATTCTATATGATTATATATTTAAAACATGTGGTTTATATATGGGTTACATATCATAACATAAATTTATATGTCAATATATGTAAAGACATATGGTACCACATGCAATCACATGTAGTGCCATATATGGCTACATGTGGGTCAATATATGATTATATATTTACCAACATATGATATTATGTGGCCGCATGTGGTATCTTTGAACTGTATGTGGCTATATATGAGAGAATAGAAGCCACATGTCGCATTATATGCGACGATATATAATAATATTTTTATATATGTTTCCTTGTATGCTACGATATGTGACTATGTAATTTGAGTGACTTAACTACAACTCATATGTTACTTCATAAATTTCACATTTATGCCGTAACCCCGACGAAATATTATAACGATTACACCTGTATACTTGTGTCCAGTTATAGTTAGTTAATTCGATTGCAGAGCACGACTGTAATAAGTATCTAATTTCGCGGTTATATTTGCGGTTTACGCTGTGTGAGGTACTGATGGTTGTTCTACGAAATTTACCTTGGGCAGTTTTGATTCATATGTATTGTTCCAGGACATTTTAGACACCCACCAAAGGGTGTCATACTTTCTTACAACTAAGTTTTTAGAGCATAATATGCACCATATGTGATACCATGTGGACCATATATAGGGTATCAACTTCAAAGCGGTGCCACGCCTAAACTATAAATCGCAGGGTAAAACGGCTGAATGTAGTAAATCATAACAATAAGCTCTATCAGTTCATGAAGTAAAAAAAAATTACCCCCAACACCTTCCCAATATCTCGAGAACAGCTTCAGATATGACAATGAAAACACCACCATTGTGATCAGAGCAAAAAGTTGATGTAGGCGAAGTGTTTTTAAAACGTTACAGGCCTCAGGACATAGAAGCCCGGAGGTTGCTGAAGAGTCACATGTTGTCATATATTTGTAAACATATAAGCATATATGGGCCCACATGTTTGAATATATTGCCCCACATGTGGTCATATATTATACTATATATGGACCATATATGAGGTATCACATATGGCCTATATATGGTACCATATATGGGCCATATGTGCGGCACCAAATCACCTGGGTGCGAACCTTTTGACTCCCTCTCTTCCCTCGTGCTGCCTCTCCCCTCTGCCGGGGGGACGACCACCCGGCGCGGGAGGGTCACAGGAAGGAGAGTGAGAGGGAGAGCAAGAGGAGAGCGAGAGAGAGAGAGAAAGGGGTTGGAGGTACGGCTCTTGTTGTACCGAGGTTGAGATATTCGCGTCACGGCTGAAACCGGAGAGGAGGGGGAGGGGGGCGGAGCGAGGTTGTGGGAGGAAGGGGG
>NW_026267143.1:2473807-2477260 GCF_000697945.3 Frankliniella occidentalis | reverse complement strand
CGGGGAGGGGCGGGGCCGATCTGCCACGCTCTGAAGTCTGAAGGGGTCAGGCGCGTCGGGACCGGGGCGGGTCGCGTCGCCGCGAAGGGGTCCAGCGCAGTTCGCTTTCCTCTTGCCTCCGCAGCCGTTCATGCGCCCCGGCCGGCGCCCCGCGGGGCTGCACGGAGGAGTATGATCCCGCATGACTCACAGCCCCGCTCCAGTTGGACCGCATGCACGCCTCGGCCGCGGAGTGCACGCATCCAGGCCCACCCCAGCCGGTAGCCGCCGCCCCGCGGGCTCTGCGCGGCTGCGGCCCGGCGCGGGCCGATACCGTAGGCGTGCAAATAGTGTGTGTCTGGCCGACCGACCGATCACGCCAAGGCAGCGGCAGGTTCGCCGAGGGCAGGCCTGCGCGCCGCACCTGCATGTCAACACGCGGTGCGTGCGCACGGAGCGGTGCGTGCGGGAGGGAGACTGTGTCATGGATACCGGCGTCGTGCACTTATTGCGCCCGGAGGAACAGTTCCTTTGGTGCCGATGGGCGTAGAACAGGGGAGGGGGGGACACCTGCTGGCGGCTGGTACCTGCCAATGGTCGAATACTGGTGTGCCGCGCCTGTTGCCACTGATAAACTAAGTGTTCAACTGCTCAACACATGCAAGTGTGCAACTGCAAGTTAAATACTTGGAAGTGCGTAACTGCAAGTTGAATACTTGCAAGTGTTCAACTCGGTAGGAGTGCACTTGCAAGTGTGCAACTCTTCGGTTGAGCACCTGCTTTACAGTGAGCTGAGCGCTAATGTACGGAAGTGTTCACCTGAGGAGTTGCACACTTACAAGTGCACACCTACCGAGTTAAACTCTCGCAAGTGATCAGCCACGGAGTTGCACACTTGCAATAAGTATTTAACTTGCAGTTGCACACTTACAAGTGTTGAGCAGTTGAACACTTAGTTTATCAGTGTCTCGCTTGCTGACAGTACTCTCGGTGTTCTCCGGCTACTTCACCATCGAGTATGCTCCGGGTACTTCGGGTGTGCCTGCAGTACGCTGCCCACGTAGCCCACGGCTCCGCGCCCCCCAGCGACCTGCGCCATGCTGAACCCCACCCCGCATCCTCCACGCTCGCGGCCCCGCGGCTCTCCACGCAAACGTCTCTTTGACCACGTCCCACAAGACACCCGCTCCCTCAACATCGCCGACTGGAAGGAGACGGCGCGACAAGGAGACGGGATCGAAGACCAGCCCGACCCCTACGGGACAGCGCGGCAGGAGGCGAAGCAGCGCAGGTTGGAGCGAGAGGCGGCCGCAGAGCAGCGGCGGAGCAGGCTGGCGGCAGGACCCACGCACCTCACTATCTGTCTACTAGGGCCCCCGCACCCTGAGCCCCCCTGAGGAATGATCACTGGGCCAACCCCCTCCGTGGTTGTTCGGGGCTGCCAAGGGTTCGGGGACCCACTTAGCTGGAGGACTCAGGGCTTACCCACCTGAAACCGGGATCAGCATGACTGCTCGGCAGCGTGCCCCGGTGGAACGGCCTCGTAATTGGACGGCTCCGGTCGGGCCAAACACCTTTGGCCAATTCTGGCCTCGCGGTTAGTAAGTCAAGTAAACCTTAGGGTGGTCCCATTAATTGCTAATCATTTTTCTGGGTGGATGTACTCCGCGTCTAACGTCTAACATTTGCACATATCACGCAAGTGTGCAACGTCAGTTAGACCCCATGCAACAAAATCATGATCGTCACACTTGTTTCGCCAGTGCGGAGAGGCGCCTATCGCCCTTTCTTTGAAGCCGTCCGTTCTAGAAAGGATCCATCCACCATGCTTGTTCGGTGGATTTTTTCTTTGCCGTCCGCTCTCTTCAACATGACGACCCTCTACCTAAAAGGGCATCGAGCCGAGTGTACATGCATAATGAACGGTAATCTCGACAACACTACCCCTCAAGTAGTGCCTTTTTTCAGGCCTCTCTGTTTTTTTATGTGCGTCAATTTTTTCCCACAAAACGCCAAGTGCGCCATGATTGATCACAACTCTGTTGCTCATCGCATGTCGTGTACGGCTACCCGTTGCTCCCCTACCGGTTGGCGGAGGCTGTCCTGCCCTGCCTGCCCCGCTGCCGCCGCTCCGCCAGGCCACGCCTCGCCCCGCCGGGACGACAAGTACTCTATCAGTATGTACCGTCGGTCCCGAGGCCGCCTCCGCGCACCACGGCGTGAGCGCAGCGTGAAAACGAACATATTCCTAACTGGGTTTAGCAATAGATTAAAATCACGACCTAACCTGAGTTTTCGCATTTATTCAATGTTTGTCCAGTTGTAGTTTGCACGACGATTGTTATCCTATCGTAACAATTTCAGACCGACATAAGGAGAGTGGGAAGCCTCCAAAGTCAAGTATGCAGAGATCAGCAAAAAGCAAGTCCGTCGCTGTTCAGCAACTGTTTTTGATCCGTCGTCGTCGTTGTTCAGCGACCGATTTCTGATCCGCCTTTGTTGTACGGATGCGTCGTAGTGCCCAACCCCGCCCGAAACATTCGGAAAGGGGAGTGGGGAGGGGGGGGGCAGTGTTTGGGGTCACGGGGACAGTGCTGTAGGAGGGTTCGTATGTCTCCTGGAAGGCCCGCTAGCGGGAGCTCCAGGTCCTTGAGCCGCGCCGACGTGAAGGTGGTCCGGTTCAGGAGGGTCCGGACGCCCCGGGAGGCGCGGCCGCTCCGCATCCCGATAACTCGGCGGGTATCAGCGACGGGCCCGCCGTGAAATGGGAGTAACGCGCCGCTTTTATGAAGGGGCGAGAGATTAATTACTGGGGACGCGCGGTTTGGGTTTCGCCCGCCGCCATGAGCGCCGCGCCGCACCGCCTTCTTTGGAACATGACAGGCCCGGGCCCGGGCCCCTGGGACCCCTGAGCCCGAGGGCACCTGATGAGGCCTGCGGGCAGACCAGGACACCAGCGCGGCCGACAACTTGCAAAATATAATTTGACGCGCGATTTCATTTCTGTCCCACTGTACTCACTCTCTGCAGGGATACGTCGCGTTCTGTCGGGTGCGGGTTAGTTATTGATGCAGTCGCAGCGACGAAGGATCTGCAACACCTTCCGTGTCCTTGGCTTGCACCGTGTGTCGAATAGTATCGTTGCGACTATTCGAGAGTTCCTTCAAGTACTTGACGAGTACTGGCGTGTATACGCGAGTACTAAAGAAAATTTACGCGTGTGCCGAAGTGTGCGGGACCGCAAGGAGCCCACGTCCGTCCCCTGGGCTCATGCCTCGCGCCGCTCCCCGCCAATAAAGCCTTGGGTGCTAATAAGCCGCTACCAATAAGCCGAGCCTAATAAACGCGCCCGATCCGTTGGACGCGGCGGGGACCCGGCGGGCCCTGTCGTCTGCCGTAACGGCTCCCCGCCCGGGGGCTCGGGGGACGCGCCGCCGCCGCCGCGCTTGTATTCTTTCGCCGGGCAAAGCGTTA
>NW_026267143.1:2472355-2473033 GCF_000697945.3 Frankliniella occidentalis | reverse complement strand
GGCCCCGGCCTGTGGCCCCGGCTGGGCTCGCTCGCCGCGCGGCTCGGCTCGGCACGCGCTCGCTCAGGCGTTGAGATGATGTGATGCCGGTTACTCCATCCACTGCAGTAGTGGTGAGTGATCGCCGCGGCCTTTTACTGACCCCTGGTGGCGGTGTCTTGCGCTCGCTGAAACGAACGCAACACTTGGAGAATGAGTCGAAATTGGTCGATACTGTTGGTTGTACTTTTTGGTTTTGGCTTTTGCTTGGTCGGTCGGTCCGGTTGGCGGTATATTGCGTTCGTATAGCGGTGCTATCAAAGGGACTGGGCCTCTCGTGCTTGTGTTTGTGCGTGCGTTCGTTAGTCGGAGTGGGGGAGTGCTGCAGGGTGAAGACCGTAGCGATTATCTCGATGCGTTCCATTGCACTCAGGCTTGGCCGGCCGGGCCGCTTGGTAGCAGTGGCAGCTCCACCGCCGCCGCTCGGCCCGGCGTGGCGGAGGCAGGCGGTATCTCCTTATGAAGACGCCAGTTAGTCGCGACTTTGTTCGCACCTCTGCCGAGCGCTCCCGCCCACCTCCCGCCGGCACACACGGACCAAGAAGAAAGGAAAGGAAAGAGGCGAGAGGTTGAGTGATCCTCCGCAGTATGTGTCAGCGGTACGGAGCCAGGAACAGAGCACAGTGCTACACTGATAAT
>NW_026267143.1:2467199-2470642 GCF_000697945.3 Frankliniella occidentalis | reverse complement strand
GAGGCGGAGTGGGCGAAACTGTTATGCTAAATAAAGAGAGAGATAGAGAGAGGGAGAGATAGAGAGGGAGAGAGAGAGAGAGAGAGAGAGAGAGAGAGGGAGAAGACGAGGGGGAGGGGGGGGGGGAGATCCTGATTCTGTCCAGGTGCGGGCCGTCTGCTGTGTATCCTCCACTCGCATCACACACGCAAAAAGGACCACGTTACATCAGCGATGCGCCCTGTAGCTTGTGTGTGTGAGAGAGAGGGAGAGAGAGAGAGAGAGGCCGTGCACCCCGCACCCCTCCCCTCTTCGCCATCCCGCCTCCGTACCGTTATGGAGAGAGACGATTGTGAAAAGGGCAGACGGGCAGCCAGGTCCGTCCCTTTGGCGAAAACGTGATTAGCTTAGAATCGCAATGGCAATGAGAGTGCGGAGGGCCCTGCAGAGCAGCATCTCACAGTCGGGCCACGTCGCGCGAGGGGACCGGCTGCAGCGCCCGGCTGCGGCGCCCTTCTCCAAAAGAACGGCGTGCGGCTGCAGCGGGATGCCGGCGTCCACCTGCAGCCCGCAGCCCGCGTCCCCGGCGGGGAGTGCGGAGGTGGGCAGCGACCCAGCGGCCCAGCGCCCTGAGGAAGACATTACCCGCCGACATTCGGTATGAGTTAGCGGCGCGCCGGCCGGCCAGATAGCGGTACGCGATAGGGAGGGAGCGTGGCAGCGCGTAGCGGGGCGGCGCGTATGAGTGATTGATTTGTCGAGCCTGCGGCCTGGTCCATCACGCCCCGCCACGCCCCGCCACGCCCCGCCACGCCCGCGGTGGGCGATACTGGTCCGTGCGCATTGGTCACGCATTGTTCGCGACTCCAGCGGCGCGCACGCGTGCAGACGAGTGGGAGGAACGGGGTCCACGAGTCTTCTGGAAACCTTCACGCCAAACCCGGCGGAACCCAAGTTTAATCTTGTTGCCGTTGTTGTGGTGGTGGTGTGCACGTTCTTGCAGTAAACACCACCCTGAAAAATAGCAATTTAAAAAATATCCTCGTAACTTTACGTTTGTTGTCATTGTCCTTTATAAAACATGTTGTTCGTTTAGAGCAGTCCATTCCTGCTTGTCGATTAATTCCAACTAGATACAACGTGCTTTGCAAAGTTACGAATTCAAATTATAATTTTCCATGTATGTGCCTCGTTAAGATAACAATTTGCAATTGTAAATTTACAGGCACTTCGTATTGACTTGCATATGATTGATCTACAAGGAAGAATGGGCTGCCGCAAATTTAGAACATATTTTGTAAATATCAATTAAAACAAAGGCTGTAGATTTAGAAGGAAATTTTTCACGGTGACTGCTCTAATCTGCTCAAACGTTGCACGTTGCACCCCGTATGACGACAGCCTTTCCAGACTTGACCTACCACCATGTTTGAGTGATGCATGCTTCCCGAGTGGCGACCGTTGCTCTGACCCGGAAGATAGCGTCCAACCAAACAAAAGACCCGGGAATGTATGTGAGACGGGAGCGCGCTCCGTTTGAAATTCAAACTGAACCTTTTGGGCCGAGCGGTGAGTGCCGTAAGGCGGCCGATGCTCTCTCTTCGGGCAGAAGGGCAGCCCTCGTTGCTTATCCCACTGATGCTGCGTGTGATATCTGATCCAGAGAGAGAGAGAGAGAGAGAGAGAGAGAGAGAGAGAGAGAGAGAAGCACGGCCGTGGGGGACCATGCAAATGCGTGTGCGGCCCCTGCTGTCACGCCGGGATGACATATGGGCGGGAGGCGGCGTGGCTCGGCGCGGCGGCTCGTCGTGGGCCCAGAGCTTTTCTGACGAAAACAATGTTTAATCAATATCCCGCCGCGGACGCCCTGAGCCGCCCAGCTCACACCTTCTGACTTTGTATCGGTTCCCATTTTCTCTTCTCCGAGGACGACTCTCTTCCCCTCTCCCACCCCCCATTTCCCCTCCACTCTCTTTCGTTCTCTCTCCTGTTCTCTTCTGCTCCGACAGTCCCGGCGGCGCGGTGTTTTGCAATAACGGCAACAGATGCGAGACGCCCCACCCAGATCAACTAATGATTTTTATGAATTCATACGGGTGCTAATTAACAGAGAGCCTGTCTGGGATTATTGTCCCGCACGATAACGTCTTGTGTGTGTGTGTGTGGGGGGGGGGGTGATTGGCAACGAACCCTTTTACCGTGCTTCTTTCTCTTCTCCATCTCTCTTCCTCCTCCTTATTTACTCCTTCGCCATCCTTCTCTCCTTCTCCCCCCCCCCTTCCCCCCCCCGTTTCCCTGTCTCTTGTCTGCGGGAGGCATGGCGGCGCATGCCCCCCGGCTCAAAATCCTCGGACAGTTTTCCAATCTTGTCCGTCGGCTCCCGCCGGCTGCCGCTGCCCGGGGTCTTCGGCGTCGTCGTCAGTCACCTGTGCTGGGCCTGGGAGAGAGGCGGCCGCGATGTGTGATGTGTGGAGTCCGCCACTCCCGCGCGCGGCCGCGCCGACAAGAGTCTAATGAGGCTGATAGCCTCTCTTTCTCGCTCACTCTCGCCGCGCAGATATTATATTGCCAGCCTCGTAGTAGCTGATGACATTTTCGCGAAGAGCAGCTGGAGATGTCGTTTCATCGCCTTATGTCCGATTATGAGTAACGACCGGGGCGGCTTGATTGAGCAAAGTGGAAATAACGGCCATATAAATAGTTAATTTCCCTTAGTTAGTGTGCTACTCGGTCGTGATCGGTACTATAATTTTGTGGACTAGTTTCTCCAAGTTGTCACCTGTGTTTTGCTATATTGACCCATAATTTACATACTTAGATAGACCTGAATCGGTCCAAAGAAAATAGAGGAGCACTGCTCTTGATATTTTCCATGGCAATTAGATCCCTCTCTACCTGTAACTTCAGCGCTGCAGACACATTGGGTTATTAAGCCTTTTTTATAGCGTATAATATGGACATTAGTCGTCTAGGACTGCTCCGGATGGAGAAGCGGCGAAGACACCTTACATTCATTGCAGTTAGTGGTGAGGAACTTAAGTATACTATAGGCTATCGTTCTAATATTCTTATTCTTATAGAGTTGTAAAAAATGAATTAGGAAAATTTACCAGGGTCTTTAACTCTTAAATTTGCTTTCAAACGAATAACAGTAATTGTGTTTGTTGGAAGTAAATAATTAAACTTGTTCTCCTGAGAATTTCTTCCCACCGATAAAGGGGCTCCTTGTCCCTGACTTGCCACACCGCACTGCTCGGCACAGGGTCATAGGGCACGGTCAGGCGCGGCCAGGCTCCACGCCTTCTACGGAGAACGTCAGGCGCAACGCCATGGGCCGAATCAAATTCTCACTCCATCCCTCTTCGCGCTTCCCTCCCCTCTCCTTCTCGCCACACTGATAAATTAAGTGTTCAACTGCTCAACACTTGTAAGTGTGCAACTGCAAGTTGAATACTTGCAAGTGT
>NW_026267143.1:2465252-2467040 GCF_000697945.3 Frankliniella occidentalis | reverse complement strand
GCCGAATCAAATTCTCACTCCATCCCTCTTCGCGCTCCCCTCCCCTCTCCTTCTCGCCATGCCTCCCAAATGTACAATTGCTTGCCTCATGTTCTATCGTATATGGAGGATGTCATATCTGACACGACGAGTACGTCTCTCCTTACTCTGGCAACTTGAAAGTTTATATTATCTACATGTTTTGATATCGGAATATTGCTTTATCTCTTATAAAAAAAATATAATGCGAAAAGGAATGCGTTTCGCTCTTCGAAGAGCGACACGCGTGCTCCTTTTCAGGAGTCCACACTGGAAATACAAGGGTGCGAATGTCACAAACCTCCAAGTGAAAGTAAGTCATTCACTTGTAGGTGTGCGACATAATTTTTTACCAACGTGTAGATGTGTGAATGACTATTCACACACTTGAGGTCAAATGTCAATGGCTACCTTTTCAAGTGTACGATTCTCTTTTCGCCTACCTACAAGGGTGTGAATATTTTGTTGCACACCTGCAGGTGTGAGGTGTGTGGATCCTTCCACTCACTTGAAGGTGAGTGTCATTTATTCGTACACTTTGATTTCTAGATCAATATCAACTTCATGTAAAACGTGACTTTTTAAGGATTCTAAATTGATGTGCTGCATTACTTATTTTAAGTTTTTAATTGTTTAATTCTCTAAGCTTTTTCTGTGTATCGAATTCTGAATCGAATGAAGAAGACTGATGGAATTGATTGAGACTTGGAGGCGTTAGGGCTGAACCACTCCTCGGCCCTGCTCCGCCGTAGGCTGCTTTGGACCCGGCCGCACGGCAACACACATCTTCTAGCACAGCCGCCCTTCTTCTGCCATTTGAAGCGGCCGCCGTTTCGGGCACGCCTCTCTGTATTGTATCTGCCGACCGACGGGTTAGAAAAAAATCCGCTGGATCGGAACATTAACATAGCTTCACATAGCGGTGATGCTCTCGTAAATCCATAAGCAGGCGGGCAGCGGGGACGTGACCCAGGCCCGCCTTTGATGTACCAATGTATGACACTGTAAGATATGAAATGGTTCAAGAAAAATAACGAAAGCAACCAATATGAGTCTTAATAGGAGGCGGGAGGGACAGCACTGTTGACGATATAGAACCTCACATTGCAATTGCTCAATTGCGGCACGCGCGTGCGTGCTGCTGTTCTATTTTCGACCCTTTCGAGATTTCTGTATTTCTCTTACGTCTTCATTTCTTTCTTTTTTTCTTTCTTGTTTTGGAAAAATGTATGGTAGGTTCACTAGCTTATATTTCACTCGATCATCGTTTCTCCGTATAATTGTGCAATGACACATAGTCCTCTTAGTGGGAGTGTGTAGATTGGTGGAACTGGTATCAGATGTTCGCTACGCTAGATTCCGCGACACTGATAGAGCGCGACGCTGACCGAAATACAATGAGAATCAGGGAGATCGTGAAGAAATTATTGTCTCAGGAGTGCTAAGCGCTGAAAGTCTCTAATTATTTATGCATTTCCTCTTTTACAGGTGAGTCGAGGCGTCCAGCACGGCGACAACTGGCAGTCGATCTTTGCATAGAGGTATGCGAGCTGTCGAGCTAAACATTATCTATTGTTACATCTCTGGCCGATCGACGGTATTTTTAAGAGCAAACAGCGTGCCCTAATATGTTGGTAAACTTTTTCTTTGGACACAGTTACTTAAGTACTGTGACGTAACATTCAATGCAATTTGAATTATGCAATATTATTCTAACAATAGTTAGATACGTGACATACGCCTGCGTCACTCTGCCCTCGGGGGTCAGTA
>NW_026267143.1:2459581-2464457 GCF_000697945.3 Frankliniella occidentalis | reverse complement strand
CACACACACACACACACACACACATGCTGCGACGCGTGTAGCCGCCTCGCACGCCATGCCGCTTTAGCTGTCAGCAGTCAGACATGAGTCTTCACACTAGGTGCGATGATAGTTGAGGGACGGCTGAAGGTTTGCAGGAGGCGAATGGCACAAATTCATTTGCAGTTTTCTTTTTTCGCCATCGGCATGGGGCAAAAGTTATTCTGATGTTTTTCGATGATTGCGGATAACAGAAATTTGCTATCGCCGAATATGTGAGCCAAAAGGAACCCAATAATAATGGAGGGGGGAAAGGGGGAAGGGGTAGATTAGGAAATGATAGATGCCGCTTCCCACCTCAACCTGTCTCGTTTTCCAGAATGAAATAAAGTCTGCTCGGCGGGCTTCTTACCTTTATTACTGATTGAATTAGTGTAAATCCTCGTGAAAGTTCCGGGGCGGCAATCACCGCTGGAGCCGCGACGCCTCAGGCGCTCCCACTCATCCCCCTACCCGGCCGGCCAGCCGGGCGGGAGTATAAATCTCGACTGGGAGGTGAGTGAAAATGCGTCTGAGGCGCTCGGATGGTTATAAGATCCCGACCCCTTCGGGCCTGTCAAATATAGTTCAGGGTTATGGATGGATGGATGGATAGGTGTTTATTGGCAAGGCCGGGTCGGGAAGTTACTCAACTGGATGCCTATGGGCCCGGGCCCTCCTGTAATGGGGACGTTCTAACTCTTTACAGCATTTCAGGTAAGCGGTCGCTCAGCCAAGAGCATGCCGGCCGCACCCGGCTTTTGTTGTAACAACTTGTGAGCATCATGTGTCGCCACGCACAATGATCCTCGTGAGCCGTGAAACGTTGTGGGTGAATGGGTGAATATCTAGAAAAAGCACTGCTATCGCTCCCGTTCCGTTGCCGTGCGTCAGTCACCACAAGGAGCGGGGATGTGTGTGCGGAGAGCTCCTCGGAGATCGCCCGCGACACCGAGTCCTGTTACTCGCCATGCTGATGGCGGCGGGCGGCGCGGGCGGGCGGCGCGGGCGGGACGCGCCCGGAATTCGTTAACACGCGACGGTGCGGACGAGGGTGAGAGATCCGCGCTGGACCCATTTGGGAGCCGGTGGTGCACATCGAAGGAGAAGCAATTATCAATTTGTTTTTGCCCCACCATCAAAATCGTATTGTGCGAAGATTGCTCGATTCAGACGACGTTAATGATTGAAATCACACGTACGCGGGCATATCGCCGGTATTTATAATTTGCTCAATGCCCCTCCCCTCCCTCCTGCACGCCCGGACCACGTAGCCAATTCCAAATAAAGACATAAAAAATATTGCATCTTGATTTAATATACATAATGCATCCGTAAAGCCCATCATTTTTAGCAGGCTTCTCCGGCGTCATGATAACAATCTCTCCCCCCTCCTCTTACCTCCAGGATCCTCTAAAGTCTCGCTCTCACCCCCTTCCAACTGCAAAGGCATGTGAAAAACAAATTCATTTTTTAAAGTGACTAAATTAATTATGCAATTTCAATTGAAAATTTCCTCGGACACGACAGAACCAATTTTTCAATGGAATTTACTTGAATCATGGAAAATGTGTTCTGATTGTTTGGGAACCCTGGGTGCGTGGTGACAACCGCCAACCGATCGCGGTCCCAGGTTGCCCTGCAGAGAAGGCATGAGAAAAACACGAAGAGTCTTTCTTTTAAAGAAATCATCTGTTCTTGTCCGTTTTTTTAAAGGCTTGGTCCACTCCACTAAGCCGCTTGGCCCGGGTCCGCTACTCTGCCGCCACCGGTGGGGCGGCGGAGGTCTGCGAGACCTGCTCGGTGCGTCGGCGGCATCGGTACCACGACGAATCGTGCTCTTTGGCCCGACCTTCTCTTTTTCGAGATTATAGGCACTTGTCTCGTCTGGCCGGCCAAGTCACACTGCCTCCTTCCCTTCAGTCCTCTCCCTCACCCAAGAGAGCTGCAGCTTGATATTGCTGGGACTCCCAGAACGAGTCGAGCACTTGCTCTCCACTACGCTCAGCCGGAGGATGAGGTTTGGGGGCCAAACCTTGTCCGCCGGGCAGACCAGTGGCAGGCCCTCGGAGAAAATAACCGAAATTTCTGCTTCCTACTCTTCGTATCATGAGGAGAGCGGTCAAGTAGCGATTAATGATTTTGGGTAATCACGAGTTACTTTTCACTGCGTCGTAATTCCTCCCTCTTGGCCTGTTCGTACCTTTATGTCCATTTTGTAGGATTTCTCTCTTGCCGAACGGTTTATCTGAAATTCCGAATCAGAAACATTATAACACAGTGCAATGTCGTAGGTTTACGGGGAAATTTTCCACGTTGTGGGTCGTAAAATTCCAATTCCATTCCGTAAATTTACAAGCTCTTTGTATCGACGTGGAAATTGATTGACAGGCAAGAATGCGCTGCCGCAAATGTAAACATATTTAGTAAATACAAATGACTACAAATGTTTTCAATTCATAAGGGTATTTTTCACAGTGAATCGCCTGACCAACCATTGAGCAACGGGTGGTGACATGGGCATTGCACGGGGAGTGGGAATGCATTTGTGGTGATGTGCCGCACTATTTACGGAGTCGAGGGGAATCTATCGACAAACAATGGCTGTGGAATGAAGTACAAATGGGTCGTCTCGGCGCGGGTGCAGTCGGCGCAGCGCGCAGCGCGCGGCCGCGGCGCGGTACGATCCCGACACCTCGCCGGCCCGTATAAAACAATTACTGCGCGGAGCCTTGTACGGCCGCCCGGCCCGCTGCCCGGCTCGCTACCATTCAGATCGCTTTACAGCCGCCGCCAGGTTTTTATCATGCGACTGGCGCGTGTCGCACCGCGGCTAAATACCCGACGCAATGCCGATGTGTTGATGGGACGTCGTTTGTTGAGAGAACCGGGAGGATGGCTGCCGCTGGCTGCCGCTGGCTGCCGCTGGCTGCCGCTGGCCGCGCGACGCGCCGCCGGCCCGGCCGCGACAAAGTAGCAGAGTGATCGACCCGTCCAACGGCACTGCCACTTGTTGCGCCGCAGCGAGGAACGGCCTCTGACTTCCGATGTCACTCGACAAATTACACACACCAGCTTTGGATCTGGCTAAATAGGTGTGGACACAACCATTAGAAGATTAGCAGACAGAATAAACACACGCGGTGCGCACAAAACCACATGAACGTTAGTTTCTGGCCAGGCCAGAGTATTTTCGATTTCCTCCTGTGCTTGTAGACCTGGTTACGAGGGGTGTAGCGCTTTTGTTCTCACGTGTACAAGCAAATTGTACTCTTATTGTTCTCATATTGTACTCATTATGTTCGCACCCTGCACTCATCTTGTATTCACCATGTTCTCATGCAGTTTTCATATTCACCCTCTCTGTATATGTGAAATCAGGTTTACTCGAGTGTACTCATATTTTACTCATTTATGATTATTACGAGTACTCCTGCTCGTCTAAAGTCGAATACAAACTGGGGATCATTTTGAGTCATTTCTTGAGAAAATGGATTTCTCCTATATAGACCCAGATATCAAATTAGGCATGAATTTTATTTTCGACAACCCTTAGCTATACGGTCACCTTTTAAAATCCCTAAGGCGGAAACAGGTGACAACACTTGCATGGGTCCCCATAGTTGGTTTATTAAGTTGCCACGCTTAGACAGGCATGGCATGTGTGTGGCGCAAGAGTGTCTTTGTAATACAGACAGATCGGCCAATTACATCACCCTCGCTGCGGGCGCTTTGCGTGATCGCGATTCTCTACAGGGTGATCACTTCCAATCAAGCCTCATCACTTTCCCGTGCGAAAAATGGCCTCCCTCGTGTGGGGAGTCTGTTCCATGATTACACTCCGCCAACGTTCCTGGAGGTTCCACCCCACCCTTTTATCGAGTCACCCCCTTTCCCCCTGTCGATGGGACAGAAAGACGGATAGTGTAGAGTCGGCACGTCTTCATGCTGCAGTCTATGACATTATCTTTCCGACGTCTTCTGCAATACAAGAAAAAATCAAGGCCGCGCGAAAAAAAAAACCGTAGCGTAAAAAGTGGAGAAAAGACCATTGGTCAGTTTGCAGAAAAAACGAGACGTAACGGCGCGACATGACTCGATACCTGTATTGTATCCGAGGAGAGGTATGGCGCAGAGAGAGAGAGAGAGAGAGAGAGAGAGAGAGAGAGAGAGAGCGAGAGAACGTACGGCTTTCTTGCCGGTATCCGTATGAGCTCACTCGTCGAGTGGGGGGGTTGAGCGGTGAGTGGGTGGGTGGCTCATGGCACGCGCCCATGACAAGCAGACAGGTGGGTGCGGCCGCTCATGAATGATCTGAACCCGCCGCAGTAAAGTCACATTGTTGCTGCTGTCCTGTTGTGATGGCCGCGCTGCCAAGCGCCGCGGCCCATATGTGCTGGAGAATCTTCCCGACAGCTTCTCCGTCAAGGTCTCTTATGCGCGAGGGGGAAATCACTAGGGTTCGTAGCGTACGGACTATTTCGTGGTATTTCTCCTGCCATTTCGGCTATTTCTCGCCTATTTCGGATTATTTCAGGCTATTTCGGATTATTTCAGGCTATTTCGGATTATTTCAGGCTATTTCGCGCTATTTCGGAGTATTTCAGGGGTATTTCGCGACTAATTCACCGACTATTTCGCGTCTATTTCGTCTTTATTTCGCTCTATTTCGCCTTTATTTCGGACTATTTCGGGGGAAGGTGTACGAACTATTTCGCAAGTGGTTTTCCCCTCGCCTATGCGTGCTTGTCGTACCCACGCGCACGAAGTATAATGAGGGCCATGGAGTCGACTCTGACTTTTTTGGCAATACTAATAAATAAATACAGAGTCCTAGGGTCACCTAGTATGTCCGTTA
>NW_026267143.1:2453122-2459531 GCF_000697945.3 Frankliniella occidentalis | reverse complement strand
ATCCTACACCCCACCCCATCCGCCTTGCACCAATCATCATAAACATGGTGCTCGTTTGTTCAGGGCCAAAATGTATGAAAAATAAAGAGATTGGTGAGGGACCTTCGGTCTTATTCGTTTCCCGTTTTCAACCTGAGATATCAAGCCACTTCCTCGCCTGGGTAATTTCCAGATGCTTGAGCATACGTTTGTTAGTAACGGTCGCTAATTCTTCTTCCAGCTCACGTCCTCACGCAAAGTAATTATAAAGGGAAGGAAGGGTAGGGGGTGAGCGAGGGAATAGCTTAGTGGAGCGCCGCGGAGGCTGTTTTTGGCCGGGACTGGAGAAGATACTAAAACGCCCCTTACGGTGGCAGCACAGCAAATAATACGGCAAAACGGTTGGCGCGTGTGATTTGCACGGCCCCGCCCCGGCACGCCCCGCCAGCCCGTCTAATGTGTGTACTTGCTACCTCATTGCGGCTGCAGCTGCATTGCTACCCTCGGCTGCCACTCATATGGGTGTATACATCAACAGCTACCAAAGGTTGTTATTGCGGGAAATGAAGTCTAAACTTCGAAATTTGGAAAACGACGCGTGAATAAGACGGAATTTTTAGATTCACCAGATTATGATTCTAAATTAATCTTAGAAAATTAAGCACTCATACTTAAACACCTTTTGTGTACATATGAAGACACGAGCCTGGCGGGCTCGTACCGCATGGTTGCACATGAGTTTGTCGTCAATTGATGTTTAAGTCCAAGTGTGCATTTTCTCGACACATTGTGATGTCTACCTAAGTTAAACGTCAATTGGTGCATAATCGTTCGACACTTCCGAAAAGTGTAGCAGCTGCACACCATATGGTTGCTATTGATAGCATAGAACTGTGTGTGTCCAAGTCTGCAGAATTTAAACGTTTACACAAAACGTTCAAAATGTGCACACCACGCCCACACTGCAAAAAATTATGACAGGAAAACTACAGATCGTCCTGCTAATTATTTTCCAGGAACTTCTGTTATTCAAATAACAGCATCGATGTAGTTTTAATGGTTAAAATTTGGTACAGGGAGCAATGTACAGGACCACTGTAAGGCAAAAGCGCGGACAAAACTGTCTACAGTGGAGCCGTATTCGTACACTGTACCGTGTAAATCCTGGGCTTTCCGGCGCTACAGCAACACTGTACTACGCGCTCTGTACCCCTAGGTGCAGTGACTAAGAGCGGCATCTACAGTAACGCTGTAGATCGTTCTGTATCAGACTAATTTTTTGCAGTGCACCACGCAAGTGTGCAACTTGAGTTAAACACCATGTAATTGTTAATAACTTGCACACGTTATTATGCATGATGTGCACATTCGGTTTATCAGTGTGAGCATTCCAACACGCAAAATAGTGTGTTTGCTAAAACAGAAGTGGGCCTTTGTAAATTTAGCAAACTGTTTTGCTGTTCCAGCAAAATTTTTCCTGTTCTAGCAAACATTTTGCTGAAACAGCAAACGGTTTGCTAAATTTATAAAGACCCACTTCTGTTTCTGCAAAAGCACTGTTTTGCGTGAAACTATATCTAATGACAATTGTTGTAACTATAGCAATGGAACTTACGAGCTCTATCCCTTTAGCTAAGAACTACGTCGGTTTCGCAAGGCGCGTCTAAACGGCGTGTGTTTGAGTTTTAGGGTGTCAGGTTCAGCACTGTAAAAATACCAACAACATTAACAACAGTGTGAAAGAATACTGGTAAATTTCGTGCTCTATCCCACTGCCTACAGTGACTTTCGACAATGCCGGACTGTACTTCCGTACCTTACCGTCGTAGGATAAAGAACAACATTTAACAGTGTACCACCGTTACCGTTAATCCGGTTAACGAGTTTCCCTTGGATATTCTTTACAGTGAGCGACGACTTCGTCGCATTCTTGACACTCGCTTCAGAGGTTAAAGGTTGATCGTCTCGTTCATTTTCAAATTCATTAAGAATAATCGTTTTTCGACTAAAGTCTGCAGGAGCGTCAAGGCGCGCTTTGCCGATGCCTACCACGAGGCGCGCGCAGCCAGCTCAGCTCGTCTCATTTTCGGGAGGTGCGAGGAACGCTTACGGTATTTGCAGCAGACCGGCCGGGCTCGGATTACCTCTCTCACACCTCACACGCTGCGGGCCGGGCTGCGGCTGAGTAGCTGCAAACAAACAGCGATGTGCACTCTCCTCCGCCCGCCTTATCCTGCAGTAATGAGAGATACCTCCCCGGCTGTGCTGCACGCGCGTCCTCCGCTCTGACAGCGACAACCAAAACGCTGTAAATGCAGCGGGAATTTAAGTACACGATTATCGATGCTAGTTTTAGTGTGCATCCCATATAATATTGGCGTTTGCAAACACCGGCACGTGCAAAACAGCTATTCACTCCCGAGACCTATGTGTTTTCGATATTTATTATTGGTAAGCGAATCTCCAGCACCTCGTCTCTTATGAGCCACTACTTATTGGTACTGGATTCTACGCACGTTTTGCTCGCCTCAAACACACCAGCCTCAAGTGAGTGACGCAATCGATATTGAAATAACGTGCCGAAATTTATAAGGCGACGGCCGAGAGCCCGCCTCATTTACTTACTGCGGCAGAGTAAGTTTCTCTCTGCTGGACATTATTCCCTCGGACCACGAAACGAAAAGCAGTCGAAATGCAGCGGGAGATGTTCGTTACCTCGATTATTATTGCTCTTTTGGCTCCGCTCGATCCACCTGCAGCAACTGCACACACACACAGGGCTATATATTTAAGGCAAGAGACGTTTTAATGGAGACATATTCTGTGGTGAATTCGCATTTCGACGTGGGAACCGAAAATACTTGAGAGAGGGGTGGGGGAGCAGGCAGGATTAGACCAGGACTTACGCAGCCCCCTCCCCCTTTTCCTTGCCTCTCCTCTCCGCTTTTCTCTCCCGCTTCATTTTGCTGCTGCGGTGAAATCGATATCACCTGCTGTGTCACGGGTCCTTCTGCGAGGTCTCCATTACCCAGAATGAAAGGCGAGAGACAGTTTGCGTGCGCGCGGACCCCTCGTCGTGGTTTGTTCGCCATTGTGGGCCCAGTAAATTTCTTCTCGGCTCCCTGAACCTCGAGAACCAGCCTCGAATCCTTGCATGCTGCTCCGTGGTCCTGGGGAGCTAAGAGATTGCTGGTGAGAGAGAGTTAGCCTTATCATGTGCCTAACACATCTTATGTCGTAAAAAGTGCCTGCCTGCAATGCATTCCCAGGTTGTATGAATACCACGAATGCGTCACAAACGATCAAATGTGTAAACATACCCACCATACCATGCCGTGGCTGCAGCATTAACATTATCACCGTAAAGTCGCTTTTGTTTACCCTACCCGGCAGTGCACTCGTGGTGCATACGGTAAAAAGAATGCATGACTTTTTGGGGAAAAAATGGGAAGCTGATAGATTGGAGGGAAAACCTGGGAAAACTTCTCAGATATTGAAGAAGTCTCCTCAAAAAGGATGGAAATTTCCCTCGCACTTTGAGAAGATTCTCTCAATTTGAGTAGCCTACCTTGAATAATGTGGTGACTCACAATTTTCCCTTTTTCCGGAAAAAAAATGGCATTGTCGTCACCCTCTCCCTCCCTCCTCTTTTCACTTCCCCGCCAGCGTGTTTGTCTAAAACATGCGGCCAGAGATAGAGACCACGGGGGCGGGGGGCCGCGGGGATAGAGATGTTCGCGTAATCATCGGCGTGGACACAACGTGCAGCGCGACGTTTGAATGTCGCCACATCCTTCCTGTTGTGTGCATTCCCCAGACATTAAACCGGGACGCGGGCATTCCACATCTATAGCATGAGCGGCGCGCGGGAGGTCTCGCGGGAGAAAAATGGACGGTGGAAAAAATGAAGGGCAAGAAGAAGATGACGACAGAAAATGAGGAAGACCATGAAAGCCACAACACGGCAGCAGTGTGATAGCTGGATTTATTATGTATGAGGCGGAGGGGAGGGGTGGTTACGGATTGTAGAGCGGGGGCTTAAATAAATAGGTCACAGCTGAGCTCAAGGTTCGGGTAACCTGAAGGCGGGTAACCTGTCCCGAGGCGCTGCTCCGTCCGGCCTGCTGCACCTTTCAACGCGATGCTCTGGAAAATGTAGGAATGCACTTGACCGCCCGCCGTGCTGTGCTCTCTTTCTCTCGCTCTTGCACTCTGTATTCCTCCTTCTCTCTCTTCGCTCCCCCTCTTTTCCCACAGAACAAACAGTAGAGCTGATTAATTCCCGGGCGCTGCTGTAACTCTATCCCCATCCATAGAACCAGTTGGCCTCATCTTTCTCTGGATTAGAATCGGTCGCAGCGCAGAGTGGGCTCTTGCGGTTGCACCGCGGTGGACCTGCTCAATCAGTGTGGCTCAGCCTACCTCATGTTGTGGCGCATCGCACACTGCCGCGACTTTTGGCGTCTCAAATCGTCCAAGATAAATCAGATCGGTTGGATTATGCTCTGCTCTGTCTATAACGAAAGAACAGATCCACTCTGTTACACGTGTAGAACGAAATGTCTCACTGTTGTTGCAATGTTAAAACGCTCTTGCTCTCAGGGGTACTTCACTTCGACCAATCACCAGTGGCAGCACCCCAACAGTCCACCTTTCCATTCGTTCTCCAGTGACCAGTCAGTCGGGAAAACACTATTTCAAATCCGACGAATTTCATACAAATTGATGCAATATACTGATAAAACCAAGTGTGCAACTGCAAGCTTAATATTTAAAAGTGTTCAACTCCGTTCAACTCGAAGCGTTCAGCTTGGTAGTTGCAACTCCTCTGTTGAAGACTTCCTTGGACGCTTACTGTGTAGGAAGTGTTCAACGTTGGAGTTGCGCACTCACAAGTGCTCATCTACACGCATCTACATAATTGAACAGTTTCAAGTGTACAAGTACGCAGTTGAACACTTTCAAAAATTTAAGTTGCTGTTTGAAAACTTACAAGTGTTTATTGTTAAACACTTTGGGGTGTTAGTGTTATGACCAAAATTCAAATCACACATTTTATTTATAATAAAATTATCGTTTTAAAAATCCTCTATGCTGTTGAAGCAGACTATAGAATTGTGAATCCTTGGAATTTTCCTAGACAGCAGTAGCTTCTCTTAATATTCAGCATTTTACCCATTTCACCCATTTCTGGCGTGTTATTTCTCAGCCAGAACGATGGGTCGCGAGCGGACGAGTCGCCGATTGCCGACTCCAGTCTCGTTAGCGGCGCAGTGTCATGTGCCTCCTCGGATGGGATCGATCCTCATGTCCGTGCTCGGCCGCGCGTGAAATCGTTCGGACGGCAGCGCGACATCCTAGAAGCCGGGAGCTGCAGTTAGTCTGCGCGGGGCGTGGTGGGGCGGCAGGGCACGGAGCGGGGCTCGGGCAGTGGCGGCGAGCTCACAGGGCTGTCCCCGAGATGAATTGGGGCGGAAGGTCCGTTGTCATGATCGACCTGGGCCCGGCTGGCCACACCACGCCCACGAGGACTGATGGACCCCACTGCTAAACGGCTTCCAACTGCCTTGGTTGTGGCTTGTGGGCCGCTCCCACTGCCGCGATGGCCCTGGCTGGGCCGATAGAAGGAGGGAATTCGAGAGATCGATTCGCGGTCAAGTCGATGAGGCGGCCTTCAAGAACGGCCGCGCTCATTAGCGTTGTCTGGTCGGCGTCCTACGGGTGGAACTTGAAGAGAGACTGCCAGGGAACTATACGACATGCAATATCCAGCGCAAGTGAAATTTTCACTTTTTCAAGCACGAAAACCAGTTTCTCACATAGACTTCTTGAAATGTATGTGATAGTGACAAGCCACTAATTCTAAACACTTGGACCCGTGGACAATGTGACATTGTGTACTGCTGTCCGAAGATATGTCGAGAGTTGACAACCACTCGCATCTGTCGTGACCTGGCTATGCGTCCAGCTCTTCGGAGCGGAGCAGCTGAAGCGAGCTGAAGCTTGTGACGGACCGACGGGCACGTCGTCCACTCGTCACCATGTTTGGCCCAGCCTGTGGGCCACCCGGGCCGGGAAGGGGGACAAGTGGCGTCCCAAGCGCGCTGCGGCGTGGTGGCCTTTGAGCAACCTTGACCTAGCGACTAGCAACAAATGGCAGCGCTTCCATAGGATTCCAGTGATGTTGCTGTATTGGTTCCACCCGCGCAGCGCGTTTCTACATTTACTCCGAGGGGTCGCCAACTCGTATAATACAACGTACACGGTCCCATAATACCACTATAATACTTCATAATACCCATAATACCCATAATCCATCATAATACTCCATAATACCTCATAATACTCCATAATACTATCATAATAGAATCACAATACTCCATAATACTCTCATAATACGCATAATACTTCATAATATCCAATATTTTTT
>NW_026267143.1:2445211-2453072 GCF_000697945.3 Frankliniella occidentalis | reverse complement strand
GAGGCGGACAGTCATGAGAATGACAGCAGTACTTGAACTACTGGTTTAGTGCCTATAATACTACAATACTATCATAATAGAATCATAATACTCCATAATACTCTCATAATACGCATAATACTTCATAATATCCAATATTTTTTCATAATATGCCAGCAAAAACAAAAACTATAATTTTGTAACCATTTTGAGCTGATGCGGACCCCCACCCTCATGCCCACCGTGACCCCTATTTAATGTGTTTTTTCTGCTCAAAATCTAGATCATTAAAAGGTTTAGTTTTTAATTTAGTTTCGCAGCATACACATGCAGCTAAACATCTAGCGGCGCAATAGGTGATTTATACGGCTGCTTTATGCAGGGCTGAATTTGCTGTACACTGTCAAGCCATTAACAACTGTATTACTTGTAAGTGTTCAACTTACAGTTATCACGCGCAATTGCTTAACTGAACAGTTTTGCAGTTTCAAGTGTTTAAAAAACCTATTCCCCATGTGCGTACACGCTAACTTCAAGGATATTACCGTGTTTGAAAATTTCGGTGTAATAAGTGACTTTTTCATGTATATTATGCTCCATAATACAAACATAATAATTCATAATACTGTATAATACTGTATAATACTCAATAATACCCATAACCCGTACTATTCATAATATCCATAATACCCATAATATTCATAATATTCATAATACCCATAATATATAATACTCCGTACACGGCTCAGGAGAGTGGGCGACCCCTCGATTTACTCTTTTATTCCCACGAGGTGCGAGAGAGGACTTCCTTTCTTCTATCGCACCCACCTGCTCCTGCTCTTCCACCCACACCTCCCACCCGCCCATTTCTCTCCTCTCTTTCCTCGAGCGAAAATAACTCCCCTCTATTAATTCTGTCCGAAACACGTACCGTTTCTCGTTTGGCCGAGCTCGCCCGGGCCGTCACAATGCTTGCGCACATAGAGCGCGTGATTTGCATCGAGGATGTGTGATGTGTGGGCCTTGGATCCGGAGAACCCGTTTTGACCGAAAAGGGGAAGGGGGGGGGGTTAGATTGGATGTGTGGTTCCATTGATACGGAGCTTCGCGCCACGTCCTGCCCGGCCCGAGGCTCGGGCGCTGCGCGGCGCTCGGCCGGCCCAGGTCGGGGACCTGTTCCATCCACTCGAATGGTGACAGATATCGCTCAGGGTACGGCGCATTCGTCTGGATCGCGTCCGCTCGCGTCCGATTACACAAACACGGCGCGCTCGAACAGAAAAGTAAAGGGAAGAGAAAGAGATGAGGACGAGGACACGAGCGGGGGATAAAATGAAATGGAAGCTAAATATTTGTTGAACATGTGATTTTTTTTTACTTTTCCCCAACCAAAACTGCGTTGGAAAGAGACATCACCCCACTCTCCGATCTGGCCAATAAGCAATTAAGATCGTACACGGCAAAGGAAATTCATGGTCACACCGGGTGTTCGTGCCGCGCGCGAGGCTCCGCCGCCTCCGCCTCCCGTGTGATCAGATGCTAAATGAAATATAACACTGCGTCCTCAATATTTTAACGAGCGATGGGATCCTTGGATGTAGTTAAGCACGTCCGCTGGGTAAAAGGTTGGGGGGAGGAGTGCTCGTGGCGCTTCAGAGCGTCATAATGGCAATAAAGCTCACCCGGGCGGATCAAAGGGTGGCGGTGCCTGTGTTTGGATAACGCCTCGCCCGGAAGCCCGGGCCCCCGAGTGCCTTGTGTCGTCGGGCTTATCGTGCTGGCGCTGACCTTCAAAAGGGAAATGAGGAGCTCTGCTTTCGTAAAACCTCCCTGTCTCTCTGACGGTAACTCATATCACCTCATGTGCCCCTCTCGTGTACTCTATCGCGCTCAACCTGTTCGCCGCGGTGGCCGTTTCAACAGATTTAACTTCTCCGCGCCTTCGTGCAATAATAATTTTTAGTAAACGCGTTTTAAGAGAGATATGACCTGACATGCGGCGAATGCACATACCGCCCGGTAAATGTTCGTTAGGTGAGCGGGGTGTAACACGCGGCGCTTTTAGCGAAATAACCCAGACGGTAGCCCCCCTCCCGCCCTGTTCCCTCTCTCACTCTCCAACGCTCACTCCAGCTGAACGCTTGCACGGCGGATATGATGCCGTTGGGTCATGGTGATCGAGTGTGGAGAGGAAGCCTCGCACTACCGAGCGCAGCGCTGAGCGCCGCTGCGTCAAAACAAAATTGTTAAGCAATATCAGACCATAAGTTCCGTATTTTAATTTTGTTATGGACTCCCAAGAGTTTTCCTTATTTTCCAGGGGGAGTTGAAAGAGTCCCTGAGATTGCCCTGGAAATGTAAAATTTTCCCATGGGATGTCCTGGGTTTTCCAGTAGATCCCCTGGGAGTAATTGCTTGTTTCCAGGGCATACACTGGGGGTCCAACTCTCTTGGACTCGTTTTTACCGTGTACATACATGCGTATAAGGGATGGCCGACTTCTCTATAGACTTGAAGGGGCATAACTCGGACAAAAAAGTGCTATTTAAGGAAGGTTTGTTTTTGTTCTTTTAAGTGCGGGCAACGTTTCTAGGCTCCCTGCGAGTACATGTCGCTTATTTCAGTCGGGAGAGACAAACGTAAAATCAAAATTATGCAAATAACCACTAAATTTTTACCAGTGTAAGGTATAAAAGACAAAGCAGGTAAAAATCTTTATACGAAGGAGTAGAGATAAAACCTCTTTTACATTTAAAAAAATATAGTATGTAAGATTGCTGTCAGTGAAGCTGTCAGGCAGAAGACGACTTAGCTCGTCTCGAGACGTCAGAACTCAGGGTGCACCTAGTTAAACCCGCTGAAACGTTGTGACTATTTCATGAATGACCGGCCAGCCGTCAAGGAGACGATTCATACATCCGCAGCGGTGGGCCCTGCGGACTGGCTGGAGAGGCCCGCACCGCCCTCTCTTGCCGATCATAAAGTAGATAGACCGCAATGGTGTCTATCCGTTGTTAGCAGCTGTTCCCCCGCGAACATGCGTGGATCTTGAAAACCTGTTCCCAGCGTCCCAGAGTCCAGCACTGTGCGCTCGCCGCGCAGGAGGCGGGCGGGGAGTGGGGAGGGAGGGTGTGTTGCTGGTCTCCGCTCCTCAACCTGACGGAATCAGCACGTTTTTGACACACAGATGGACATTGGCAGAAGCTGCGTGGGCAGTCTCGCCTCGGCCGCTTGCACGCCCCGTGCCCCGAAGCGGCGTATTAGTGAGAGAACCTGTCCCGTCCGCCTCCTGATAAAACAAAAGTCTGTCCGAACGAGCCGTCGGGGCGGCTGGACTTGTCGGCCGATCGGGCGCTATCCATCTTAGCATAGCAACACGGCTGTCTATAATATTGGGAGCGCCGCGCAGCGCCCTGGCCGTGAGGTTGGCGCACTAGTGCCTCCGGCCCGGCACTCGTCGTGGAAAAGCTCTGCCAAATGAAACATTTTCTCTATAACTGCGGAAATCTAAAATTCTGAAAGGGCAGGCCCACTGTTACAAGTAAGTGGGGGATGGGACTAAAGTTAGGACTGTCTGTAGTCTTACTGTTGCAATAGGAGAACAACATTGTCCGTTTCCAGGGGGTTTTGCATTCTGCCATTTTAGAGCACTTTTACTTATTTTTCAGTATAACATTGCGCGTAATACCTACCTGGTTTAGTTCCTTCGGTCCTTCTGATACCGGACTGGGTCTTCCCTTTTGAATTTCAGACTGCTGCAATTTCTGAAACTTGCTATAGCCGCCTGCAAAGTACTGCCGTTAGTCTAGTTACGATTCATATATTCACACGAGACGAGGGATAAAATCAGTTAGTTGCAACCACACATCAAACACATTCATATCAAAACGAAATATTGTGTCGTTTCCAATCTTCTGACCTTGACCCCTATCCCTCCCGGTCGAGCGCGGTTGACGCATTGTGTTTATCAGATGTCCTCTTCAGGCCGACCCGGCCGACCATAACATGACTACTCTTGGGAGATACACCTCTTGGTTCCTTTCGCCTTTACAAAATGACTCCCCCCACCTTACTTGTCTTTCGTGCTGGTTCCGGCTGGGTCAGAGGCCACAGGGCGACCGTCGGGGACCGCTTTACAGGGGCGTAAACGGCCGCCCTGGTCGCCCGGGGTCGGCCGTAAAGTGTGTCTCTCTCTTTTATTGCCCCTCGAACAACACGTTTCTTACCGGCCAGAAAAACCAACACCACGCGCGCGCGCGCGCACACACACGCACACGTCAAACGCATTCACAAACACGCACACGGGCACACACACGGCGCTTTTGAACACACCACCTAGTGCAGTGCGCGAGCAGGTTCGGCCGTGCAACTTGTTAAAAAGTTGCAAGTTGCGGCGGTGCGTGGTTGTGCTCGTGTGTGCGTCGAGTGTGCCTGACGTGAGAATCGCTGAGCGTCTGCATATCATTACGTGGCATAGCAGCAGAAGCAAGTTGGACCGGGCGAAATTCATCTGCAAGAGTGTGATGCGGAATTGAATGCGTGGTAGGGGAGAAAAATGCGAGATTATATTGTCCTCTGCTATGGCTAACAGCAGGCCAACTAGGGCCAAGTAGTTAGTTTTCGATGAGAAATCATAGTAAATCTACTCGTAACGTCAGCATACGGGCGCTGACGCGCAAATAATGTGGTTTGTGTTGTGTGTCAATGCGAAATCTTTAGTTTCGTAGTCATACGGAAATGGCTTGATACCAATAACTCCCAACGTAAATCGACAGAGATGGGATGAAGGGAGTAGTGTGGTGTGTGGTGTGTGAGTGTGAGTGCGTGGTGTGTGAGTGTGAGTGCGTGACTTGTCCCACCTGAGCAGTCTGATGTGTGAGAGAGGCGGTGGCTGCTGGGGAACTTGAACGCACGGCTGTGCATTGCATGCTGCGCCTCACTGGTATACGGGTTGCACTTAACAATTTAGTGCGTTTGATGGTGTAGACACACAGGACGCTGCTACTTGCTGGCAATCCGCACTCCGTAGGAGATCTACTTTTCCTCAAATCGCTGCTGCGCTGCCAGCCGATGATCGCTATTTAGAATGGGCAATTGAGAAATTCCAGGTGGAATGGCTGGACAACCTCAATGGACCGCGCTGTCGTGTGGCGGTCTGCTGCACGGGCCGGACGCTTTGGGAGTGTGTGTGTTTGTGTGTGTGTGTGTGAGAGAGAGAGAGATAGAGAGAGAGAGAGAGAGAGGGGGGGGGGAGAGGACGATTATACACTAATCGGTACATGCGCAGGGGCACTCCGCATATTATCATAGTTCCAGTTTAAAACGGCCAACCGCTCGACGGCCAGCGCTGCAATAAGTAGCCGCGGCGTCCTGTCTAGGGCTGCTGGCGGGCCCTTCAGTACTCTGCCAAGAAGAAGATGTCCAACTCATTCGGAGTGCAGTGGCGTAGTTGCAGTGTGCAATGAGTTTCTACTGCACCGAAATGTTTGTCATTATTGATCTGATAGTAAAATATTTTAATTCTACGGAAACATTCATAGATCTGTCCTGCAGGAAAAAAATGCTTGAATCACCTTTATTTATAAGGTGATTTCAATTAAAGTCATATAAACATGAAGTTTTTGTTCGACCATCGAAACATTTACATTCGATAGCTAACTAAAAATTAATTACATTTAGGAAACCTTAACCTATGAGCGTTCGACTGGCAGATTGTTTAGAGCCAATTTATAAATCTGGATATCTAGGAATTTCCTTTGTGTGCAATCGAGAATAACTCGTAGGGATTTTAAGATGATAAATTTTGTCGAAACATCAGAAAAGTTTCCACATTTTTTGAGGGATGATTTCCTCAATATCTGAGGAGTTTTCCTCAAATTATGGGGGTTACATTTGATCAACATATGAGAAAAGTTTCCACATTTTTTGACGAGACTTCCTCAAGGTTTAAGGAGTTTCCCTTTAGTTATGCGAGTTCCTTGTAAGTTTCCCGTCTTTTCCCGTTTTTCTCAAGAACTACATTTTCTACCGTCCCTAGAGTTTTGAGTACTGTTGCTTACTGTACTGCACCTTCCTGTACACATGTTTACAGATGTGATTTCCATTTCGCAGGTTACCACCCTTTTTTTACTGATAAGCGGTCTATATTTTCTTTCTCGATTGAACAAATTGGCTATTTGGGGCTATGGGATAAAAGAATAAAGGATGTATGAATTAATTATCTCCCGTTGTGATTCTGTCGGGAGTGTAGGTCAGGTCAGCTGCAGGAGAAGAGGGGCTGACCTCTGGGTCGGGCCGGACCAGTCCGAGCCGCCGAGTGCTCCTCGCTGCCACCACTCAAAATGACCATCATTTCAAGCAATCCCGTGCGTGGTTCTGCTGCCGTGTCCCCCGCCCCGGGTATGGCCTCCGGGGCCCGGGTCGGGCCCTACTAGGCGACAAGGAGTGTCCAGCCTGGCGCAGCCCGGCGCAGCTTGGCGCAGCCCGGGGCCCCGAATTCGGTCCGCGTCCGTGGATCACCTGGTATTAAGGCAGGGGTCCAGGGGGCTGGTAGCAGCGCATCCGCCGCCTCAGCAAATTGTAGGAAAAGCACAGCCCCAGAAGCGCTGCTAGGGGCTACAAGCTCGATGAAATATTTCTATGTAATTTTTTTTTCAATGGTTTCTCTCTTGTACGAGAATGTGCACGTTTACGAAAAAAGCAGGTGTTTAACCTAATCCGGTTTACACAACGGCACGGTAGGGCGTGGCGTGGCGCGCCCGGCCCGAAATACACGCTGCCGGCGTCGCTTTCGGGCCGGGCGGTGCGTGGCGGCGCGGCCCGGCCCGGCCCGCCGCTGCTCTCGAATTCATGTACTTTGAGTCGATTACCTGCTGCTTATAATTACGCATTCTGTCCCGCAATGCTCTGCCGGCGGCCCGCGCACGTCTTGACAAATTAGCTCCCGGCGGCTCCGCCCGGCTCCGCCCGGCTCCGCCAACTCGGCCCGCCCCGCCCCAGCCTGCCGGAGATGAGCCAACAGTTTCTGGCCCGCTCTCAATACGCACACGCACTGGGTCCCGAGAATGATTTATAGGCGTTGTTTGGAGCGCACGGCCACAAGGGGGGCACATCGTCACAACACTGCCCTGTCCCGTCGGTGTTGTCGCCCCTTTCTTTACTCTCCTGCATGGTTCTTGCTGGTAACACCGGACCTGGCCCTTGCCCAGCGCTTCTGGTGCTGACATCCCAGCACCGGTGCTAATTTCGTTTGTCGATGTTGGCGATTGTGTTGTTACCAGTAACGCACCTGTTCCCGAGCCGTGCGAGATTGAAAAGAAAAGGCCAAGTCCGGAGCTGCGAGCAGCCGCTGCAGACGGGCAGCTGCAGCTCAAGCGGCAGCTCAGCGGCAGCGCTTCTCGCCCGATGCTGCCGTACCGATTATGCCGTCCTGATTTACCGCGGCGGGGTGAGTCAGGCTATGCAAATGAGCTCTACAAGTAACAAGTTACACTTTGCCCGGCCGGCCTGCTCTTGCTGCTCCCGCTGCTCGCTTTGCGCTCGTTTATAAAACGTGTCGAATTTTCAGCCGCCGTTCTCCCTCCGCCCGTTATAATAAGTAGCTCAGGGGGTGCTGCCTGCGTCGCCACGCGCCCGCCGCAGCAGTGCAAGCGTGGGGCTCCGCGGCCTGGACGGGAGGATCCAAATCACGATGTTCCCGGCGTTGCAAACACATCCGACGAGAAATGTTGTGCTGTTCTCTGACGGGATATCGGGCGGCATCCTGGTGGCGTCCTGGCGGCGTCCTAGCGGCGTCCTGGCGGCGTCCTGGCGGCGTCCTGGCGGCGTCCTGGCGGCGTCCTGGCGGCGTCCTGGCGGCGTCCTGGCGGCGTCCTGGCGGCGT
>NW_026267143.1:2437978-2444971 GCF_000697945.3 Frankliniella occidentalis | reverse complement strand
GGGTGGGGTCCCGTCCTGCTCGAGTGCTGAAAGGGTTCCGGCCCAGCGGGGGGTCAAACACGCAATAAATCCCTCTCTCCCTCTTTGTGCGGAGCGTTTACTGGCGCGCTATAAAACGGCCGCGAGGACATCCCGGACGTCAACGTTGCAATTAATTACGTCGATCGGCCGAACTAGAGGGAGGAGATGGAGGAGGGGGAGGAGAGAGGCGAGGGGGAGGAGGCTGCAGGCGGGCGGCTGCAGCTGCGGCAATTAGCTGTCCGGGGATGCGTGCCTTTTGATGAGGCTGTGACAGGTGTGGGTACTGCTGCGCTCTGCTGCGCTCGTCACCGTTGCATCGGGAAGCGTTTAATTAATTGTTTAATTGATCCTACACCACGCGCGCGCGTTCGACTGGTTCGCTGGATAAACCACCGCTACATTTCTTTTTCTCTCCCCTTCCCCTGCCCTTTCCTTTTAACTAGCGGCCTCTCTGCTGATGATGGTGAAGGGCTAGATGAAGACCCTCACGCCGGTGTCTCAGTATATCTCGTTTTCCTTATTACTACTTCATCCTCGTGTGTTCGCACGGAATGAGCACTCTTGATGAAGTCACTAAATCTCGCCGTGATTACGTTATGACTGTGCATCTCGTGACACGCTTTATAGCCGAACAGTAATCGAACAGCAGAAAGTTATTGATTGATTCGCGTACAACAAGTTGAGTGGGTGTTGCAGTTTATTCGGATCTAGAAAGTACTTTTACTTGACAGCATCCTCGTTAAAGAGGAGAAATGGAAAAAAATCGAACATTTGACTGGCACACTAAATTGTTATGAGCTTTTTTTTGTTTGCAGCTCATGTATTTCTTTGTCATTCACTGTTTCTTTTTATTATTTTTAATGCAAATTATGATCAAATTTTGTCAATTATTTTCAATTGTACAGGGTGGGTTATCCGCGCCGTATTTTTTTTCTGCTTATACTGTACCGCATTAATTCGTGCGGACGGTTTGCATACTCGCACGGGGCCCTAAGGCGCCATGGCGAGCGACGAATGGCAAGCCCGCCCGCACGCATGAACCCGGTACAGTATAAGGCGAGGAAGCAGAAAAAAACCACGGCGCGGATCACCCACCCTGTATGAACAATTATGCCCATAATTGTATTAAGACAAATACGTCACAGCGCAGAAACACTTTTTAATTTCAATTGTTTAGATTGTTATGTCGCCAGCCGTCGCGCGGCGTCAGCTGTTTAGTTTACGTGGCGGGCGCCACCTGCTTTGGCTGAATTAATCGTGAAACCCGGTGGGGAGGCTGAAGTAGGCTGGAGCGGGTTGACGGGGACCGACGGTGTCAGCCTGACATCGGCGCGCGTGTGTGGGTGAGGTTGCGAGACGTCTCTTCCTGCTGCAGCCATATTTTAAAATATTGCACCGGCGGTCTTGTCCGCGAAAGTCAGACGACTTTCCACTGGTAGACGAAAAACACCCAGAATAACGGTCCGTGTGAAAAGCGGCCGGCACTGCGCGGTACTCGCAGGATGGATCGCCGTGCTGCCCTCGGCGCCCTGGTCCCGCGACAGCGTTGAAGGATTTAACATAACGAGCGGGACGATCGCCGTTGGTCGCTCCTCCGAGTAGCTCTGCTCATGTCAGGGGCGACGAGCTCCTGATATCGGCCGCGCACCTTGTTGCACCGATTGCCAAACGCAGTCGTTAGTGCGCGAGCTCTCTTTGGGTGGTCGAAAAACTATACTAAGAATGGCAATGCAATGCACTCTCATTGCCTTACGGACTCGCTTTCGGAAAATGTCGGGCAAGCGTAATGTGGATCACAAATCATCCGCAATATTCGAATCGTATACAGGTTTTATGCGGATATATCCTATATAAATTAATTAAAGAGACGTAAAGCGTAAAGCTGCTAAAAACTGGTGCCTTTGGTAGTAATTGTGCCTTTGTAAAGTGCCTTTTAAGTGTAGCGAGGGGTAGTGACCCAGCCATTGTTTTCCCAGGGAATTTACGAATCAAGAATCAAGCCATGTCTGTAATACGTATCAAATTATTTATATTATGGATTATATTATCCTCCTCCGTTTTGTCAAGATGATGTGTGATCCATATTACACTCGCAAAACAATAATTCTCCGTAACTTGCCGGTGGTAGTGAGAGTGTGCGATAGTGCTCCGGCACCGCTCCATCTCCCCAGCTGCCCGCCTGGGAGGTGGGCCGCACGCCAGCAGAGCCGCCGGGCGGCGTGCCTACCCCGCCGTCCACAGGCGGCCCGCCCGGCGCCCGCGTCCCACCCTGTGCCTGTGCGCGGCGGCCGTCGGGGCCGTGCAACAAAAACACTTAAGAACTTGCTTTGCATCTTCTTCGTTGATCCAGTGTGGATTTGAGAACGATGCGTTTGAGTTTTGCTTGTGCTGCGCGTGGCGAGGCTGTGCGTGCAAGTCCAGCGCCGCTGCGTGCTCCAGCTATTAGCGGCCCAGCGGCGATAAATCAATTACACCCGAGATGCGAGTGTGAGATAAAGGCGATGCGCCGGAGAGATTCTGCGGCCGTGTTGGTGGGGGTAAGGTGGAAAGGGGGGGGGGGCGTGGACTGAATTGCTAAAAAGCACGTGGTGTGTCAGGTCCGCTCCTCCTCCTCCTCCTCCGGCGTGGACTGAATTGCTAAAAAGCACGTGGTGTGTCAGGTCCGCGGCGCGCATTCCGTCATCTCGAGAGGAAGATCACGGACTTGTTTTCCTAGGAGTTCCCCCCGCACCGCTGCTCGCCATCTCGACGAGGGTTGCCTTCCTTGCTTCTTCCTGTTCCCCCTGTTCCCCCTTTCCTCCTTCGCACTCGCTTCCTTGGTCCTTTAGTGACTGTTCCAGCTTGGAGTAGATTGGTAGGTATCGGAGGAGGCCCGTGAAGAAGTTGCGTTGTTTGGATTTTACGAGGCGTGGTGCGCTACGGGCGTGAGATTCGTGCGTGCAAATGTGTGTGTGTGTGTGTGTGTGCGCGCGCGCGCGCGAGTGTGCGTGCGCGCTCGTGCATGATCCTTCTCGGAAGGCAAACACCAGACGATGTGCTAAAGAGTGTGGCTGCCGGTGCCCGCCTCCTCCGCCTCGCTCCTAGACGCCGAGCTACGCTCCACCACTCCCGCGAGCGTTAGAAATGAGTGAGGAGGAAATGCCGTCAACCAATGTTGCACGGCCGAGTGATGCTTACTGCACTGACGACGTGTTGATACGGAACAGCAAGTGAATATAAGTTTATTTTTATTTTCATTTTTTGTGGCACATATGTGCCCTGCATTGAGATCAGTTTGGATAGTTAACTCGCTGAGCTTTAAATCTTAATGGTTTCATTTGTCCATTTATCATGGCTTCGCGTCAGGTGATTGAGGCAAACGCCCCAGTTTTGCTTGATTGAAGATACTCTTGGTCTAGGGGTCTCTGGCATGGCTTATGGCGATGACGCCGTTCAGGCGGGGGAGGGGAGCGAGCAAATCCGCCTGACTTGGATGCCCGCTGATATACTCCGACACATGCCCACGTTCCCTTGCAACTCTTCGTGGTGCCTGCTGTACCTTTGACGAAGGCCCCTTCTCGACACCCGACATCCTATACTCTCCGAGGTCGCAGCTGAGTGCGGCCATCAGAAACCAGCCGACACCAACAGACCCTTCTGCGCCGGGGGACAGACTGTGCGATCTGCAGCGCGCTAAATAACAAGCATGTTGTCTGTTTTTTGTATGTATTTATTTGCGTGACAGAACGAGGGGGGCACGTGGTAGAAGCAGAGCGCTGCGTAAAGCGATCCGTATCACTTCCACGTGACAAAGCGTTTAGGCGAAGCTCCTCTCCAACAACAGCTTGGCAGTCGTTGCCGACTCCAGGATGTTCACAACGTGTCGGAGAAGGGGCAACGCTTGAGAAAATCGAGAGTAAACCCCCTCTCCCCTTTCCTTACCAGCTCTTGCAAAGGCGTGAACATGGAGAGGCCCATCGATCACCTTTCTCTGCATGACGGATTTTTCCTCCCCTGTGTGTCAACTTTTCATAATGTGTCACACCCGGCCCACGACGCGGTGGCCCGCCACAGATATTTCGGGAGTGATTTATACAAGTTTTATTCTTGGCGTTCTTTCGTTTTGGTAAGCGAGACGGGGAAAAGGTGGAGGGCTAATGCGGACTGGCTTACAGCTGCTTGGAGGACGTGTGTGGGGGTTACGTCGGATCCGTTCCGCATTCGAACAACTTCAAATGAAATAAAAAAAATATTCCGAATGTTTCGATTTACGCGTGCATTGACGATGGTTCCAAGAGTGTCGCCAGTAGCTTTTGATCTATGACATGTATCGAAATTGTGAACGCTCGATTATAATCGTGTTTCCACGGTCAAACGCAATGACACATTAATTAATTTCTTTACGGTTTGTTGTACCGCGCTGCTAGATACGCGAGGCCCATAAAGCCGCAGCCTCATTAGATAGGGTACTTAAAGTGACCTTTATGTCGTTGTATCGAGGGAGACGCTGTAACTCGCTCGCAGTTTATAATTAATTTTTCCTGCCCGCGCGCTTTTGCGCCGGCCGGCAAGCTGGAGCTGGAGTATACTGCTGCGAATGCAAACCGCTTTGCAATGCTTTGCTGCGCATGGTGTCTGTGTGTGAAGGATTCAGTGCCGCTGATGAATCGAAATAAAAGTCGTTTCCGAATGGATATGCGGTTTTTATCTAGAGGCTGCTGCGCTGAACTCGTTGCGGTCTCTGTGGCTTTTGCGGCTTTCGACTGAGCACGAGTCTGCAGTAGCAGCGGCTGCAGTAGCAGCGGCTGCAGTAGCAGCGGCTGCAGTAGCAGCAGGAGCGGCTGCAGTAGCAGCAGGAGCGGCTGCAGTAGCAGCAGGAGCGGCTGCAGTAGCAGCAGGAGCGGCTGCAGCAGCAGCCACTACAGTAGCAGCGGCTGAAGAAGCAGTGGCTGCAGTAGCAGCAACAGCAGCGGGCTGCAGTCCCATGGCCTTTTCTAGCGCGACTATTTAAAAAAATTCAGAGTGTACATAATGTTTGAGGTGGTGCGCCTCCTCGGTTCTCCGGGGGAGGAATATGCGATGTGCTTCGCAACTGTGAGCAGAAAGATAAAAACGCTTTAAAAATGCTTTCAAACTGCAATCCTGTTTCCGGTTTGGTGCGTTTTCGGTATGTGTTACGTTAGGACGCCCTGCACTGCCCAGAAATGCGAAAAGAAGAAAAAACAGAAAGAAAACTAGCCACTGTGAAAAGTAATAGAAAGGACTACATGAACATTTTCCTTGATGCAAGATGAAAATTTATAATTTGTAATCGAAAAAAATACATGCAATACGTATCGACTTAAAATCCATGGCGAGTAAGAAATGTGCTCTCGTAAACTAACGAGTTACATATTATAATTCGGAGTTTACAACCAGTTTGTAAACTTACCACGATATTTTTCGCAGAGACATTTACAATAAGCGATGCCCAGTGCGTATGGTCCTCTATCTTTCTGCGGTGTGCACGCAGCGTTGTCGAGGCGGCGGCCCGGACGACTGTGATAACATTCTGTACACATGCCTCCGGCCGCCAGCCTGTATAAGCAGCACTTCCACACTTGTCGCTGTGTGTTTGTGCGTGTGTGCGTGTGTGTGCCCGCTTGTGCGTGCGTGCGTGTGCGCGCGCATATTGTATTTTCATCGAACTTTACGACCGCGATGCAAATGGCTGAGGACGGAGGGCCCGGGCCGCGGGGGCCGCGTGTTCGACTCGGAGCGCACGCTGGTGCGCCTGCGTGCCGCTTTGACCTTTTTGATTCACTTTCAACAAGGCTGCTGGCCGCGGGCTTGATAAGGGGTCGGGCAGCAGGCCTTGTTGTTTGCAGAGCACTGCGCGCGCTCAGTCTTCTGCGCCGCGCACTATGCCACCGACATGTCATACCCTCCCCCCTCTCTCTCTCTCTCTCTCTCTCTCTCTCTCTCTCTCTCTCCCTCTCCCTTACACGCCTGCACGTGCTGGTGCCGACTCGAGAATGAGGTGTCATGATGTAGGTGCGGTTTGGGTTTCTGATTGCCTTCGCCGCCGGTAGCCCCTGCCGTGCCCCTGCCCCTCCCGCTCCCCGCTCGGGGTCGCCGGTCGCGCCTTGGCGGATCCCGCGACGACGGAGAACAGGAGTAGCGTTCCGTTTTATTCCGGCGTTATTTACGACCTGCTCCGGGCCGCTCCGGGATGCGGAGGAGGCAGGCGACCTGCTGACCGGCCAGCCGTGAGGGCGTCGGGCGGGGCTAGGCTAGGCCGGCAGCGCTGCTTCATTTTAAGTTGAACTCAGCCAGAGTCGTTGCTAAATTATTCTCAATAATTCGACAGCAAAATGTTTCCGAAGAATCGGCTCGTACTGTAAACGGTTTTCTTTGCAGCTTGCAAAGAATTTTAAAGCATTCGACAGCTTTCAAACTTTTTCTTTGCAATGGGATCCCCAACACACAAAGAATTGATAACCTGTAATTCGAGCTAATTAGATGCTAAACAATAAAGCTCGAAAATTCTTTGCCACATTACAAAGAATATACCAGGTGGCTGATTAACCCCGCGCACTTCTGTAGTTAGACTGTACCGCACGCAGGAGTGCGGGCGGGCTTGCCTATCGCCCCTGTCCCCGGCGCCTTACGGGCTGGGCGAGTAGGCAACCCGCCCGCACTCCTGCGTGCGGTACAGTCTAACTACAGAAGTGCGCGGGGTTAATCAGCCACCTGGTACAGACTTGCAAAGACGTGTCTTCGCTTTTCAAGCGAAGAGCGGCACGCGACGCGTCCCAAAAGCACAGCACCTCAATCATCCCTCCCACACCCGCATCGGTGCTCTCGACGGCCTCCTGCGTCCAAGTCTCCGTTGGGTGTATCAGAGCCGAGCGGAGCCGAGCCGAGCACCCCCACTCCGCTTTATTCTCGGCTTTAGTCCCCGCCACCGGCCGATCTGCCGCTTGATGGATGGCGCGCTCCGGCCGCTCTAGA
>NW_026267143.1:2431719-2432995 GCF_000697945.3 Frankliniella occidentalis | reverse complement strand
TGCTTTGATTTCCATACATTACATGGATTCTATTTTCCCAATGTGGACTTTTTTCTCTCGTCAGTGTTTGTAGTACCGAAACATTATCCCGGTAATCCCCCCACGATTGCAGTGGGTACCGGCGCGAGGTGGCGGCGGCCTGCTCCCGGGTGGCCCTGCGGCCCCTCCGGCCCCTCCGGTAAGTGCGCGCCGCCATATTTCTGCGGCCGGCCGTATCGGGTTGCCGCGCGCGCCCGATCAGCCGGTGTCGATAAGGCGACACGATCAGCCGCTGCTTAATGTTGCCACCGGCCGCCTGCCGCTGATTAAGACTTTTTATTTTTCTCCCTAGTAAGAGCGGATGTCTTAACGATAGCCCGACTGTGATATGACTTTACTCTTATGTCATGGTGGAGGAATTGATACGGTTTCCCCCTCCAGTAAGCAGATCGCGACCTCTCCCTCCGTGCTTCGCATAGGAATGACCTTTCGCCATCGCGCTTCATCGCGCAACTGGCAGGACATGCGTGCCCGCGTAAAATGTCGCTCATTCATAGCTGCCGCCGTGAATGACAACACCAGGTTACGAGTCGTTTTTTTTTCCTTCGACCCCCCCCCCCCTCTCCTCCTCTTCTTCTTCTCGTCCTACTCGACTGGTTATTATTGACCGCACGTCACGTGATTTCTAATTACACTGCAGTTGCACGCTTAAGCGGCAGCCCGAGGCGTGGCGGCGCACGGGACAATAATGTGTGTAACGTCGCACTGCAGGAAGTCAAGAGCCCCGTCCAGGAGTGAAGAGCACAATGACTTCAAGTTCACTCTAGAAAGTTGTGATAGTGGGCTTATGTTAAAGCCCTGGTCCGTCTGTTCACCGAGAAGGACTTAAAGTACATGAAATCTGAATTCGAGTTAATTATCGGCTATACTTCTCACTGTAAGATATGTCCTCGTAAATTTGTGAAATTTCCTGTAATGTTTATTAACTAAATTTATTGTATGCTTGCGCTTGCGAAAGTCCAATTTTGCTCGTCAAGCAATACCAAATCCATACGAAGTTAGGTGCTAGTAAATTTACAATTTCACATTGTAATTTTACGACGAACACATGCAGCATGGACATTTTTGATCTTTTGTATTCTGTAGTAAAAAAAAAACATTGAGCTTCGCGGGCAAACGGATTGACTCCGGCTACATCCCAAAAGAACTTAGTTCTGACGACTAACCCTTTCTTTGCGCGCGCCCAGGTCACGTCGGCGATGCCTATAGCTCGTCAGTGGCACTCACCGCCGTCCCG
>NW_026267143.1:2429347-2431523 GCF_000697945.3 Frankliniella occidentalis | reverse complement strand
CACACCAGGAGTACGGGTGGCTCCTCCCCTTTTGCCGTGTGTGTTCTCGATTTGTCAAGCTGTCAGTAGAGTGCCTGCTCACGCGCGCTCACGCCGCACACACACTCTGACGCTCGCACTCACACAAGGGGAGCGCGATTCCCTCAAACGGGTCCTGAAAATGAAGCGGATATTATTCGCTGGTGCGTCTGACGTGACGCCGGACCCGCTGCCGCCGGGCGTGACAGTAATGCAGCGCGGGCCAAGATATGGGTCATCGGCCTTGACGCGCGCGACGGACATTTGAAATTTGAAATTCAAATACGCTCCGTCGATTCTAGCCGAAAGAAATCAAACGGCAGCGACGTTGGCGCGGCAGTTGCGTTTGCCGTACCGTTCCCCGCGATGGCCCATCCGAACGCACGGCTTTGACGCTTTTCCTCCATTTCCCTTGTCAGTGTGACGGCCCGATTCCCACGATTAGGTTAAGCAGAGAGCCCCCCAAGGTGGAATCCTACTGCCGCTCCGAGCCCTCCCCGCCCCCAGTCCCCCGACGCGTACCCTTTGAGGACGTAGCTGCTGATCGATGGCCGCAGTTAACGCGCGGTGTTACGTGCGTTGCGACAGCAGTCTTGGCGCCCGCGTCCCGCGCGGTAAACGCGGGACTTTACCGTTGAGGAATGTAGTCGTTTACGACTTATTTATATTTGATCACAATACGCCCCCCGCTGCAATTGTCTTCGCCCGGCCGGCCCGCCGCCCGCGCCGGAGCGTTGAGAAGCGAACAGCCCGGCGGGCGCCTCGGTGTGTAAGGTAAAACGCTTTATGGTACATTGTCGGCGTTTTACTGTCGCCTTTAACGACGCGTGTCGCGCGTCGCACACATCCATCGCGCCGCCTCGCTTTGGGTCAATGTTGCAGGCGAGGTGACCGGCGTACACCTGTGCGGGCCAGCCGTGGGCCGGAACAGCCCACGGGGAAGAACCTCTACTCCATTAAAAACTGTTCCAACATCGTATGTGTTGTTATGTAAAGGAAACAAAAACGGACGGAAAGGAGAGTGCGAGTTTTTTGAAATTTTAAGTATTACTGTGATTGGGCGAATGGTAAAGAATGGCTGTTCTGCACACGGGGCTTAAGCATCAGGCACCCCCGCCTTTGAGTTTGTACAGTATGACCACGAAAGTGCGCGGCGTGAATCACCCTCCTGGTATATTGCTGCTAGCAAATTAGACTTTGCAAATCGAGACGAAACCGGACTTTGTATATTCGACCACTTGTTTTTTCCTTACCGAAATTCTAGCTGCAGAATGACGGTGTGTGAAGGCGTTGGTGCGGCACAGCATATGACCCTCGTCTCACTCTCTCAGGGACTCTTCCAAGGGGAGCTCCCCCGCGCACGACATATCATTTCGCGTCACTCTGGCGCGGCGCGGCTTTCCATCCTGACATTTGAGAAATAAATTGTGCGTGCGCGCGCGTTTAACTTTATTCAAATTTACGATTACGGCCTCACGTGGCGGTACGCTCGGCACTATCAATGACTAACTGGCCGAGTTACTTTCTTTGCGCCGTAATGGCCAACATCCGTTACATTCCGGCCTGGGTCCCAGCCGTTTGGTAAATATCACTGCGTCGCCCTCGCCCTCGCCGGCGATCATATGGCCTCGCTGGGCCTGTGTCCTCGCTCCCGAGGGTTCTGGGAAAGAAATATTGGAAAGGTAGATAATATTAGCGTAATAATATTGTTACATTTGACCTAACATCATTATTACGAGCGGGCCACGACTCCCGTAATCTTGTGTACAGATGGAAATGTAATCCCTGTGTAATCTGTGTAATCCTATTAACCAAATTTTGAAATATTATCACCACATTTCACCTTATTACCCAAATTTAATGGTTTTAGCCCCAGAAAATCGATGAGATTTATGTGAATCCCTCAAAATTCACGTGTGTATAACACGTATAATCACGCAATCCTGTGTACATCCTGAATCGAAGTGGTGCCCCCCCGCCCCTCGCATTTAAGTAACGTAGGAAATAGTGCTGTAATATTGACAAAATTATGAGTAATATTCAAGTAATAATATTGGTAATGTTAAAGCACGACTTCTGAGTGCATAATTACAAACTAGTAACTAAATTTATTTGCCCGATGCCAATATTGCAAATACTGGTTCTTAGACAGTTGTAC
>NW_026267143.1:2424887-2429297 GCF_000697945.3 Frankliniella occidentalis | reverse complement strand
GCCCCGCGAGGCGAGGGATCACCCCGGACGTTTGAGATGTTGTTTGGTGGGATAGTCCGTCAAGTCCTTTCAAAACCGAGATTGGTCCAATCGGTCATCCGAGCGGTGTGTGTCGCTCTGCAATGCGGCAGGGCGGGGCGGGGTCGGGACCGCTCTGCTGCCCACGACTTGCTTTCGGAAAAAGTTTTGTTTCGCCGTCCTCCCCCGCCCCGCCCCGCTGTCGGCACGACGCCTTGCTAAATCAAAAGCAGCAGACGTCTGTGTTTCTATCCATATGTCTGGCACCGGAAGGGGCCGCAGCGTCGGGTTTATTGGTCCATCAAAGTAGTTGTCCGATAAGGGGCTGAGGCCGGCTGAGGCCCTGGCACCCAGTAGAGCACCACGCTTTGCATAGACAAGTGTGTGGCGTGTGTCCTTTTGAAACGTCTCTTTTATGGCGGAGATATACTGGCGCGCGTATGCGGGCGTTGTGCCCGATCCGCTGCAGGTACGGCGCGGGGCGGGGCGGGGTGGGGCCGGCCGGGCGACATATTGCTATCGAGTAGCGGGATGCTATCGGCTCAGAGCGGAGCGGAGCAGACGGCACGGGCCGCGGACCGACTTGAACCCGTGCCGTTGTGAGGCATGTATCCTAGTTTATTTTTTATACACCCCTTTCTAGGTGGTTCGTGCCTATATGTTCATGTTCAAAGATTCCTGTGCACATCCAAGTCCAACTGTAGAAATGAGCACACTGAATGGTAATAATATTCTTTTATATACAGAGCTTTTGCGAAGAATTAAAATTAAGTGTAACTTTTGCTTAATTATGTAATAATTTTCACATTGTTATTATCTTACTTTTGCAAAAGCTTTGTGTGCACTGAGGTTTGGATCCTCACAATTCGAGTGCAGAACTGATTTGCTACGTCGAATACTCGCCTTTATTCCCTTTACTTCTTCCCTCTCATTTCTTTCCTGCCTTTCGCTTCACCGGAGTTATCGTTTTTCTTAGGTATACATCTAAAAGCACTCTTTGTAACCAAAAAGATAGACTTCAAACTCTCTAAATCATTCGCAAACTTCAAATCATTTAAGAAATTTAACAGTACGTCGCTGCGTCGCTTTGGTCTCTGTAACCTGTAACCCTTCTTCTTAGCCGCGTCTCCAAACGAAAGGGCAGCCGCCTTCCTGCCCCTTTTATTGCATCCTGGGGGCCGAGCTCCTGTACGGGGCTGCAGTTTTATAAACCCTGACGAGAGAGTGAGAGAGGGGACGAAACAAAGAAAGGAGTGAGAGAGAGGAACGTTGCTCATTTAGAGGTAGAGACACGCTACAGCAAAAATCGCCACGAAGAAAAAAATACAACGCTATTTTTTCTAGAGAAAAGACAGGTTGAATCTATGGGAAACTGGAGATAAAAAGCGTCTCCACAGCATGCGGCAGGCGGTGCAGTAACTGCGCCGAGGCTCTGATTGAGGGGAGAGGCTGGCGGTGCGGCGGCTCAGCCGCTGAGGCGCAGCCGCTGAGAGGTCACACAGGTGTTGCCGGCGCGGTCAGCTGGACGCTGATAAACTGTAGCGCTCTGCTACCGGCTGCTTCTTGGCGGCGACGTGGCGGGATCGTTCTCCCTCCCCCCTCTCCCCCTCCCTCTCTCTATCTGTATCTCTATCCTCCTGTCCCTCTCCCTCATTCTATCGTTACCACTATCTCCACTTTGCTTTTTGATAAATCGGTGGCTACTGGCGGGTCGGCTGACGCTCCAGCTCCTAAACGAAAAGGCCGCCGCCCCTGCGATGGAAGAGTCGGGTGGCTCTGTTGACTCGATTCCTCTATTGATGAAGGACTCCCTGATCGGAATACGGCTCGTCTTTGCATATTATCTCCGCGGTAATTAATTTAGAAGCCCCGCTCCGGCGTGTTATCGGCAGACGGCCCGCCCCGGCGGCCTCCCGCCTCCCGGAGGGCCAGATGGATGGCTGCCGCGGCGTTTGCATATTAATAGATGGGAATGGTAGAATGGCCGCTGCTTTTGCGCTCCTTTTTCTTTGCTTATCGCTCTTTTCCCTCAGCTTCTGCCGCCCCTCTACTTTTACAATAAAGCCTAAATTCGGCAAAAATTGTGAAGGTATGCCCGGTTACTTACCTTCGGTTTTCCCTCTTGGAATTAATGTGTTCGGCCCCTCATCCCCATGCTTCTTTATTCGTATACTACGTTGTGCAAAAGTTCCCTTCCCGATCGGAAATAAGGCCAGCGAGCAGCTCCTACTATACGTAGATGATAAGGTGCTGGGTTTGTTCTTTGCGGCTGGAATACGGGAGATCAATCCTCGTTTGTGGGTGAAAGGCAAAGCAGGGAAATGGCAACGTCTAACGAGCATCGCAACAGGAGCAGAGAACGGAGCGGGCATACGACTGGCGCAGCTGGACGGCAGCGGCAGTCACTCTTATCTACATTTGGGCCTTCTGCCGGCCTGTTCTGTCTCTCCGTGATCCGCTGTAATCCGGCTGGTGTCCCCCTCCTCCCCCTCCTTCTTCTCCTCCCCCTCCTTCTTCTCCTCCTCCTCCTCCTCCTCCTCCTCCTCCTCCTCTACATACTTCACTGGAACGCGTGGCCGCTGTGCTGAGGCTGGACCTAGAGTCCTGCAGGAGACCACGGAGAATGCCATGAAGGGGGCTTTAGCGGTGAGGAGGGGGAGGCCTAGCTCAGCCACACCTGCGGTGCCCCCTCCCCGCTCCCCACTCCCCGAGGGGGCGGCCGGCCGGCCGGACTTCCCTCCACGACGAGCATAAATCTCAAACAACGGCAAGGCCTTCTCGAGCTGAGCCGAATCAAACTGTCCGTGACTGTTTCGCTTGAGCCGAATCAAACTGTCTCTCTCGCTGCGAGCCGAGCCGCAAACCGAGGCGAGCGATCTCGCTCTGCTCGGCGCGAGGAGGCGGCTGGCTGTGCACACAGCCTGGTGCGGGCCGCGTGCGCTCGCGTGCGCTGGTGGGTGTGAACAGCGTGTCGCTGTGCCCTCCTGCCGGCGGCCCTCCTGCATACAGGAATGCAATTTGAGTGGCACAAAGCGGCCGTTAGTGCTGTGCGTAGAGGACGTGCGCTGCATGTCCCTCTTGGCCGGCCAGGCCGCCGCTCTTACGACCGTTCATAAACTAAACTGTAATAATATCCGTTCAGAATCCCGATGGGCTGAGCTGGGAAGAGAGGGAGTTACGCTACGGAGCCGGTAGCTGAGGGCTTTTTGTTGACACGCATAAAGTGTTCCTGGCGTGGCCCGTCGGTAAAAGGGCACAGCGAAGAGAGGTGTTCGCGCGCGTTTTTTTCGAAAGGTTGCCGGCAATTTCGCTGTCCTCGGGTCGCCCAGCTCCCCTGACGTATGCTTTTATTTTCATTTCTTTGTGGTGCGTGTTAAACCAACTCAACCGCCTCGTTGCACACGCATAATCCATACATCGCCTTGTCTTGTAAACATGTCTAAAATTCTATCAGGTCGCCTGTCTCATTTGCGTCTTTTTACGCCCCTGCTGCAGCGAACGCGGCCGTGTCCACCTCCTCGGCGCGCTGCTCGCCGCCACTCGCCTTTCACCTTTCACCGCGCATCCCCGCGCACGCACGTCGCTAAGTGTTCGATATCTGAGCTTCCTTCCCACGCCGCATGTGCTTTAGCAAAGCTTTCCCCCGCTGCTATGAAGCCACTGCGAGCGGAGAGAACATTTCTCAAACAGGAAATGCAAACTCCTCAAGTTATTCTGTGCAAGGTTGCACCCGATCGAGTGGGTCGCGCGAAAATAAACCCAGGAATGTGACTCTTGGCAATTTTAAAGGAGTTTTGAAAGTGTCGGCAAGGTTTGGCCAAATCAGAACAGCAGAAGCACATGAGTATTGTTAGTCGCTAGCAAGCTAAACAGGTTGTTTTTTCCCCTAGACATTGCAGCGCTAATATACCCCAAACAAAGTATAACACAAGGTTTTGCAATTTTTCGAACTTTTTCCTTCGGTCGTTATTTGTGCTCCTCGCCCTGGCCGCAGCCTCGCGACTCGTATCGCACTAATTCCGGGCCAATTGGCGGAGCGGCGAGTCGCAAAAACGCGGCGGCGGCGGCACCGCCTGACACTTTCCCAGCGGCGCTCGCGCCATGATGAATTGAGCTGTCTCGGCGGAATGCGTGCAGGGCGGGACGGGGACCCTAAAAAAGGCGACTTTATGACGGATTCCGGATAGAGAAGAGCGCATCGTCCGTTTGCCGCCACCGCCTCCATCCGACCTCCCTCGGAGATGCTCGGAGCTCGTCCTCGCGCTACGCTTCGACACGCGTCTCATACCGAGTTGCGCCGATCTGCTCTGCTTTATCCACCTCTATTTTTTATTTTATTTTTTACCCTTCGCTTCGCCCTCTGCAGAGCGTCTTGCTTGATCTCTGATGCGC
>NW_026267143.1:2416957-2417562 GCF_000697945.3 Frankliniella occidentalis | reverse complement strand
AGACGCATCCTGAAGAACGACAGAGATGAGAACAAACGCAGCGCCGGGCGGACGGAACTGTAACCCGTCACCGTTTTTACGAGTTTACGCGGGATCACGAAAAACAAACGGCATTCTGAGACGCTATCGTGCCGTTGTTCTCTCCTATTCGACGCATAAAAGTCTAGACAGTGGGAGAATTTATAATCCGCACACGTGCTGGAGGGCCCAGGCCCGCCCAGCGGCTGCCCATATGGAACTGCAGGTTGCGCTCCCATTTTTCCCGTGTCGACTTTAGGAAGAGGCCTGTCCGTGAGTCACCTCCGCGCGCCCTCCCCCTCGACCCGCCCCGTTTCGTTTGCGTCTCACGTCCTCGGAGGTCCCCCGGAGCCCGCTAAGTAGCCTTCCTCGCGGGGCTGTCAACGCGGCGGCCACACCCTCCTGGGCCCGCGGGGTCACGGCCGCCTGCGCCGCGAGGTCTAGGGCGCGCGTCGCGAGGCTCAGGCGCGGCTGCTCATCGGCAAACAGGCGGCCCTGCCTCGTTAGTCCAGCCCTAGGGCCCGGCTTGTATTGGGGGCTTTACCGTCATTCGTCTTGCTCGAGATGAACGTGGGCGGGGGATTGGG
>NW_026267143.1:2415414-2416152 GCF_000697945.3 Frankliniella occidentalis | reverse complement strand
CCGATCTGCTCTGCTTTATCCACCTCTATTTTTTATTTTATTTTTTACCCTTCGCTTCGCCCTCTGCAGAGCGTCTTGCTTGATCTCTGATGCGCTGCGCGCCTGCCGCCGCGGTTCGCTAATTTGTCTCGCGTCCGTCTGCTCTGCGGGGCTCTGCCGGGCCGCCTGTTCATCAGCGTGTTGCGCCGCGCACACTAGTGCAGCACTAGTGCTCCGCGGGGGGCGCCGCCGCCCGTGGCGAGCGACCGCGCCGCCGGACTCGCACCGCGACGCACCGTCAGGCTGATGTCTTGCGTCACCTTCGTTTCCATGTATTACTTTTACGCGTTGGGAAAATATTGACAACAAACCAAATTTACACCTTTTGCCCCAAAGTTGATTTTGATTTTTGACTTGTGGAGACCCTGTTTGCCGCTGTTCGCCTATCGGACGTACCTTGATCGGAGGTCGGAGGTAGCCGCTGTGCTCGGTAAAAGCGAAAACTATGAGGAATTTTCATGCTGTTCCATATTTGAGGTATAAGTCTCATCAAAAAATATTCGAATTTCCTTTAATTTTTCGGAGGACCTCAAATATGGGGATTCCTCAAAGTCTTCTTTTTTTCCCGCCAAAAATCAGACATTGTTTTTACCGGGACGTCGGTGTCGGAGGTGTCTGTGCTCGTGGCCAGTCTGGGCATCGTGCATCACATAGGGAGGTGCAGCCGGACGGCTGGTGTGGCGTCGACTTGACGTAAAG
>NW_026267143.1:2410262-2412646 GCF_000697945.3 Frankliniella occidentalis | reverse complement strand
GGGGGGGGAGAGATCACGTTCTTCCACACCCAGAAAATGTGTGCCTTTGAATCAAGGAAATTTCCTTAAAAGCCTACAAGGCAGATTTCAGCCCCGTTCTGTAAGGCGTTCTCATTGTTTTCAATAAGGATAACAACTTTGGTTTGACGAAATTCTTTTCAATAATTTCGCCTTGTATTTCGTGTAAAACAGTTCCTTGAATTTCTTAAGGAATAGTTCCTTGATAGTTAACGCAGTTTTTGTTCCTCCCGTCTTTTAAGACAGAGAAATTTTTCTGGGTGCAGTGATTCACCAGCTACGGTGCCGTGCACTGCGATACAGTCCCTCTGGACTGAATATAGACGGTCGGAGCGAGTTCCACGAGAAGAAAGAGTTCGACGCGCCCGCGCTCGGCAGCCGCTCACGTGCCGGCCCGGCCGGCTCCGGCCGCACGTCCGCTCTGCGTGCATAAGATCGCGGACGATTTGGCGACGAACGTGGCGTATGTTTTTTATTGCTGAATAGCCCTACTTTTTTCGTAGCCGCCAAGAGTATGGTCCGTCAGTTATTTCTGGCATGCCAAGTCTTCGAGACAGCGTTGTTCCCTCAGATGGGTAAGCAGCTCCGGGAGTGATGCACGCTGCACCGCTGGCCCCTGCGCTGACCCCCTGCCGGCCCCCTGCTGCCGCCCGGGCCCGGCCCGGCCCTGCGCCCGCCCGCCGCGCCCTGATCCTCGAGGTTCGCGTTTCCAACAATAAAATGCGTCGGGACGTAAATCGTGGCCGCACTTTGGCGCCCCGCTCGGTGTTGAGTGGCTCACGGGGCCTCGCCGGGGACGCGGCGGTCGGGCGGCAGGACTCCGATAAGCATACACGTCGCGTCAGGTTGGGGCGGGGCGCAGCGACAGCGACAGGCCGTTGAGACGCCCCAAAACGCTGCGCCTCCGACGTGCGGGCTGACGCGGGAGGACGTGGACACCTTCCTGCGCGCCTATCTTGTTCGGACAGCCTCCTTCGCGTGATGTTTCGTAGTCATAGCCTCGGTCATAGCAATAATGCCGGATACCAAACTTTGTTGCAGAGTAAATATTATTCTTACGTTAGAAAACACGAGAAAGGCAGAGTGGGTGTTCTAAACCGTCCATCTTTCTGAAGGTCAGCAAGGGCCGCTACGTGACCGCTCCCACGTTAAACCATAGGCACCAAAAATTAGCGACAGGGAACGTGTTAATGGGCCCTGTGAGTTCGATCACACGTCCGAATGCGGTCTAATATATATGCACTACTTGCTGTTTTTGTGAAATTGTTTTTGTGGTTGCAGTAAGCCTGCACTGACTACATGGACCGCCCGCGCTCCCCGGTGCACTCGTGGCGCGTCGCCTCGCGTGACTCCCCCTCTCCCTCTCTTTCACTCCCGCGTGCCCGCCCCGTTAGGCCCGCGGCCACACTCCTTGAAATTATTACAAATCGTCTTTACTCGCGTTATTAGCTTCGCTACCGCTGCCAGCGGCCCCGGGGCGCGCGGCCGCGGGCTCGCTCGCGAGTATGCAGAGGCATGCGCGGGGACGTGCTGCAGGCTGGTGCCCACTAACGGCCCCGCTCCCGCCCGCTCCCGCAGCACCACTGACACACCCCTCGCTGTTTGTTCGTGCGCTGTGTCGCTCGGGGTCGGGCTGGCCCGACCCGACTGTTAGGGACTGGCCGGTGCTCGTCATACCGACCCTACAAAGAACCTGTCGTCACGCTGTCCGAAAAGATGATGTGTCCAAGTCGTGCAATATTTTCCAAACGAAAATCATCATGATATGCTAAATTGGTCGTGCAAATTTCATAAAATGAACTTGAACTGTCTTGAATTGAATTTGAATTGGACTGAATTGGTTGAATTGTTTTGAAATTGGTTTTAATCATTGCAATTTTGATTTATTGAATAAGCGTGAATTGACTTGAATTGGCTAGAACTGACTTTGATTGAATGTAGTTTGTCATGAGTGGGATTGATTTGATTAAATGATTTTTGAATAACTTTGAATTATTTCTGAATTGCTTTGTATTAGTTTGAATTGGGCAGAATCAGGGGTGTACACCCTCGTGATATGCACTCTGCACTTCATCCACTGTTGTGCCTTTCTTTACAACAGCTATTGTTTCTCTTACATAGAAAATAGCTCTAGTTGTTTACTGTAGGTTATAGGCGTGATGATTGAAAAGTGCCCCCCCCCCCTTTTTTTCTCGCTATGAGCTTCGGTCTCTTCGGGGAGCTCGGCTATAACTTCCCGAACGATAATCTCCATGTTCAACATGGGCATCGCCGGACAAACGCCGCGCGGCGTTCGGTAGTCCGAAATCTCCCCCCTCTCTCTCTCTCTCTCTCTCTCTCTCTCTCTCTCTCTCTCTCTCTCTCTC
>NW_026267143.1:2396437-2410142 GCF_000697945.3 Frankliniella occidentalis | reverse complement strand
CTCTCGCGTGCCTCCGTCTGCACGCTCGCCCCGCCGCCCGCAGTAGGTAGGTAACTGCCTCCGGAGCTACTGCTGCTAGCTGAACAAGCGGCCTGGGCCTTACATTAGTAGTGTATAATTGCGTCCAGGGAACTGATCACGTGGCAGCTTCTGTAACTGTTGCTGCGGAGGTCGTTACGGTTCATTATGCATGCACGCCAGCCGCCATTCGGCAGTCCACTTTCACGGCCGGGGCGGGGCGTGCTTGCGTGCGTGCGTGCGTGCGTGCGTGCGTGCGTGCGTTCGTGCGCGCAGGGTGAGGGAGGAACTGAAGGGGGAAGGGGTGAGTTGAACGCGGGGGAGGGGGGGGGGAGCAAGCGCGCGTCCGCTGATCGCTATAAACACGGCTTCATTATTTACAGCCGCATCGACAACATACACACGGGGGTTGTAACATTATTTTACGATGAGTGCGTCCGTCGCCGTCGTCGCCCCGAGGTTTGACATGCAAATGCGCGTAAAAACGGGTGGATTCGTTACAACGGGCCTCATTTACGGCCCCGACTGTAATGAGTGTCGCGCCGTCAGTGTGGCGCCAAAGTCGTGTGCGCGCCCCAGGTCTCTTTCTCTGTAAAATATAGTAGGATGTATTTTTGTTTGTTGAAGTACGGGACCCGCTCTTTCTTCCAAACGTTCTGATGGTCGGGAACGCTTCGCTACCATGCAAAAAGGATAACACCCTTTTCTCCTCTCCACCTCATTTTCTCCATCCGAAGAGATCTTCAATCCGGATTGAGTCTTTTATTTTGTTTTTCTGTCTGTTTCTGCCCCGCCGTGTCGCTTCGCTTTTGGAGGTAATTATCGTCCCGAGTGCGATAAATAACACTGAAGCCCCCTTGTATCGCGTGCGGGAGCGGCCGACAGCCACCCTGCCAGAAATGCTGGCCGCGCCAGGCTAAGTGATGTCCGAACAAGCCGCAAACACAAAATTAACCTGCGTCTCCGTCTCTAAACGTGTCTCTTCGAACTGCACGCACGGCGGGAAATGTGAATTCTTTCTCCCTTTATTATTCGGGTTTGATGTAAAACTCGCGGTTAGAACTTTCGCCAAAACGAAAGCCACTGTTTTTAATTCAAGGTGGCCTATCTTCGTGCGTTTTGTGTCGCCGGCCCACTTGGCTGCCGGGAGCCGCTGCAGAGCAGAGCAGAGCGCCCGGCGCGTAGGCTGCCCGCCGGCGGCAAAGCGCGGCGGGTCGGCCTAGCCCGCGCCCCGCCCACGCCCGGCCGCTCTCTCGCGCGCGCTGGCACGACCAGACGGACGGAGGAGGCAGCAGCAGCGGCAGCGGCAGTGGCACCCGGACGACTTGCCTGCGAATAACCGCAGATCCCGCGCTCGCCGCCTCCGGTCTCCTCTGGTCTCCTCCGGTCTCCTTCGGTCCCCTCCGGTCGACGCCGTGGAGCGGCCTGTGCAGCCCCATGCGCCATTAGCGGGGACAGTTATGCGGGAGGCCGGGGCCGACCGGGCTCCGCAGCGTTAAACAGCCCTAAAACGGGCAAACAACATTAATTTGGCGCGGCCAGGCGGCCTGCTCCGGGCCGGCCGGCCCCGCCGAGACGTTTACGAGCGGGTCAATGTGTGCCAGTGTGTGGGGCGGGCCGGGGCCACCCGGGGCCACCCCGCCGGCGGGTGGCGCTCGCAAAACGACAGATTTTTTCGGGTCGTCGTCGTGTGTGTCTCCGCGATTATATTACGGGCGATTCGACGACCCGAGACTGTTTGTGGGAAGCTGGGCGGGCGCCGCCAGGCATGGGAGGGGGAGGCCGTCCGGCAGGTTACTGCCGCCTTGCTGTAGGTTGGGGGCTCCGCTCTGCGTGGCTCTGCGGCGGTGCGTGCGGCGGGGGCGGAGAAGGGGCGGGAGGGTCAGAATCAGTCGTTGTTGATCTGGGAGGAAGTCATCCGCGAGACGTTAATGCCGCCCAGTCCCCGGCCTGCCTTGATGGCCATCTTGTTTACCGTTTCCCCCGCAGTAATCTACTTTATGCAGGCCGGCCGCCCGGCCGCGGAGAAATTGCTCCATCTGCCCTGCGCGGCCGCCGGCCCTCTGAGCTGCGACTGCGGGGGCCTGGGTGATGTGTCTCGAAGCTACTGTACGTTGAAGAGCGACCTGTCTGCACGCACGGGATGACCTCACTCTCTTCCCATAGCCCCCCCCCCCCCTCTCGGTTTAAAGGGGTCGCCGGCGATGATCTCCAGTGACGCGGCGCGCCCGGAGCTTAGGGTCGCCACTCCTCCTTTTACCTCTCTTCACGAACGTTTCTCGATCTCCCTCCGGCCGGCCGGTCCGCCAGATTATTTGCGGTGCCGGTCCTCCTCCCGGCCGGGATGTAAACAGGCCGCTGGCTAATGGGGCTCATTGTCGGCCGGGCGCCTCATGTGCGCCGCGCACGCGAGACCGCCGCCCCCTGAACCTCGACCCCCTCCCCCCCGGGCTGGCCCCGGACCGGCCCCGTGTCGCGGTGTGTGCCGGACCGGGCCAGTGCTCCGGCCGCCCCGGCCGCCCCGGCCCCAGCGCAGGCTCGGGCCGTATAACTACAAGCGGCCCGTGCTGTGCGCCGCGGCGGCCACTAAAGTGGACGCCTCGGCCCGGGCGGTCGACGTCGGCGAGGTGTTGGGACGAGAGCGGAGGCCCGCCGGGGGCGCCGCGGGACCACCTCGAGGCACTCGGGGCCACCTAGCTCGGCCGGCCGCAAATCATCAACTCGGCTGCAGTTTGTTCTTTGGGGAAGGAAGGCGGTTCAGATCAAATGCGGTGTCAGAAAAAGGAGCGGCCGACTCGAGATTGTAGAACGCGTTGAAATAAACCCGGCTGCCGCTCCGAGACGGGGAACTTTATCGGTTATGTAAACAGACACCGGCGCGGCTAGTTGGGTGCTGATTCGAAAAACTATGTTACCCCGGTGAAAACATGAGTTATCGCAGTAAGAGTCTCTGGCGGTGCGTTGCGTGCTCTGGAGTGGACGCTGTGGCTGGGTCCACCCGGTTGGAGTGATATCACGGACAACCGGATTTCTTTATATTTCCCCAGTCTCATAATGCTTTGCTGCCCTGAACTGGAACAGCACCCAAAAGATCCCAGATGACCCTGAGCCTTTTTGCCGCACACTTTTTATTAATCCAATATCGGGGCATTTGACATAGGTGCTAAGTTGTGTCTACTTGCATTCCAGGGAATTTACCTGGCGATCTTCTTCTTCTGTTGCAGAGGTTGTTGCTGGACCACCCGAGCGCGGAGCACACGACCATCATCCTGGCTGACGTGCACCGCGAGGACATGCGCGCGCTCCTGCAGTTCATGTACACGGGCGGAGTGGCCGTGTCCCGGGAGCGGCTGGGGTCCTTCCTGCTCACGGCCGAGGCGCTGCAGGTCAAGGTGCTCAAGGACATGCCCTCGCCGCTGCCGGCCACGACGGCGTGCTCGGACAGCGGCTGCTACTCGGGCAGCTCCAGCTCGTCCATCATGTCCGACGTGAAGGTGCCCATCGGGGACGCGGCGACCCCTCCCGCGCAGGCGTGTTGCCCGCCGGACCCGCACCACCGCGCCTCGCCCTCGGCCTTCGGCGCCTCCAAGCCGCGGCCGCACAGCGCGCTCACCCCACTAGGGCCGCTGGGCTGTCCGCCGACCTGCGGCCTGTCGGAGTACGAGGTGATGATGGGCCGCCACCTGCCGCTGCCGCTGCACCTGCAGCCGCCCCCACCCCACCACCTGCCGCCCCACCTGCCGCCCCACCTCGCCTTTGCGCCGCCCCACGGCCTGCCCCCCGGCCTGCCCCCGGGGCTGCCCCCCGGGCTGCCGCTGCCGCCCCCGGACATGTGGGCGCGGCCGCTGCACGGGATGCCCCCCGGCGCCCCGCTCGTGCCCAGCCCCACCTCCGCCAAGAGCTCGTCGTTCCCGGAGCAAGGCAGGCTCGACAGGAAGGAGGACGACGGCAGCCCTTCGAGGACACGGCCGCCGATGACGAGCATCGTGACGCCGTCGCCCTGGATGCAGAGCCGAAGGCCGCCGCCGCCGAGGGTGCCCCAGCCCCACGAGGCTGTCGGCGACAGCGCCGCCTCACCGCCGGAGGGCCGCAAGGAGGTGAGGACCCTGCTCGCCGCGCGCGGCCCCGCTCGGCGCCGCTGACTAATGCGGCTGCCCGTATCATTGTCGACGTGTTAAAGGGGTTTCTCCTCTGACTGATCGCGTCGGGGGCACGATGACGGCGTACACGGCCGACGGGGGAATGGAGGAGGGGAGGGGTAGGAACCAGGCGTAACTGAGCGTATGAGATACAAGCCATCCGGCGCTAGACAAGCCTCAGAAAAGAGAGGGGATGGGGAAAGAGGAGGAGGAGCGGGGGATGCACCAAAGGGTTCCGAGGAGGAGTGGAGACAAACGACGCTTTCACGGATACTCCTGTTGTGGCACGTGAGTCGGTGCGCAACCTGAGCGCGCGGGGGGGGGGGGGGGGGGGGGGGGGGGGGGGGGGGGGGGGGGGGCACGTAGCATGGGCCGGTGAGGCAGGCACTCCTACTCGAAATATAATGCAGCGGCCGTGCGGGCAATCAATAAGCGCGTCGCTGTGCCCTGTTGTTGTTGCATAAAGTGCGCGCGCCAATAGTGATCACGTACGCGCGCGCCACCGCGCCCAGCAGCGCGCAGCGGGCGCAGCGTCACCCACTTGTTTTCACATTCTGCGCGCGTCCTGCGGCCCGGGCCGCCATTAGCCTTAGACGGCACTGGATGGCGCGTGTGGTCGCAGACTGCAGTCCAAGTAGCGATTTGCGAACCCGCAGGCGGCGGGCGGCACCCCGCCATGCGTCGGGAGCCCGGAGCCGAGGCGCCTGTCTGGGAGAAACACAGGGACGGAGACGGAGGAAAAACGCGCGTTCGGTGTGTGCTTAGTGATTAATGATGTTTGCCTATCTTGAAATTTGACGAATCGTGTTCGCACCATTGTTTTCTCAATTTCAAAAATCACTAATTTTTGTTACGCCCTTTTAGTGTGTGTGTGTACGTGCGTTGTGTGTGTAGGGGAGCGCGTACTGCTGTGTGCCACCGATGAGAAATGCGGCGTTTGGACGTGGCTTGTGCTGTTGTGCCGCCGAGGCCGCTATCATCGGAGCAGCGCCCGAACAAGGCAGGAGCGGCTGTGATAGAGCGGTCTCACGTGCGGCGCGGCGGTCCCGCAGGAGGGCCCTGCTGTGGGGCCTGCCCTGCAGCTCGAGCCCCACCCCGCCCTGCTGCCCTGCAGCCTGCAGGTGTACGCCGATACGAGCCACGCAAGCACACATCACATCCAGCGGTAGCGGACTCGTTCTGTAGCACCGCGAGTATGTGCCTATAGAAGATGGAATCCTATCGAATTCATCGGTAGGTCACGCGTTAGCTTAGCCCAGCCAGCAGTTCTAGCCCCCTTCCCTGGACGAGCGCATTGCTCTGGCTTTGTTTATCTGCCATTGCGGGGCCTGTTTTACACTTCGTTTTACCACGCCGCGCAGGCTAGGGCCCAACGCCCTGGAGCGGCGCTCATCGTCTCGGCAGGCGAGGCGTCCCGTAGGAGAGATGGCCGTGACAACTTTATCGCCCGATCGCGGTCCCGATAACGCGTTTGCGATGGGCCTCTAAATGACACTCGGCGTCGGTGACTCGTCTTCAATTGAGTGTCCGATGCGCCCGCGGGGCTGATGGAGGGGCGAAGGCCAGCGCCCTGCCCCGCGCCTGCCTAGTTGTCCTACCCTGCTGGCCGCAGCTGGGACGCACCAGGTGCGGAGGTGTGCACTATAACAACTAATCGAGAAGGGATTTTACAGGGTATACACCAAAAACGGAATAGAAACTCACGTATAGAAATGATTTTGCTCGAGGTTATTCCAGCCAAATTGATTTAGATTAGTTTGAACTGAACACTGTAAAATACTCGTAAGTTCACAGGAAAATTTTCCATGATATGAGTCCGTAAAATTACATCTTGAAGTTGTAAAATTACAATCACTTCCTATCGACTTGGAATTAATCGAGGAGCAAAAATGGTCCGCTGTAAATTTACAACATTATTTTGTAATTCCAAATTACAAGAAATGTCGTAGCCTAAGTTTACGATTAAATTTTTCACAGTGAAGTGGCTGCAGGCTTGAATTCATTGAACATGATACCAGTTGAATTGAATTTTCAATTAGTGTGTACGAAGAATTGGGTTTGTAACGTATAAAGGATCCTGAAGCAGCCATAACGAACGATTTTCCTTCATGTTACGAACAGTCCCCATTCTTAATACGAAAAGCATCGTTTGTAATACAAACCAGAAGCTCTTCGTAATACAAACGATTTGTTTGTAGGCTAATACAAATGCTCCAAACCCTTTGTACGTTACGAAAGAGCAGTTGTTCGTAAGAAACGTGCAGTGTGCCTATTGAACCTCAGTAGGTGCAAGGACCCACTCGTTCAGGCTTTGTATGGTCGGCGAAATTGAACCATCATCTCTGCGCCAAGTGCACGCCCCGTCAGGCTGCGCGGGAGGCCCCGCCACTTTACGCCCCACCTTATCGTGTTTGCGAGATCTGAGGTATGGAGGATGACATTGCGGTCCCGGCGGTCCCCATACACTGTTATTTCAAAGGCGTCCCGTCAGAGTGCGACAAAGGCGTATGCTACAGAAACCAGTGCGACTTAAGTCGCAGTCTGGGCATACACCTTTGTCGCACTGCCACCATACACCTTTGTATGCATAAAATGCCGGACAGGGCCTAAGCCCCTGCCAAGCCCCCTGGGCAGGTGTTTGGCCTCCATACACCTTGAGTTGGGTTAAATAGTACACGGTTTGAGGGAGCTGTGAGCCGTGGGCTCCAGGCCCATGAAGTGCACTCCTAAGGTGTATGCAGGCCAAGCACCCGCTCAGGGGGCTTAGGGGTTGTCCGGCATTTTATGCATACAAAGGTGTATGGTGGCAATGCGACAAAGGTGTATGCCCAGACTGCGACTTAAGTCGCACTGGTTTCTGTAGCATACGCCTTTGTCGCACTCTGACGGGACGCCTTTAAATAACAGTGTAGCCACCTGATTAGACACACTTCTCCAGCCACCTCTCTATCTCTCCAGCTATCTAGCTGGCGACCCTGATTGACCGTGGTTGCGCCGTGAGTCAGCTGGAGCCGGAGATTAATGGTGCTCATCCGCCTCCATTTTGCATCCGACTTCATCATTGTCTCTTCATGTTCGCATCCCTCCCCGCCGAGCTCATCGCACCGTCTCCTGCAACGTGCGGCTCGCGTACGCCATCTTTACCACCGTCTCGTTTCCGTTCGGCTCGGTTCGGCTGCTGCCATTTGCACTGTTTGTAAACGTTCAAAGTCTCGGTAAACTTTGGTAAACTTGTCTCATCTCTGCCGTGGTTTTAGATGTGTCTACCTACATACACTGTCCAAACAAGTTGTCACGAACTCCTATAAAAATATGACAGTAGTTTCGTTTCCGAACGAGATATTTCATTTCGAATACAAACTTTCCTCAGTGTGTGCGCTATAAAAATCATAAATTTTAACTGCCATTTGATCAAACTACAATTTCTTTGCGCCACTATGAAAAGATAAAAGTGTTGTCAACAATTATTTTACAGACAATCTGGAAGAGACATAGTCTGTTTTTAGACAGTCACTAAGAAGGGAAAAACCACCCCTCTTTTCCCTCTATCCTCGCTCTTCTTGTTTTTTTTTTATCTCAAAATATTCAGTAAAATAACAGGAAATGTTTACAGTGTGGTTTGCAGAGGGCTGAGGGCCACGGTACGCTCACGGATCATGCTGTTTGACAACGTGCCAGCAGGCCGTGGGAATTCGGGTCCAGTCGCGAAGCAAAGCGAAGCCGCCCGAATATTAATTTAATTCCCTCCTCCCTCCGGCCATACTTTTAGCAGCCCGCCGTGTGTTCTACCGACTGGAGTACGAAACACACTTTTTAATGCACGCGTTTTATAACGCCTTCTGAAATCCAATCACCGTCAGTGAGAAGCTTTACCCGCTTGGCCGCCGTCCGGTTTTGCAAAAGCAATATCGCAGGCTGTGCAAAGCAGACGAGACGTTGCGGCAAGCAGCAGCCGGGTAAGGAACTAGAATGAGAGAAGGCTTCCGAACTGATTCGAACCCATGTCAGTTTCAAGATGGAATTATTCATGCAGACCGGAGGAGAACCTGATTCCCCTCAAGTACCTCTGAACAGCTCGGCAATCTGCCTCTGCTGGCCGGCCGGCCTGGCGATGTGTGTTTCGTTTGTATAGTGCTCGGTACGGAACAATTACTGAAACGGGACCGGCCGGGGACCAGTCGGCGGGGGGAGACGGTACGGCGTGGTGGGGCGCGATATGCCGGCCTTAAATAGCCGTGTGGCAAATTAGCGCAGGGTTATCGACGCCCATTAAGTAGTGGAGCAGCCGAGGTGCGCAAGAGGCACACCCGGCCCAGGCCCAGCCACAATCAGTTTAGAGTTTTGCCTTAGCCCCGTATGTACTGTATTTGTTGCTTTATCCTTCTTAGTTATTTTTCTTAGCAAATAACTGTTTCTCCCTCACGCATTTGGTGTTAGCAATATCTAAAGAAAAGGGGCGGCCACGGCCGTTGTACAGAATGCTGCTGCAGCAACACTCAACGAAGGATGAAGGTGCAATAGCGAGTGAAAATATAGCCTACCTATTCATACGGCCATCGATAGTTAGAGCTAGCTGCCACCTTAACGTTACTTGCGTATACTTAATGTTCAGTGCAGATGTTTTAATCGGCTAAAATAAGTGATCGTGGTACCTCACTCCTCCTTTGCGGTGACTCATAGTTTTGTGCACTTTGGCTGGGTGGGCGGGCCGCATGAGGCGCGAGCCGGGCCGAGTGCTCCAACAGTCGCATTCCATCGGCGAGGAGGTGAGTAGCGTGGCCCGGGCCGGGGCCCGCTCTGGTCCCTCCGGGTCCCTCTCGCGGACTAATTGTAAGCCAAGCCAACGCTTCAGGGAACGTGCTAATGAGAGGCTGGCGGGGCGTCCCGCCCGGGCGTCAGGCGGCGCGAGCCAGCGCGTCAGATTTACTTACTGGAGGACCAAGGACCAGTCAGCAGAGAGGATATTTTAAATCTAGTTTGCAGTTTTGATTCCATATCCCAGAGCGGATTTTGAAAAACATAAATTTACAGTAGCATTCTGGACACTGGAACGGGTGGTTGGTGTGGTGCATATCCTGCCATTCTCCCAGTCGTTAGGGTGTGAGAGTGGTAGAAAAGAACAGACATAGGTCTAAAAAAAGACTCCCAAATGCTTTAAGGTTTCTAAGGGGTCACTACAAGTTGTGGTGAAATTTCGTCAGATTTTCTCTATATTTTTGTTCTGTGCTAGAGGGACTTCGAAGTGCATAATCAACGAAACAAATAACACGCTTTACAGAAAGTTGTAAAAAAAATTACTTAAATTCTTTTTTAAAAATATAAAAAAAATGAGGTGCTATCGGCTAAGCAGACCAAAGTCCCGCTGCTTTTGAATAAAGTTGCCTGGATGCGCTTCAAGAGTGGGCGTGCTCTTTTGGCCGGCCTTTCTGCTTGGAAAATAATATATATGATATATATACAGCTGGCTTAGGCACACGACCTGGTGTCTGTCTATTTGTGTCTCCACTTGAAGAAGATGTGTAAATATTAAGGTTTTCCGGTTTACTACACACACTGATAAACCAAGTGTTCAACTGCTCAACACTTGTCAGTGTGCAACCGCAAGCTCAATAAATGCAAGTGTTCAATTTAGTTGTAGTACACTTGCAAGTGTTAAACTCGGTATTTGTGCACTTGTAAGTGTGCAACTCCTCTGTTGAACACTTCCCTCACAGTAAGCGTCTGATCTACTACTGAATTGAACACTTGCAAGTATTACACTTGTGGTTTTACACTTTCAAGTGTTGAGCAGTTGTACACTTGGTTTATCACTATCAGTGCATTGAAATCTTCTGAACACATTTATTCATAGGTTTCTGAGTTCTGTAAACGTGCACCGCTTACGCATGTTTTAGTACGCTAGTATATGAACAAATTTCTCCATTCTGCATTTTGGAGTTTTGGCGTGTTAACTCGAGTATTCGCTAGTATTACTCGTTTTTCTTTTTGCGAGTTGGAGCGAGTTTTCTGCGGGCTACTGCAAGTACCTTGCGAGTATTTTTTCTCGTGTACGATGAGACTTATAGTGGAGGACCCCTCGGTCGATTCACCCTTCCCTTTCTCTCTCTTCTCTATGTTGATTAGATTTTGGTCCTCCTTGGCCGGCCAATTGCTGCCTTGAGACGCCCCTCCCCGTCGCCACGCTGAATTAAATCTTACACTCAACCAGCTAACTCTCTGGGTGGGATTTGCCGCCGCCACACTGCAGACGATCGTTCGGACGGCACCCTGAGGCCCAACACGGCCTGCGGATTAGGTTTTGGACCGTCCGAAACTCCTGCAGAAGCGGCCCCGTTAGGGGGGATAATGTTAATACCGCCCGCCGGGGGAGCGGTCACCAGCAGTCTCATACTTCATCCTGGCACATCGACGACCGGCTGATGCTTTCTCGACCAAAAGCTTCCGCTCATTGCCCCCCCCCCCCTTCCTCCTCTCTCTCTCTTTCTCCCTCTCTCTAATCCCTTCTCCCTCACACACGCCACACGCTCTTCAGCTGTCCGTATCATTGACTCGACGTCAACTGTGCGAACGCCGTGTGCCAAAGAGGGACCGCTCGCCGGCAGGGAGATACTCTTTTTTTCTCAATTCAACGCGATTTGCGTGCAAATCTTGTTTTCGAGGTGCCGGTCGGAGTAAACGCCCCTTGCTGTCTGGGTGGCCGGGGCAGGCCGGGTCCGCCGGCCATCGCCTGGTCATCCACCACACAGCAATCCGCCGTTTTACGATGAAATGCCCAGGCAGGCTGTAAGCCTGGCGACGCGCATGTGCGCTTTGCCCGCTCTTCCAAACCCCTTGTATGGTTATCCTCATGAATATCCATGCCGGGTTGTGGTCCCGGGACCCACCCGTTGAACCAGAACCATTGTGAAAGGGAAAAGCAGGCAACCTGCGCATCACAGTAGCCCGTAGGTCCCTAAGGTGTGGGCTCCTTAGAATGTGCGTCGATGGTGCGCGTTCTCGTCCTGCTTGACAAGCATTGCTGCTGCCGACTAATGCTGCCACCCTGTACTGTTGGGACAGACACTCGCTCGCGCACACGGGCCGCAGAGGTGTCCCTCCTGCGAGCAAAAGGGAGAACATAAAATATTCTGCTGATAACTTGCATGCACATCCATTTAGACTCCAGCAGACATGCGCGCCGGCGCACGTATTCGCTGACGTGCGTGTATGTGTGCAGCTGCAGTCAAGCGTTTTACTCATGGCAGCAGAAGATGCAGGTGTATGTGTGCGCGCGCGCATGTGTGTGTGTCACCCAAATTGGCGTAGCTCCGCTAACGACTAAAAGCGTCAGGTGGGGAGGAACACAAGAATGCGCACTTCATCCGTTTCGTGTTGCGGCCGCGCGGTAGCCCCGCTACCGCTGCTGTACAAACTACTGTGTGCGCTGACAAATACACCGAGGCAGCGACCGAGTATCGTTTTTCAAAAATACTAAACTACTTCGAACTCGAATTTTATTTTATTTTCAAAAAATTTAATGCGTTATTTTAACTCGCAATAAGTTTTGACTTTATCAAAACTTTAAAGAAGTAAAACAATGTGATTAAGATACAGTGCTCTTGAGCCTAAGTAAGCAATTCGAATATCGTATTAACCAGCCATAGTTATGCACAACTTTTCATGCCTAAGTCACAACTTGTTTACTATGCAGAAATGTGTGCATATGCTCTAAACGTTTTACTAAAAAAGAATTGCGTAATAATTACTGTACCGGCTGATTCACGCCGCGCACTTTCGTAGTTATACTGAAACGCATGGACGCGTGCGGTACAGAATAACTACAAAAGTGCGCGGCGTGAATCAGCCACCTGGTAGTTGTGTGGTGTTGTAACTTACCAAGATATTCCTGAGTATTACGGAGACCTAAAACACAAAAATAATTTTGTGCTTAGGTATAAACTCGTTCTATTTGCATAAATTATTATCAACCTTACAGACAGTGGTGGGATAATCTAGAAAGCTCTGAAAGCGCCTGATAGGTATACAACAACTTGTCTGCCGTGCATGCGTGTACTGCAGGGTGGCCTACCCTGAGTCTTGCAGGCGCCGAGCTCTCTCGCAGTTTGCCGAATGCATCTGAAAAATACGGACGTATTTTCTAGACGATGTATAAGAAGAACAAGTACTGTTCTTGGCATAGCTGGCATCTGCTTGAATACTGCATGTTTATGGACAACAGTATACATTAGGGTTTATAGAAGGTTCCATCGGAAAGGAAGGAGCTTCTTCTGGAAGTTAGTTGAAAGTCGGGTCGCGTTCTGTGCAGGAGGCCCCCAGCAGTAAACTGGAGTTCGGTTAAGTGTGGACGCGACGCGGAGCGATAGGGAGCCGACCTGCGACCTCGCGGCGGTCGTGGCGTGGCGCTGCACCAGGCTGCACCACACCAGGCTGCACCAGGCTGCACCAGCTAGAAGCAGGTAGTCGGTGCACCTTATGGGGCTCCCGTCGCATCCAGCGGCTCGGCTGGGCTGTAAAGTTTATTATTGCGCGCTCCTCCACCAAGTCCCCGGTCACTGCATGGCCGAGAGTTCGTCGGGCGGCGGACGAGACACACTGGAGGACAGCGCGAGAGGAAATGAAGAAGCAAATGCGGGGAAAAGAAATGTAGCGCGTGTCGTATTATTAGATTTATTATTCATTCCTTGCGCATGATATACGAGCACGAAGGGGTGAAAAACAAGTGATAGAGTCCTGGACACGACAGGCAGTCGAGTTGCAAATGACCGTGCGCGCGCGTGTGTGTGTGTGTGTTAGGGCATCGACGCTGTCGCACTGAAACACTTAGTGCGTGTGCGTATACGTGTGTCTGTGTAGTTGTGCGTGTCAATAACTCACGCACCGTCTCGTTCGGCTAGGTGTATAGCAAGACCGTTATCAATTTATCTCACTTCGCAGCTGCATGGAACAGAAAAAACACCTTTTTCAAGTGTGTATTGATTTAGAATACGAGACAGGTGTGTGTGTGCGCGCGCGCGCGTGCGCTTGTGAGCGTGTGAGGTGGAGGTGTGCGATGGATGGTGATGAGTATCTGGTTCCATATTTATTGGCTGTTTGGGGAGGAGGGTTACTCATAAAGTACGGCATTCCCCCCTCGGGAAAAACAGCGCCCCGCTGCGGTAAGGCCCTACTAGGACTGCTAATGGAGTCAAGATTTTAGACGTCCATGTTGAACAATACCATTGACGCCTACGAAGGCGCGCCCGTGGTCCGCATTGCTTGCCATATTCCTTTGTTAAAAAGTTTGATGATTTATGCTTCCCGTGTCGATGGGGCCTCCTCGGCGCAGGCTATCTCGTGCCCACACCGCGCGTGCGATGGCGCTGGGTGTGCGGGCAGCTGGCGGGGCTGGCGGCCCCCGCGGTGGTGGCCCGGGCTGTCACGCCCGCCGGTCCCGCCGGTGCGAGCCCTTCGCGACGCTTAGCTCCTCTGCCGGCCTCGGGGGGCGCCGCCGCGCCGCGCCGCGCCTCCTTGCACCGTGAATGACGGGCCTCGGAATGTGTCAGACGTCG
>NW_026267143.1:2385739-2395287 GCF_000697945.3 Frankliniella occidentalis | reverse complement strand
AGCAGAAGCCGATCGGTGCGCGGGCGCGATAGGCGTTCAGCTCGGTGACGCTCCAAAGACACACTAACGGGACCTGCGCGCGTCCTTTTAATTGTTTCGCAGCAGGCTGCTGCAGACCAGCGTCTCCCGTCCCGTCTCGCCCGTCCCGCCCGTCCCCCAGCGTCTTCCTTTGTCTCTGTTTTGAACTTTTTGCGGATCGCGGCGGCGGATGCCTTTGCGCGTCACAAGAGGCGGCCGCGGCAGCACCGGCGGCACCCAGACCGTTACGCACAGGCTCGGCCCAAATTGCAAATCATTGGAAGAGTCCCATTGGGCGCGCTGCTAACGAGTGACAGTGGACGCGGGCGCTGCCGGCCACGCCCCGCGCGCCCTAACCACTGCCGTGTGGTACCGACCGGGCGCCGGGCCGGGCCCGGGGGCGACGCTGAGGGGCCTCATGGCCAGTCCTTAACCCGATATCAGCCTGGGCCGGACGTGCAAATCGTGTGATATTTCTCTTCCAAAGTCTACAATAAACTAGCGAAGTGTGTGTGCGCGCGCGTTATCCCGTGGCTCTCTTTCTTTCTACTCTACTATATATTTATACAGATATAGATTCCCGCACTACAGGTGGAGGAGCGCCCGCGCCGGCCGTGTTCAGTTTGGTGGCCGCTGCGTCCGACACGACGCCGCTGGCGGGACTGGTTTATTTGCAAATATAGGCCGTAACAATACACCTCTCTCGAGCGTTGCTGCTGCCGTGGCGTTTAAGTGCGCAAGATGTATGCCGTCTAATTCAATACAAAATGAGACGATAAAAAATTATTTTACAGCGTTTCATCTTTGAAGAGCACTTGCTCACTTTTATGACGTCGATCGGCGCGTAAAAAGCTCGGCGTGCCGCGAAAGCGCGGGCCTTTATTGTGTACGTTACAGGATGTGTCAGCAACGTCGCGCCCCCAGGTAGATAGTTGCACTCGCGGATGAGAACAGGTTGTTGTAGTAGTGGTTATCTGGGTTTTGTCAGGGAATAATTGGTCACTGGGAGTATTGTCTAAAAACACGTGTATTGGTCCTAAATATTCCAACGTCACGAACCACCAACCACCAACTCCTATTGGCGACTGACGGACTAGGCATCCCCTGCCGCCGGCCAGGCCCCTGCGCCTCTAGCCGGGCGGCCTGCGCTGGCGGGATGAATCCCTTACGTCAGCTTGACAGCGGTTCCGATCACCTCTCTGCCTGACGTTCGCTTGTCCAGGTGACAGTCACGGCCGAGTGGGCGCCAATATTTGAACTCAAAATGTTAAGTCTAAATTGATAAGTCTGCCCACAACAAGTTGGCGCCCTGCTTCCCGTTAACCTTTGCCCTAACATATCGACCTTGTTGTTCCAGGGGCTGGCGAGGCCGCAGCGGAGGGACGGTGGACCCGCCGGGGTGGTTCCCAAGAAGCGCATGTCTCCCCTTGCCGAGGCCTACCGCTTCCGGGACCACCGGCAGCGCGACGCCCCGCCGGCAGCAGCCACGCCCGGGGCGACGGCCCTCTCGTCGGCGTCCTCCAACGCGCTCAACCTGTGCGTGCCCAAGACGTCCCCGGCGTCCTCGCCGGCGCTCCGCGGCGACCAGCAGGCCCTGGAGGGCACCCCACCGCCGCTCAGCCCCGTGGCCATGACGCCCCCAGCCGCGGCGGCCACGGCCACGGCAACAGCCACGGCCTCGCCCGTGATCGGCAAGCTGCTGCAGCAGCCCGTGTACGACCCCAACAACAACCACAGCGGGCCGCAGTGCCGGCCGCCCCCCTCCGCCCCCCACCGCCCCATTCCCACGCGCCCTGACGCCGCCTCCTACGGCGCCGTGGCCAACGGCTTCGGCGCGCCGCCCCCACCGTCGCCGCTGCCGCCGCCCGCCCCCCTGGCGCCGCCGTCTCCCTCGGCCGCGCTGCCCGAGGCCGCGGCCGCCTCCACCATCAAGCGGGAGGTGGTGGACGAGGCTACGGGGGCGGCGGCGCCCGAGGCTGCGCCCGAGGCCGCCGAGGACAACAACAACAAGCTGCACAGCTGCGAGGCGTGCGGCAAGCGCTTCTCACGGCGCCAGCTGCTCGTGCAGCACCGGCGCGTGCACACGGGCGAGCGGCCCTACACGTGCGGGGCGTGCGGCAAGCAGTTCAGCCAGCGCGGCCACTGGAGCACGCACCAGAAGCTGCACGAGCCGGCGCGCGCCGCCGAGCACGCGTGCGAGGCGTGCGGCAAGGCCTTCGTCACTCGGGCCTCGCTCAAGGTAAGGAATGCGCGAGGGCTTGCCAAGGGCCCGGCCGAGGGCTCGGCCAAGGGCTCGGCCAAGGGCTCGGCCAAGGGCACGCAGGACCTAATTCAATAACAGCGGCTTTACTGCCTCCCATTTACTCGACTACTACTGACATGGAAATGACGCCATAAAGACTGGCGATCGCCGGCCGCCCGGCCGCAGCCTCCGCTGCGCAGCGCTGCGGCTCGCTCGCCGCTCCCGGCCCGAGGGAAGGGGAGACTCACACGGTGTACGTGTCCTTAACCCTTTCACCACCCGGGCCGCGCCGGTCCATCAGATAACGCGACCTGCCTCACCGTATCACTTACTCGCCCTCTGTCCTCCTCAAACCTGTTGCTCGTCCCCCCGCTCATTCATCAGTTTAAAGGAAAGGAAAGCCTGCGCTCGGTAAGAGGGGTTCGGTTTTACCTCAACACGATCACGGCGACACGCCTGACTCGGGTATCGCCGTGAGTAACGACGCATGTGCGCGGCGGGCGGGGGCCGGGGACAGGTGCAGGCGCGCCGGCGCGCTCCCATTCCTCACCGAGTACCTCCGTAGGCTTTTGGGCCAGAGTTATTGACCCCGGGCCGGGCCGGACGGACGGCCGCCGCCCGCCGCGTAGGCAACACCTCCGACGTCCTGCCGCTCGCCCCGCCCCGCCACCGCCGCCCGCTCAATCCTCCTCGAATGACGGCTCAACTTCTCCGCCCCACGTCGCCGCCGGGGGCGACAACTGGCCGATGATGATCGATTCCCGGCTCTAGTCGGCCTGCGAGGCGGGGCAGGTGGCTGGTCGAGCCCGGTCGGGGTCAGGCAAGAGCACTCTTCGAGGTATCGCCTTCGAGATTGTCTTCTGAACCGGAATGAGGGTCCTCTGGATCCCTCGCCTATCAAACCCTCGAGTTATCGTCATGTCCCTGGTGGGCAGCGAGCAGTAAAGTAACACTCGGCGCGCCTCCTACCGCCGCGCACTTCGCTCAGGTCCCCTCGGCCTGCTCTGCTTCGCTCTGCTCCCCTTCCCTCCCAATCAACGCGCCATCGGCATTGTATGGAAGTGGCGACGCCGAGCTCTAAAGCAGACGGCAGCGCTTTGTGCCTCGGTATGATAATGTTGGCGGCCGAATAATGCGGCCGTGATGAAGATGATGATGGTGGTGGGGCCCACTGGTGGGCAGCGCAGCGCCGGCCAGCGCCGTCCAGCGCGCTCCGCGCTACTGTACACTCTGTAGTGCAGCAGCGTGTTTATGCACAATGAAATGCTCTCACTTACCGAACACGCCGGCGGGGCATAGCCGGCCGTGTGTGTGTGTGTGTGTGTGTTGCTCCCGCGAATTGAATTGGCTGCGTTTGCATCTGATTATTATTGACACGGCGTGCGAGACTTCTGCTGCACACCGACCGTTATATTATGTGTGTTCGGGATGAATTCAATTGGTGCCGCCTAAGCTTCCATATCGGACGTTATTATTTGCTCTGCCTCTCGGGGCGCGGCTTTCACAAACACTCCCGCGTAACGACACGGCCGTGCGTCCATGGCCGCGTACGAGAACTTCACGAAATGGAAAAACAGCGGTTAATTTGTAGGTTTGTCCATTCTAACGCAAGCGCCTTACAGCAGCGAGTAGGCAACACGCACGCATGCATGCCGCACAGTATCCGAGAGGTTAGCATAACCAGACCAGATGGACAAGTTCTCCATAACTTATCGTAGTACAATTTCAATTGTGAACGCAACTGTCCGCACCCAGAAAATCCTTAGTCCTTCAAGTGCAATGGTCTTGACAAAGTGACAGGCCTTGAATTATTACCGTGTACCGTTCATGTGGTTCAGGATGTATGGCTTTCCAACTTAAATAGTGCACCCCGGGTCACCACGCTAGGAGTTAAGCAAAAATCCAATTTTGCTTTTCCGTGCATTATAGTACTGTACTGGGACGTTCCAGAGAGAAAAACGAGAAACAGAAAACAGTTGCGTCCGTCTTTGCGTCCTTGCACTGGTTGTGCGCGTAGTGCAAACTGCTGGCGGAGTGCGGGCTCGGTGCGCGGCGCGGGCGGGTCAGAAAGTAATTAATTCCCCCGCGCGATAATCGGGTCGTAAATCACCCGGTGCAGCTCGGGGGCGGCGCGGGGCAGGGCGCCCCCATTGACACAGCGCGACCCGGTGCGTGATGGATGTGTACGACCGCGCAGCCCGACCCACAGTTTACTGCTTTTTCCCCGCGTTGCTCTGCTTTGCCCCGCTTTTCTCAGCTTTTGCTCAGCTTTGCTTTACTTTTGCTTCGCTTTTCCCCGATTTTTTCCGCTTTGCCCCGTTTTTTTTTTTTTTTGTCCTGCTTATTTGCCCTGCTTTGCCCCGCTTTGCCCTGCTTTACCCCGCTTATTTACTCTGCTTTGCCCCGCTTATTTGCCCTGCTTTGCCCCGCTCTGCCCCGCGGTCGGTAAGCGGGTTGGGCCTGAGCCACTGCGCAGCGGCAGCGCGCTTATGCACTCAGGCCGGGGAGCCGATCGGACGTGTTGTGGCGGTGCTGGCGGTGCGCCGCGGGGCGGGAGGGACCCGACAGGACCCCGACAGGGACCCCGACCTACTCGTCCTGCGTCGTCGCCGGCCCTGGTAGTCGTGGTGGTAGTGTGTTCCAAGGAGACAGCAGTCAGTCGGGGCACAGCGCGGCGCGGCGGGGCCTCAGCGGCGGCCCACTCTATTGGTCATCTCGTTAAGCCCTTGTGGCAGCAGCCAGCGGCAGCCAGCGGCAGCCAGGCTCGCCTGCCTTGTAGAGCATCGAGTGTCGCGGAGGAGGGGGTCGCGGGGGCAGCCGCCCTGCTGCCACCTGACATTTGCGACCGTGTTGAGGCCTGGCCGGGCCGGGGCCGGGCTGGTAGCGCGTCAGCGCGCCGGTGCGGCGGTATAAGGGTCTCGCTCGGGGGTCAGAGCACGGCCCGCCCGCCCGGCTCGCGTCCTGGCGCTGCGCTGCGAGAAGCATGTGTCCGCTTGCCGGCAGCAGCAGCAGCAGCAGCAGTAGCAGCAGTCACAGTAGTAGCAGAGCTGGCCTGGAAATGCAAGTCAAACGGTCGAGTTTTACTTCAGGCAGAGCGCCATCTTAGCTCAACATTTACGGCGCCGTTGCCAACGATTTGGTGACGCCGCTTGCGGTGGTCATTGTCAGTCAGTGCCGGGGAGGGCCAGCCCGCCTCACTGGCGATGCACCGCGCCGCCGACGACGACTTGTCGCGCAGGTTGGTTCACTGTCACAGCAATTTCTCATACAGCGGCAGCTGTTATGCATGAGAAGGCCAACGCCTGCATTCCCGGCGCGCGCTGCTCGGGTGCTACTCGGGCGCTGGTCGGACGCTGCTCGGACGCTGCTCTGATGCTGCTCTGATGCTGCTCACTGCTCGGACGCTGCTCGGACGCTGTTTGGACGTGCCGCGCTCATTACGGCACCGCGTCATCGCGTATGGCTCCGACCTTCCTTGCACTGGTAAAACAAAATGTTCAAGAGTTGCGAACCGATTGGCGGGATTCTCAATTGTGCAAACTTTAAACACTTACTTTGTGGTGTCGAACATGAATCCAACATCATAAAGTGTGCCGACTTTGCCGAGGACTTTCACAACGTTCCAAACGATTAAACCTTGCTCACTTTTGCGGTGTGGTTTATGTTTAAACGCCCTGCAGTGTGCTAGTTCGTGAAAAGCAAACTTAAAGTTTGCAAATATAGTGTGCACTTGTTGTGTGCGGGTCGGCGGTGGGCGCGCCGGCGCACCCTGCGCGGCGCCGGGGGCGGGTCCGGCGGGCGGGTCCCTCGGGCAGCGAGCTCGGGGCGTGACAAATGGACGGTAGCATTATTTGGCGGCACCATTCGTTACGAGTCCGCGCCAGCCTGCGCTGGCCGGGGCCTCGCTAAGCGGACTCCATTAGGAGCGTTCATCAGAGCAGTGTGCAGCGCAAACGGAACCAGCCCGGCACTCCTCGCCGGCCGGGCCCCAAGGCTCGCCCGCCCCGCCCGGCGGGCCGCCGGCTCCAGTCCTCGCAGCTCGCATATTTTTCGGCCGCGCCACGCCACGCCCAGCAGCCACGCCCGCAGGGCTGCTGCCCGACCGGCCGGCCGCAGCGAGCTCCGAACAAAAGTCGCTGTCAAATAAGACTTCGGCCATTAGCAGCGGCCGTCATTATCAGATGGATTTGGATCGAAACAGCGAGTGGCTTTTTCTTCGCTCCTCTCCTTCTCTCTCTCTCTCTCTCTCTCTCCCTCTCTCTCCGCCTCACGTAGATGTGTACGCCGCGGTCCCCAAACACTTTTTAACCCGTCCTTGATACGACATGATGTACTTAATGCAACCGGGCGGAGCGGAGCGGCCGTTCTGGACGCCTTCTGATTGATGAGCTGCGATGTGTCAGCGAATAGCGGAGGGAATGCGCGACACGGCGTGGTGCGGCGGGGCGGGGCGGGGTGGGGCGGGGAGGCGTGGCGCGGGTACTCAGTAAACCTTCACACTCTGATTGAGGCACTATCGCCGCGGAGCTGTCCGGGTGGATCATCGCGCCTCGGTAATACATCATGAATCACAACGTGTGGACTTTTACTCGCGTACCCGCTCCGCACTCCTCGCGCGCACACCGAGGCCCAACAACAGCGTACAACAGACCCGATTTTAGGCCCCTCGGCTGACCGGGAGAAAGAGTGGGGGGAGCTGCCAGGGGGTTTTACAGGGGTTTAGTGCAGCAACTTGCCTGCCATTCAGGCAGCTTCTTGGTGCTTGTTGTTCTCAACTAGGAAAATTAAAATGAAGCGAAGACAGCCGAGATGAGCTCTAACGCGCTCCACCTGCGCCCCCGTCGACCGCCAACACCTTACGAACTAGTGACTATGTTAAGTCACTTATCACGCTGCTGTTCCTTCTGCTATTTACGCCCACCAGGTCGCTGATTGACCCTTCTTACGCTTCTTTACGCCGTCCCCCGTCCATACGCACTGGCGGGTTGCCTATACTTGCTCGGCCCGTATGGCACCAAGGGCAGGGGGATAGGCAAACCCGCCAGGCACGGACTGGCCCGGCCGGGAAAGGCGGGAAATCCCGACGGGGCCCCCCCGGGAAAGGTATACTTGGGGGCCCTTCTGGGCCCCGAAGGGGCCCCTAACCACCCAATCGGGGCCCCTTGGACCTCTGAAATATGTCATTGACTTAAAACCGTAACAATCGTGGCATAAACTCTCTTTGTAGTTGTATTAGAAGAGATAAGCAAGAAACAGCTTTAATAATCTTTAGGCCCTCAGCCCTAACCTGGAGGGTAGTAAGTATGAGTGTGAGCTGGTTTGATGAACACCGTGGACCTAACTGAAATACATAAATACACGTACTAACGGAGCTTTTGCAAAGGTACGTAGACTGATCGATCAATGTGCAACGCGTTCAAAACAGTCAAAAGCGCACTTTCAGGCTCTCTTTCAGTGCATCTTTTCGGCACCATGCGCATTCACAAAGCATTTTGGTGCCCTTAGAAACGCACAAAAAAATTCGCGCTCGCTTCGCTCGCAGTCTTTTCATTCTTTCTCTCTATGGGTTCGTGTTCTTACCAGGAGAACCTATGGAAAATGATTTCGTTCTGATAACAGAAAAACACTGTGATAAAACACGGGACAAAAATGTGTTCTGGTAATTGCAGGCCGTGAATAAATGGCCCAAAAAAATTTCGCGCTCGCTCCGCTCGCGTACATTTAGCATTACCTTCTGCTTCCCCAACCCTTTGTCTGACTTCAAAAGACCTACTACTGAGCTAGTGTTGCTGTTGCCGTGTGCTTAGATAAACAAAGAAAGGGCGAAATACGGAAATTTCGCCGTTTTTCGTAAAAAAATGTTGAAAATCATAGTTGCCCCCTGTAAGGTAGGCAATTTGGGGGCCCCTTTGTTCGACTTCCCGACGGGGCCCCTGACCCCCCAGTCCGTGCCTGAAACCCGCCCGCCCTGCTGCGTGCGATACAGAATCACAACAGGAGTGCGCGCGGCTAGTCAGCTACCTGGTGCACATGGTGGTCGTTTTGCCCCGTTGGAGTGACTGGGTAAAGCTAGGGCTAGGATCTAGGGGTGCGTCTGGGTTGTCCATTCGCACAGCGCTCGATGGCGCTGTGGTAAGATTCGAGAAGGAAACCCGTCCGTCCGAGCGACTGCACCCGGGCTGGTGTACTCTGCTGCTCATTCCCTCTAACGGGCCGACACGGCCACCCCGCGCAGGAGCGGCCCGGAGTGCGTCGCGCCCTCCGAGCGGCTGCGGCTGCCACCGCGCGGCGGGCGGGAGGGAGTGGAAGTGATGCTGGGCGGAGATGGGTCGCGCCCAGCGGCCGACCGGCGGCAGCCACAGTAAAACTGTTATCTGCGCCGCGTTATATACGATATCGCGACCAGTTTGCGCGAATGCGATCTCTCGATGACTTGTGCCGTGCGCGCCCGGCCCATAGGCGGCCCGTATGCAAATGCCTCGCGAACCTGTTGCCTTAATTGAGACATTAGTTGGAGCGGGACGCGTACGTCCGTCCAATCATTTCTCTTTATTCTTTGTCGCTCGTTAGGCTCCGCCCGGCCGGGGCTGGAGGGTGCGCGTGGAGGAAACTCGTTGCGAGTCGGTCGCGCCGCCGGAAGCGCCGCGGCCGTGAATGAGCAGCAAGCGCGCCAGTTTTAAACGGGACGTGTGACTGTCGCGGCCGGCCGCTCGGGACGTCATATCCAGGCCGGTCGGTAATGGGACCCCGCGCCGCCCAGATTGCTGTACTTACTTCTCTGCGCCGTGAATGAAAACTGTCCGGCCAGTGGCGCCGGCAGCCGCGGCCCGGGGCTGCAGGCTGCAGGACGCTGCGCCAGGAAACAATGGACCATTCGACAGGCGAGGAGTCGTCACCCACTTCTCTCTGCCTCTCCTCTCCCGAGCAGCGGGTTACTGGGATAGCGAGATGTGAGGCTGGCCGACAGGGACGCCTCGGCCCGGGACCACAGCACCACGGGACACCTATGCTCACAACGGAGGGGTTGGTTTAAGGACTCGACACCTTGTGTGTTGATAAAGGTGACGTGTTTTGACATGATCATACTTGTAAGTGTTCGGATTGTCACACTCCTGGTTGTGGATGTCGGATTCTCGATATCAGTTACAGGCTTCGAAAGTAGTTCGCAACCACGGCTAAAGTCCTTCTGTACCAGTTGTGGACTGTTTAGACGGTTATTCTTACCCGAAAGTAAAGATACCACTTTGATATTTTGATTCTTTGAAGATTTCCGGGGGTGGGGATGATG
>NW_026267143.1:2382179-2385689 GCF_000697945.3 Frankliniella occidentalis | reverse complement strand
CCTCCTTCCGTCATTTTTGGCCCAAATTCAATATTTTTTCCATTATTTCCCCCCCTAAAGTACCCTAGAAATTGACTCTCAGGAAAAAATGCTACCGTCAGTCGTCATCAACATAGATAAGAAACAAATATACCGAGTTTGGGCAAGATCAGGAATTTACACTTGCCTAAGCCCCCTTGTGAGGCGGGGTGTGGCGGGGTCGGGCGGGGCAGTGCTTGGCACGCGCGCTAACCCCCGTGCGCCGGGCCACACCCCGCCCCGCCCACGGCCCACCCATTGTCCGCCGCGCATATTCATGAGCTAAAACGCGTGCGCTCATCGCCCTTTTAATTGCTCTCCGACTTTTCGAAATTCCCGCCGCTCCGCAGCTCCCGCGCCCGGCTATGGAGCCACGGCGGGCGGAAGTAACGGGCCGCGGGCGTGGTGACCACACTGTGGTCGCGAGGGGCGGCGCGGCCGGAAGCTGTGGAGACGGCCGTAAACAAACACGGCCGTGCGCGTCTCTGCAGTCCCTGCTGACGCTCCCGGGGCAGGGCGGCCGGGGCGGCCGGGATTTACGTGAGCTAGTAATGAATGACTCGCCTGGAATAATCTGCTCGCTCCTTCCCTCCCTGTTTCTCGCGTCTCTCTCTCTCTCCTCCCTCCCTCCCTCCCTCCCTCCCTCCTTCTAGCCTCTCATCCCAGTGGGATTTATCACCCTCGAGTCGCTCTAATCTGCGGCTGTCATTCGTCTTGCTCGCTCTGGTTTGCTCTGCTGCCTACAGCCAACCTGTCCTATTCGCACGCGGAGCGCCTGTTGCCGCTGCAGCTACTTTGTTGCACACGTGAAGGGTGAAGGTGTGCGCGCGCTCACCTGCATGCCTTTTGTGGGCGAAATACATTGTGTGGCTGTGGCCCGTGTGCGTGTGTGTGACAGAGAGAGCGCCGGTGAGCGGGTGGCGCTGCGCTGGGTGGGAGGTCCAGCCAGCGTATAACTCTTGTTACGAGAGGACGCTCCCCCTCATGGCGTGGCCCCCGTCGCCTTTTGTAGAGCTGCCGAGCCTGCTCCTTGTTGCACAAGGCTAGGTTAAGGTCGTTCCGATGAAGCCCGCTGCCCGGCCGCTGATAGTGTGTAAGAGGGCCATCTCCGACACTTTGTCGCCGCTGACGCCGCGGACGCCGGTCGGCCGGTCGGGCCGGAGACTCGGACGCACGGCCCTGGCAGAGCGCTGCGCTAGCGCCTCTAATACCGGCCGCCTTTACAGCGCCCAGCCCCAGATGGCCTATCAGCGGAATAAATGCGCCAGAGTTTATTCGCCCCTGGCCGGCTGGGATTCCAGCAGCCGATAGCGGGCCGGCTAGGGCTTCCTGATGATCAGCGAGGGGGCAATGGGCAATTCCACGGCCACTATTTGGACGGCTGGCTACTGCTTTGTGCTGAGCGCGTCCCGTTTACTGCAGTAACGGCGGCGACCCAGGCCTGCCGCTGTCAATCCCCAAAGAGATAGGCCATTGATCTGGAGCGCAGTTAATCAAACAGGAGGAACGTGATACGCGGTTAACGGCTTTATTAATTAGCTATTCGGTGTTTGGGCGTGTGTGTGTGTGTGAGAGAGAGAGAAAGACGTCAAAAGCAAATGCCTCGGCCAGGCGTTAAAACTACTTGTCGTGGTCTCTTCATAACCAGTTTGTGATTGCGGGTGGACCGCGGGCTACGGCGGCCCAAATGCGGAGCTGTAAAGCCGAGAGGTGAACAAACTGTGCGCTTTCTACTCTGTGCGAACAGGCAAGGAGGTCTGTTGGATCTGCGTGACGTTACTCACACTAGCTGCCTCAGAATAACGTGACGTCACCTCTGAGAACAGCGGGGGTTACAACATTTTCACCCAGCGCGTTCAAACTGGTACAGCTGCTAAGAAGAAAAAAAAGAACTACTGCTAAACTTGTGCGTACAAAGTTGAGCGCATGCGCTGTGGTGTTCGGTTATTTCACCGGCGAGGTGCATGCGTCGCCGCTGGGGTGTCATATTCCTAACGAGAGCGTTGGCCGTTGAGCCCCGTGTGTCGCAGTGCTAAGTGGCGGGCGGCGCGGCCGGCGGCCCCCGCTGCGCGGCCCGGCGCTGGCGCTGCTGCCCGAGGCGATGCTGGTCGAGCTGGAGTCCAGGCCGGGGCAGGGACTTGACTTACAGCTGGCCCACCGTCCGACTGGTCTCCGCCCGCGGTGCGGCTGGTTTGCGTCGTGTGAAACTGGCAGCTGCACAAATATGCCTGGCCTACGGCCCGGCCTATGGTCTGGTCTCGTCGGGCGGGGCGCGGGGGGCCACCGGTGGACGCGGCGATAGCACCGTGTGCAGGAGGACCCACTGCACTTGAATGAGCAGAGGAGGCGGCATCCACAGCAAAACTTACTGTCTCGTGAATTTGCTGCATAGTAAATAACATGTGGCTGACGCACGATGCGCACTTTCGTAGTTACAGTGTACCGCATGCACAGGTGCGGGCGGACTTGCCTATCGTAGCTGCCCACGGCTCCTCACGGGTCCCGTGCGAGTAGGCACCCCACCCGCACGCGTGCATGCGGTACATTATTAATACGAGAGTGCACCGAGTGAGCCACCTGGTATGTATTTTAAAAAAAAAATATAAACGTCGTATACACACGCAGTTGCAAGTTCGGTGACGCTGACACCTAAAATAAGAGCTTGACACTGCACTGAGAACAGTAGTACCGTAGTACCTGTTCTTCTTAGGGATCGTCTATAAAGTTCTCAAAGTTTCTCAGAGTCGTCCGGCAGATGACGAGAGCTCGGCGCCTGCGGTACGCGGGGTAGGCCACCCCGCAGTACACGCGCGCACCGCGGGCAAGATGCTGCCTACCTATGAGGCGCTATAAGACCTTGCATCGGCTGGCTAAACTTCGCAATTTCGTCACGGCCGATGACGGGCACACTTTTTGGAAGACCCGACCAAAAGAATAATAATTTCTCGCTGTGCAATTTCAAGTAACAGAGACGAGCTATTTGTTTCTGCGGCCTTCGCAACGAGACACGTGATACGCGCACCATGGTTTGTTTCATTCCTCTTCTTGTAGTTGCCGTGCCGTTCTGCTAATGACACTTTAAATTTGGGCATGAGGGGCGGACGGCGCTCGCGTGGCCGCCGAGGTCGGGTTCCGGCCGCCCTGTCCGGCCATTAACGACGTGAGCTTTACCGGCTCCTCCCGCCCGGGTCATCACCCCGACCATCAAATACATGCTTCGCATCTTGATCAATATTTCGATATTTGAGACGAACATCTCGTGGCAGCGACAATCGGGGGCAGCAGGCAGCAGCTTCTCCCTCCCTCCGCTGCCTTGCTCCTCCCTCCTGCCTAATTCCGATCCCCCGCTGCAAGTGGCTTACTGTATCGCCGATCTGGATCATGAATCACACATTTCCCCGGCGGCCTGCCCCCGGGCCGTGACACGGCGGTGACCGAGACTGGCCGCCTAATTGGGTGCATAGCGACGGGGCGGGGCGGGGCGGGGCGGGG
>NW_026267143.1:2380496-2381874 GCF_000697945.3 Frankliniella occidentalis | reverse complement strand
CGGGGCGGCTGGGCCTCAATTATTGCAGCGTGTCGCCTCGACTCCCATCGCCCTGCCCCGGGGATGAGTGCGTGAGATACAACGGGTTTGCGAGTGGCCTGATGGATTTGCCCCTCGGGGCGGGTGTGGTGTGAAACGGAAGTGTACGGTGCAGTCACAATCAGGACTAGGGCCAAAACTATACAGCATGTACTCGCCAAAAAGAGTTGTGATAGGAACAGAGTTTGCTTAGTTAAGGTAGTTGTTATTGAATTCAATCTGACATGATTGAAAGAATTCCTCTAAAATAGTTTCAACACTATAATAATAGTTTTAACCAATGCCTTCTTTGACTTGTTTGTTGAGTACGTGGGTGATAATTTTTACCCTTAAGTTGACACAATAATACAAAATCAAGCGGCTCTTCTTCCTTGCAACGTTCCCCAGACTAAAATTCCCACATAGCATCCCACAAGAAGTCCCTTCCCGCAGGTTCTTGTAGGTTTTTGGCGTGGGACATTTTTCCCACAGGTTGCATTTTCCCACATGAAAAATATTTCCCACAGGACGAAATCCTGCATAAAAAATAGCAGGTACTACTCCTTTTGGCTACAAACGAGTACCAGAATACTGTTCAAAATGTTCAAGAATGGTTCAGTAACATAATTACGTAAAAGTTTTTAGTTAAAAGGTTAAAAAAGTGAGTCAGGTGGCAGTATTCGAACCCAGACCCTTCTCATTACTAGCTAGGACCTTTACCATCTGCGCTACGGCGCCTTCTGCTAGAGGACAGTAGGCGGGGCGATGACTATCTACAACATGGAAACCTTGCCACTGCACAGGAAAATATTCTAAGTCCCACCTCCTGTGGGAAGTCAAGTTGTGTGGGTGATACCACAATTTTTGTGGGACATCGATGTGGGAAAAATCTTCATGTGGGATTTCCAAAATTTCCACAGGAAATACCTCCCACAATCTTGTGGGACATGTAGGATTTTTTGTCTGGGTCCTCTTTTCAGCAATTAAAAAAAAATCTTGATTAGATGAACCCCTTTGCAAAAACCAAATCCCTTTTTAATTTCCGCGTTTTTTTTTTGTTTTTGTTTTGTTTTGCCTCCCATCGCCGATAACGACTAATGTCTCTTCTCGTCTCTCGCAGGTCCACCAGCGCACCCACACGGGCGAGAAGCCGTTCCGGTGCGCCGAGTGCGGCAAGACGTTCTCCCAGCTGCGCAACTTCAAGTACCACCGGTCCGTGCACGAGGGCACGCGGGAGTTCGCCGCCACCTGCCCCGAGTGCGGCAAGCTGTTCAACGACCGCGGCTACCTCTCCTCGCACATGAAGATCCACCGGAACAGGTGAGCCGTTGGTGCCGGGCCCGCGCCCCGCCCCGCCCCG
>NW_026267143.1:2374768-2375606 GCF_000697945.3 Frankliniella occidentalis | reverse complement strand
GCCACGCTGCCCCCGACAATCGAATTAGCCACGACGGGTACTTCCCTAAGTGGGAGAGAAAAGTTACTCGGGCGGGGCGGGGCTCGGCGGGCTGAGCCCTCTGCGTGATACGCACTGCATGTCAACCCCGGCGCGGTACAAATCAATTGATTGAGCGCGCCTCGTGCCTCGTTACTCGCCCCACAGCTGGACCCGCCGCCCGTCCTCGCCTCGGTCCCCGCGAACTCCTGGCTTCATTACGTTCCAATTCGTTGGCGGGCGGAGCTCGGCGGGGCGGCGGGCCCGGGCCGCTACGGACCGTACGGACGGGACGCACTCGGTGCCGAGCAGGAGGAGGCGGCGCACGGGGCCAGAATGGCCGGCTAATTGGATTGTTTCAGTGCAGCCAGAGGACCCGAGGCGAAGTCTCTTTTGTTCCCTTTTTCACGCTACTCTCTGTGCCGGCCCCGCCCCGCCCCGTGGCCGCAGCCTCATCGGCGATGGGGTCGCTGCTCCGCTCCGCTCCGCGCTGCTCGGCTCGGCTCGGCTCGGGCCCTGTTCGGACAACACGAGTCCCTGTTGTTCGCTTTGTGCCGCCGCCCGTGCGGTGCGTACCCGTGCGGCCCGCCCCGCCCCTATGTACTCCGGTCCAATTAACCTTTGGCTCGGCTATCGGTTTGATTGTGCGCGACACTGCTGTGTCATGGCCGCTTATCTGCGGCAGCGGCGCGGCAGCGCCTCGCGGGGCCAGCGGGGCCGCGCCACAGCGAATCACTACACTGGCCTGTCATTGTTTCTAAATTACAGCCTGCAGATCCTGCACTGCTGCGGCGGGGAGGTGGTAAGGAGAGGGGCAGGG
>NW_026267143.1:2366512-2369803 GCF_000697945.3 Frankliniella occidentalis | reverse complement strand
CTGCCCCAGCGACCTGGCCCTCTGCTGCGACAACCCCACTGCGCGCCGCATCAACATAGTGGTTGAATATGGATCCAGATAATGGCCTTTAGCCGTTTTCATTTAACACCACTAGAAGCTTTTACAAACGCCCGACACACACACATCCGTTTTCCATCATAACATTTCAAATATTCCTCTTCTTTTTCTAATTTGTTTTATTAGTGAATGAGGGTATTTCTCTTTTTAATCTCGATACATGTTTTTGTTTTCATTTAGGAAGGAGTATGGCTGTGAGTTCTGCGGGAAGAGTTTCAACCAGCGCGTGGCCTACAACATGCACGTCCGCATTCACACCGGCGAGAAGCCTCACCAGTGCCCCACGTGCGGGAAGACCTTCTCCCGGAAGATGCTGCTCAAGCAACACCTGCGCATCCACACCGGTGGGTACAACTTATCTGGAGCAGAGTGGGCATCGTAAGCCGAGGGCTCGCTCACGGCTCCAACCGACTTGCAAATGGTACCTGAAAGATGGAACTAGGTGGAGTTAAACTTTTAGGATCCTGGGTGGGTACCGCTGGTTTCAACCTCATACAGGCTTAATACACCCACCCTGTTTATGTTTATGGCACTATACGTGTCTTATTCGGTGCACAGTAAGAAAACATTTTGCACGTTTTGCCATATGTTGAACGACACCGGTCTCTTAGTCAAAATGTATATCAACGCGTAGAACAACAATGTAACAACCATGAACAAAAACTGTGAGGAGCGTCTATCACGTCAAATGTATAATAACGATGTGTGTCCCTGTGTTTCTAGGCGAGAAGCCGTTCAGCTGCTCAGTGTGCGGCAAGTGCTTCGCGGACCGGTCCAACATGACGCTGCACATGAGGCTGCACTCGGGCGAGAAGCCCTACCAGTGCACCGTCTGCTGCAAGAGCTTCACCAAGAAGCACCACCTCAAGACGCACATCAACTACCACACGGGGCTCAAGCCGTACGCGTGCGCCAAGTGCGGCCTCCACTTCTCGCAGTCCTCCAACATGCGCACCCACCACAAGAAGTGCAACGGGCCGCCCCCGGGGGTGGCGCCGCCCACTGCGGCCGCGCCCGCCCCCGGGCCAGCGCCCGCCACCCCACCGAGCGCGGCGCCACCCCCAACTGGAGGCGTGGCGACGCCCGCCCCGCCACCCCCGACTGACAGTGGCGAGGCGCCGCCCACCACGCCACCCCCGCCCCCGGGCCCGCCCCCGGGCCGGCTAGTCCTCTCGCGGCCCTGCGCCGCCCCCGGCGCCGACGCCCTCCACCTTGTGATATCCCCCTCCCCCGCGAAGCAGCAGGCCAGCGAGGCCGCCATCTGCTGAGTGCGCGAAAGCCATATTATTTTTTATGTTTAAATTTATTTTGTTATCATTGTCTTGTAAATAAATTTTATTTTTTTATTGTTATGACAAAGCAACTACGCCGTGAATGTGTATCTTTCCCTGGACTTGTCCCCATCTTGACTTACTCGGTCGTCAATCGGCCTCCATTCTCATGCCGCCACCGTCTTGCCGCCGCCACACATAAATACGCCCAAACAATGTGACACCCGCCGAGACGGAGCGGCCGGAGCTTGGGTTGGGAGAGGTTAGTCTGGTCTGGGCCCGAGCGGCCGGACCCGCAACCCGCCCATTGAGATCCTTATAAGAAGGCTCTTGATAATGTGCGGGGCTCCGTGCCGGGGACGAGGGGTACGGATTCTGGAGAAGGGGAAGTCGGTTCCGACTGATATCGGCCGGCGGATCGCGTAATAATCCTAATGGTCCCGTGATGACCGGTGAGGTCGCCCGGCGCTGGGCCCGGCTCGGGCCGGCCGACAAGTTTGGCGCAAAAGCTCGCGTCGCTCCCTTCCCTTCACCGAGCGCTTGCTCCCGGCCTAATGACGGGGAATGTTGGCCATGATTAAGTGGACGCTGCTCGTTGCTCCGAAGATCAATCAATGCAGCGGACGGATCAGACGCCGCTGCAGCTTGGGTGGCAATTTTGACACGTGTTCCCACCAACTTACCCCTTTAAGGAGCTCTAAATCACACTTACTTGCAGGGCACACGGCGCCCACTCGCCCCGATCACATTCAGGAGGCGAGTCGGTTTACCTCACGACCTCGCAGGACGCAGCACAAACGCTGGCGCTGTCGTTCGAAGAGTGCTGGCGCCACTATAGTTGAAATTTAAAAAAGAAAACACGTGTTTTTCTCTTGGGAACAAAATTAGAGTTTCGGGTTACACGCATGGTCGCATGGTGGTTCCCGGCTCTGAAGGCAGGGACCTTGCGGCTTCGCCGTTAGCTAAATTTCGTCAAGTCTCGTATCGCATAACAGCGATGTTGCGGCAAGAACAACACGGGCCTATCCTTCATCGGCATTCCCGCCATAACGCTCACTGCGACTCTGCGGCCAGCCGAGCACTACTGTGTCCGCGCGCTTATCGAGATGAATAAATTATCAATTTTGAAAACCTCGCGGCCATTTTCACGCACACACCGCTCCAGGTTTGTTTGTTTTTTTCTCGTTCCCCTAATGGACCTAGTCGGAGCTGACAAGGAACAAACGCAAGCCCCGCTCACACTGCGATTTCTGTCGATAGATAGGGGAAGGATCATGCTAATTGTCGGGTCTGAAACCAGACCGACCAGCGCGCTGGGCGGGGCGGGCGCCCGCCGGGCGGCTGGGCGGCGGATGCGAGAGAGGAGGTCCGTGCCAAGAGTTAGAGCCGCGCCGCGTCACATATCTGTCTTCGGCCGGAAACGGGACCGCAAGGAGTCAGCCATCAGAACTATTTGACGAGTATGAGAAACGCGTCGGGCGCGCGCGCCCTCCCGTCCCCGTCCGGCCGCTCGCAGGGCCGCCTCGCCTCGCGTCCAGTTCGGGCGCTTCGCTTCCGCGGGAGAGGAGCGGGCTTGCAGTGTCATGAAGCTGTTACACGGGGGGAGAAAGTTGATCAGTCGAAATCCACCCCAGACTTGTGCGGTGCAAAGGAAGGCGCGAGATTGAGATCAGAGCTGACGGTGCCGTGACTGGGTCGACTGGGTACACAGGCTCTCATTGTTGGCGGCCTCGCGACCCCTCGGCGGATGACGCGACAGCCTCGTAAAACAATCAATCGGGTCACAAAGATAATAATCCCTGTTTTGTCCGCCGAGGATTACACGGGCGGCCGATGGCAAACAGACAAGCGCCGGCTACCGCATTGTGGAGCGGCTTTTCATCGGGCCGCGCCAAACAGACGATTTGATGTATGGAGAGGGAGCGGTAGGGGGAGGAGGGGG
>NW_026267143.1:2361940-2366437 GCF_000697945.3 Frankliniella occidentalis | reverse complement strand
GGGGGGGGAGAAAGCAAGCCGGCTTCATTAACGCACAGCGCACTCGCTCGGGCAGCGCCACCCGTCACGTGTAATCACAACAATAGCAGTGCGAGTTATACGGCCATCAAGCTGTCGGACCTGACCTGCGGCCGGGCCAAGGCGCAACAGTAGTCCATAAGTCGGCAGGGCGCGCCTGGGTGGTAGGCACCCGGCGTCCGGAGGCTCGCTTTCCACGGCTTCCAGGACAACGCCTTTGTCCTGCTTGTTTGTGATTTTGTGGTTTTGGCCTTGCTTGAAACCTATAGTAATTGATGTGTGGTGCTTTTATAATACTTAAAAAAGATGTTCAATAATTATGATACCGCTCCGCTCTATAAAGGCTTGTGCTGCAAATACATGGTGCAGCGCGAAATACAGCATGAAAAAATTTGAGCAGCAAACAAGTAAGTGTGACACACTTTTGCGAGTGGCCGTTGGTCTGCAAGATAATCGAATGGCCCATTGCCCAGTAGCGGACGCATCTTTTTCTCGCGGGTTACTCAGAACCAGAACGGTCTGGTGGTGTAAAACTGCAATACGATACGGTGTGGCTGGCAGGTTGTTTATTTTGTGTGTGTCTGTGTGTGTGTGTATGTGTGTGTGTTCAGCGGATCGCAACGACTGCCCGTCAGAGTCAGAAGGAGACAAAGCATGGGTGGACGCACTGCGCGACGTCACACACACACACACACACACACACACACATCATTTTCTGCCAAGAGCCGCGTTGTGCGTGGGCGTTCAGAAGGGCTTTAATGACTTGAATAAAACTGCGCGTAATGAGATGGTAATACTGCACGCAGCAGCCCTCCCGCGCCCTCCTGAGGCCGTGTTTAACGCCGTCTTTGCTGCTCACTTTCACCGCAGTTGTATGACAAATCAATGGGCCGAACGGGAGGGCCGGATAGGCGCCGTGGAGGCCCTGCAGCGCGCCGCGCCGGCCAGCCGGCGGAGGTATTCCACCATCGGGACTAACGGGCGTCTTCGGCTGCAATACCCCGTAAAAAAACAACCAAGGACGCTGACATAAAGTCAGCAGGGCACACCGTCGTCGTCTCCGATGTACGGCGTCATTAGAGTGAGCGCCGTGTCGCTGCAACTCAATCCATCGGTAAGCCACAGCTCAATTAAAATTTCGCGTCCCCAGTTTGGGCGCGCATTCCCGCCCGCGTTATGGCATGGCGCTGCCCGCTGCCCGACGGTCACCGCCGCTCTGATGAACGCCTTACATTATGGCCGTTTCGTTTCTCGTCGAGAACAAGCGGTACCAATACTTTATGATGCAGGGGTTCAAAAATGACGTGGAAAAACGATGCGGGACAGATGATGCCCCTATTAGCGAGAGTCGATTGAGTTGTAAGAATTTCTTTTGCTGTTGCCGTTGCCGTCGTTGATGAGGCAGTTGTGGGTGACGTATGACGGCCGGCCCACCTTTTGCCTACTTTCTGTTGGAAGAATGTAGTGCATTCTGCCTATCAAGCGCTCATTTTTCGAGGGGCGAGGGAAAAAATTTCTATTTCAAAAATCCCGCAAATGTTCTCATGAGGCATAGAAGGAGGCATTTTCCTATGTAAGATGACATTCCATTAACACGTTGAGTTCCGAGTGTCTACACGTATGGTCAAGCATGTGATTCACCCCCCCCCCCCCCAGGGGGACTCAACGCGTTAACATGTACATCCGAGTTGAGCTTCCTTTCATCATTTTAAGAATGCATTCGTTTATTTAAAATTACGAAGAGTTTGCATTTTGACAGCACATTTTTCGTCAAATCACAATATAATTTACAACAGTGTATAAGGTAAGGTGCAGTGGTGTATCTACGTGGATGATCTGAAGACTAGTTTACTTTTCACCCATGGTAATTAGTTTGGGATATATCGCAAGGGACTAACACCCCCCTCACACAAAAGTCCGTATTCACCAGTGACTTGTAAGTTAGGCAACGCACTGACATCAACACCAAAAATATTTTATCACGGCAATGGAGAATAGTACTTGTTCTCCTTAAGGACTGTACAGGAAGTACTTTCGTTTCGCTCAGATTCATTCGCTAAATTACGGGAGATGAGCGCCTGCGGGACTCAGGGTAGGCCATCCCGTAGTACATGCATGCACTGCAGGCAAGTTGTTGCCTACCTATCAGGCGCTATTTGAGTTTGAATTTCAGTGGTATGGCACAGTTAGACTATTTAGGCAACCCCGTGCCTGCAGTGCAAGCGTGTACTGCGGGGTGGCCTACCGGTAGCTCCCAGACCTGCACTTATGACTAACACTAACTTATGGTACCGGGTGTAACTGTGAATACGCGGCAGCAGTGTTGCGGGTTTGCCTAATCTTTGCACCTGTAAGGGGCCTTGGCCCCTAAGCCCATTGGGTATGCAAGACCGCAACACTGCTGCGTATTCACAGTTACACCCGGTACATTAACATATGCAAACATTTGGTGTACTAACGTACTAGCTGGTACACTTTACTCTGGAGAGATTGATTGCGTCCTTGGTTTTAGCACCTGAAATGTGTTACGCAAAATACGGATAAACCGTGAAGGCTTCCCTTGAGCCACAGTATAACACATGCGCTAAGCGCCCACACCGTAAAACGGGCAGTAAAGGCACCCTGCGCACAGAGGCATGGAAGAGGGGGGGGGGGGGCACAAGTATCTCTTTGGTGGTCCGGTCAATATGTCAACTTTTCTACCGTGTAAAGAAGCTGGTTTTATTCTCGAATCGGCTGGCTGGGGCGTGAAGGCACCTCACCTCACCTCGGGGCACCTCGAGGGCCTACAAGGCTCTAAGCCGAGAGGGCTGCCTCCGCGGTCGGCCGGCCGGTGTAAGCGGGTCGGGAGGGTGCAGGTTGCTCCCGCTCCTGCGCACGCAGCCCCGCGGGAGGTGCGAAGTGCAAGAGCATCGGGCCCGAGCGGGAGCCCCGTGCCTTTGATATCCGCGATAGACTTTTTACGAGACTGGCGTTGCGGAGGGACCGCAGGGACCGCGACCGCCCCGCCGCCGCGGCGCCGCCGCTGCAGCCGAGTGCCTCTGTCAAGTCTGCCGTATTATTACTATTGATCGGAGCCGCGGGTGCAAAGAATTCCTAGAAAAGTGTTGTGCGCTCTGCTCCGTCATAGCGTGTCACTGCGCCGCACTCCGCGGCCGCCACCCGTCCCATCAGGAGGGCGGTCCTAATTAGGCAGCTGTGATAGCATCGGACCCGTCGGCGGGACACCTCGCCGAGCATGGGCCTCGGCCACCACCAAAGCAACGCGGTGCATTAGTTCATTTAGAATAGGCGAACAGTAAATTGCAGCTGACTGGATTTGTATCCGTTATTCGCACGAGTCTAAGCAACCAAAAATTTTTGGCACACATTTCTACAATGTGGCTGAGTCTTTGATAGTTTCTAATAGTCACTCAATGTTATTATTTCCGAAATTAAAATCCCAATACATTCTGAAGTGTGTATAACTTGGCACATTATCAAGTTGCATAGGAGGTAGAAATATAAATGATTGCAACAAATGTACAAGAAGAGCTCTCACATGCTTTGCTTTTTCTTGCCCTTGCCTTTGCCAGGCTTTATAGAAAGAGGCCGAATACGCGGCAGACGGGCCAGATGAGTCGCTTCCCCGGAAGGCGACGTGACGCAGTGGGAGACGCGTGGGGCTGTGGCTCGCCTGTGGCGCGCGGGAGCCATCTCAAGCGGTGCAGATGGCGCAGATGAAGTGCCAGATGCACTCAGTGGCCGCGCCGCACTACGTAGGCGGGCTGGACCGCCGGTCCTGGCCACTCCGACCCAAACCCTCATTGCGGTCCCGATCGGCTCGTGCCGCCTTCCCATTTACTTACCTTAGCTGCCCACTTTTTTCTTGCTTTTTCTTTTGGAATGCATCCGCGGCTCTGTAGTGAGTTGCCCGCAGCAAAACAGGATTCCCGAGGATTCCTCACCGTTTTTCGCGAACTGATCGGAAACGATCCAAGACACCGACGAGGTTATCTCCACTTTAATTTTTTAGGCTCGGCCTTTGCGATTTGCGTCCGCCCTGAACAAGGATGTTGACTGTTGACTTTTCACACCATCAACACAGAAAGAAAGATCATACCCTCGTCGCTTCCAACAGTGCTGAAGAAGGAAAGGAGAAAACATCAACACACCAACACCTTAACTCAGGTGATCGCATGCAACACACAGGTGAGCGACACACACATACACACACACACACACACGCCACACACGCGCGCGCACACACACGCACCAGCATCACAATAGGCACCCACCGCCAAATTTACGCGAGTCGATAATCGTGTCTTATATTCGCGCTAACGAAGGGCCGCTGACCAAATTTGGTGCTGTTGGTCCCGCTTGGCCCTCCACGCGGCCCAAAGCCGCATTGCGCGCATGACGACATTGCTGGAGTTTATGGGGACGTTCCCGCCGCCGCATCAGGGCCGGCCGGCCGGGCATTATTAGCCCCCCCCC
>NW_026267143.1:2360874-2361465 GCF_000697945.3 Frankliniella occidentalis | reverse complement strand
ATCCATTTCCGAAACACTGCAGCACAATCAATGAAACACCCGCTTTGAGAGGGGTAAAACTCCCCCGAATCTCTCTTCGACACGGGCCGCAGGTCCGGGTCTTCTCACAATCACCGCCCTCGCGTGGTTTTGCCCCAATAATAAATCGACGCCACTTTATGTCCGCCCCACCTGCGCAGCATGCGGCCTAGCCTCACCACAACCATCTAATGAGCCCAGGTCGCTCTTTTACTAGGAAAGCGCAGCAGAAGCCTCTCGCAGTTTGCGTTCCAATTAGTTCACCTAAATGTGTTTCCTGTTGGGGACACGTATAGATCGGGCGATCAGATTCGGACAATTAGGAGTTAGGATCTGTAGTTTTTCGTGTTATGCAGGGTTTATACTGGCCGCGATTGTCATTTATTGGATACGTTCTAGTTAGAAATCGGCCAATGAGAGACCTCGAAAAACCGCTGGATCTTTTCCAGGGTTGGCATAAAGAATTAAATGGGGCTAAATGGGGCAAAAAGGGGCAGAATGTAATACAGCAGGGGACACCTACCGACTACAAAACACTACTGCAAAATTCGCAGTCGACGGCTCCCTGAGCGT
>NW_026267143.1:2358091-2360209 GCF_000697945.3 Frankliniella occidentalis | reverse complement strand
CGGGGCGGGCCCAAAGGCGCAAAGCGCGCAAAGGCGTGCCGCTGCCCCCGCTGCCCACAGCGCGCCGAGCAGCCCAGGAGGCCGCAGCAGGCCATGGGTGTGGCGCGAGCCTAACCCTCTGCCGCCTGCATGGTAAAGGAGGTTCCTAATTTCACCCCCACGACATTTATGGACCCTCTCTCACCCGGATGACACACACACACACACACACACACACACACACACACACACACACACACACACGTAGGAGCGCGCGGGCTCACCTCTGCATACATTGTGCCCCCTCGCTGCCCGGGGGCCGATGCGATGCAAACAAAGGACCGCGGGGGGGCTGCCGAAAGGGGCCCCACACTCCTGATGTAAGCCTCCCCCCCCTCCCCTCCTCCTGCCCCCTACACCTGACGCCTCGGTCGCGCCCATCTCGCCCCGTCATCAGATAAGTAACGGGCCGAACGGACCGCACGGCTCGGGGTCCACTGGGTTCACGTGCGTCCAGCATCCATGCGAAGCTTGCACTTGGTACTGAGGAGGGGGCCATCTAGAAAGTACGTGCGTCACTGTTTGCCGATACGAACCTGCCAAGTTCAACCTCTGTTGAGGTCACAACGCCTGGTAAGTAGGTCCACCTCACCTACCGTGCATGCGTGTACTGCGGGGTGGCCTACCCCGAGTCTCCCAGGCGCCGAGCACTCGTATTTTGCAGAATAAATCTAAGACAATCGGACGTACTTTTTGGACGATCCATTCCCTCACCCCTCACCCTCACCCAAAATTATCGTCTGTCTCTGACCCTTCCTGCTTGAACGTCGGCCCCTTCACCGTACCATACCGTTTGTTTCTAATGTTTTCAGGAAGCGTATCAGTTTCGCAAATAAGTGACTTGTGCAAATTCCAAAGGTCGGGTGAGAGCTGGGGGCGTGCTCGGCACGACAAGTGCATGCGTCGCGCACCGCTACACTCACTTACTAATTCGTCCCGTGCTAATACCCACGTCTTTTGATTTAATGCCGGGCCGCGCCAACCAGCGGGGCGGGGCGGGGCGGGGCGGGGCGGGGCGTGGTGGGCTGAGTTGGGGCAGAGAGCACATTTCGCACGGTGCACGGTGCAGTCCATACGCCGCGGCTGATCTGCAAATAACACATTCAATAAACAAGAAGGGCCGAACAGTAAAGCAATAGGGCAACAACTCCGGGAAACATGGTGTGTACACCTGCCGGGAATTCTCAGGATAAAAATTAACCGAAATCAACAGATATAGCTTAATCAAAGAGGGAAACTAGTGGAACTCTACAAATTAGTGGAAATAAGTGTTTTCTACCACTAGAAAAACTGAGGACCGGACCAAAGCGGACTGGAATCACTGAGAGTCAAGTATTTCGGGAAACATGTGCACACATCCAAAGGAATTTATTGCCCCCTCGCAGTAAAGTAAGGAGTAAGAGCAATCAGGTAAGTGTGTACCAACGACAATAGACTAATCAGAACTGGAACCTAGGCCGATCGCTCGTAAGGGCTTAGCAAAACTGGACCGGAACGGTAATCGGAAATCTTCGTCACCACAGCCTAAAAATTAAAACAATGAGATTCTTGTGATTCGGCGTGTGCCTGAGGTTGCGGATAAGAGCGACAGAGAGAGAGGCAGCGGACGCAGCTCGGCACACGCACGCACGCACTTGCACGCCCCGCGTGTTTGGAACGGCCGGATAGCGTGCTGCCGCCTATGCGTTTCAGCAAAGCGCTGGGTGCCCCATTCGTCTTGGGTCGACAGTTGGCGGGGCGCGGCGGGGCGGGGCGGCGGGCGCCTCCCTCGGGGGCCTGGCCCCGCCTCGCGCCGCCCCGCCGCGCCCCCGGCCAGCCCTGTCGGACCGTCGCCCTGTCCTGTCCGGGATTTGTCCGCGCGCTATCGAGGAAAACGCACCTGTGAGTTATTAGGGCAGGTCCGGGTCTTCTCACAATCACCGCCCTCGCGTGGTTTTGCCCCAATAATAAATCGACGCCACTTTATGTCCGTCCCGCCTGCGCTGCATGCGGCCTAGCCTCACCACAACCATCTAATGAGCCCAGGTCGCTCTTTTACTAGGAAAGCGCAGCAGAAGCCTCTCGCAGTTTGCGTTCCAA